>NC_143481.1:31244176-31575692 GCF_027475165.1 Benincasa hispida | reverse complement strand
AGGAAGAAGCTTGGTAGTCCTATAGAGAAGTTTGTCTCAAATAATGTAAAAATCTAGTTTAATATGCTTTGTTCTGTCATAAAATTAGGATTAGAAGCAATATGAACAACATCTTGATCATCACAAAAAAGAAGAGCAGGAGAGATAAGCGATATATGCATGTCCTTTAATAAATTGGTTAACCAAACAATCTCACAAGCTTTCAAGATTCTGGTATTTAGCCTCAATGGAGGAATGAGATATAGATTCTGCTTCTTTAATTTACAAAAGACCAGAGAGTTACAAAGAAAATCACAAAAACCCATGACGAAACAATGCGTGTCCTAGCAAGCTGTGTCCTAGCAAGCTCCCCGGTAGAGTTAAAGCTCCCCAGTAGAGTTAGCAAAAACCTGGATTTGAAAATCAGTGACAACTGGGAGGAAAATGTCTTGACTAGAGGATGATTTTGAAGGGAAAATCATTGAAGGTTTACGCAATGGAATGCAGGGATCGTCCCAATTTTTGTTTTTCAGAATTAAGTGAAAGAAAGATTATGCATTCTAAATAAAACTTACAACATGCTTTTCTATAAGAAAGAGAGAAAGAAAAAACTCACATTTGAAGAACCCTTTCTTCAAGAACTCTCTCAGACAAAGTCACGAACGGATCTCCTTCTCCAAAAGGAACACCAACCAAACGGAGCCTCCTGTATTCCCCAAACTCACCTTTGAAGAACCCTTTCTTCAAGAACTCACTCAGACAAAGTCACGAATGGATCTCCTTCTCCAAAAGGGACACCAACCAAACAGAGCCTCCTGTATTCCACTTAGGGATTGAGAATGGTAGGAGGTAACGGAGTCTCCTGTATTCCCTTAGGGATTGAGAATGGCAGGAGGTGTGACTTTTTCTTGTCTCTGTACTTTTCTTTACGGGGTGAATCTAGAGAGTTTGCAGAGTTAGATCCATCAAACGTAGATGAAGAAGATCACCCTTTTATTGCACAATCTTGGTGAGAGAAAAGGTTGGGGGAGCAAGTTGTAACTCCCTCTTTTTGAATTAATTAATATTAATATTAATTTAATAAATTTAAATTAATAATAATTATTATTATAGATATAAACTATATGTTATATCTCATATAACACATAACCTATAGTTTTATATTGTATCAAATACAATATAATCTATAGTTCTAATTTCTCTCAATAATAATGACATTTAATATAAATCACATTTATATTAAATTTAACTATATGAATCTAATTCATATAATTAATATTTGAATCATATTAAAATATTTAATTCCTTTCAACTTATTCATGGCATTTAATATAAATAATATTTATATTAAATTAATTACATGAATCTCATTTATATAATTAGTATTTGAATCATATTCAAATTCCTCTCATATTACCTTATATTATAATGCATCAAATGCATTATATTAATTTTATCACATATATAATTAATTTAATTCATTATATCATATATAATTAATTCCCTCAATTAATTTGAACACTTCAAATTAATTCAAAAATAATTCTCAATTAAATTCTTGTTGAGCTACGGAGGGGACCTTATGGACCTGTAGGTTGAAGCTCTAACGGTACTTGAATAATTAATTAAAATCTGTAATGAAATTACCCAACATCCGTTAACTACTGATCATTCCACTAAAGATCGACAGCTGCACTCTTCACACTACAGATAAATTTCTATGTCCATTGGATATAACCAATCAACAGTGTGATGACCCTTAAAAAATTGCTCGTAAGTACAACCCGTTTTTTCCCCTATAGTTACATCTAACTGCTTAAGTACCACTGATTCCTCTAATGAACAATAAGTCATAGTCCAACTATGACCTAGTTCCTCTGGAGCTAGGAGAAGGTGTGATATATATAATAATTATATATATAATAACAACCTTATTATATATATAAACTATATGTTATATCCCTTATAACATATAACCTA
The DNA here is from genome assembly GCF_027475165.1 of Benincasa hispida. Classification (NCBI taxonomy): domain Eukaryota; kingdom Viridiplantae; phylum Streptophyta; class Magnoliopsida; order Cucurbitales; family Cucurbitaceae; genus Benincasa; species Benincasa hispida. The sequence goes on along the minus strand of NC_143481.1, from coordinate 31,573,733 downwards.
TAGTTTTATATTGTATCAAATATAATATAACCTGTAGTTTTAATTTATCTCAATAATACATGACATTTAATATAAATCACATTTATATTAAATTTAACTATATGAATCTAATTCATATAATTAATATTTGAATCACATTAAAATATTTAATTCCTCTCAAATTATTCATGGTATTTAATATAAATCATATTTATATTAAATTTAATTGAATCTCATTCTTATAATTAGTATTTGAATCATATTCAAATTCCTCTCATATTACGTTATATTATAATATATCAAATACATTATATTAATTATATCACATATATAAATAATTTAATTAATTATATCACATATATAAATAATTTAATTAATTATATCATATATAATTAATTCTCTCAATTAATTTGAACACTTCAAATTAATTCAAAAATAATTCTCAATTAAATCGTTGTTGAGCTACGGAGTGGACCTTATGAACCTGTAGGTTGAAGCTCCAACGGTACTTGAATAATCAATTAAACTCTTTAATGAAATTATCCAATATCCGTTAACTGCCGTTCATTCCACTAAAGATCGACAGCTGCACTCTTTGCACTACAGATAAATTTCTATGTCCATTAGATATAATCAATCAACAGTGTGATGACCCTTCACAAATTGCTCGTAAGTACAACTCGTTTTGCCCCTGTAGTTACATCTAACTCTTTCAGTACTACTGATTCCTCTAATGAACAATAAATCATAGTCCAACTATGACCTAGTTCCTCTAGAGCCAGGAGAGGGTGTGACCATTATGTTGAAACCCTGGAATTGAAGAAAATTGAACACGAGGATTTCTATGAGCAGCAAAAAGATCATTGCAAATTACAATTGTATATGAACTTTACAATTACAATAAAAAACGAAAAATACGGTTATGAAAAAATACATAGATTACAACATGCATACATATGATCAATGACAAGAGTAACACACTTTTGCAGACTCATCACAAAGCTCCTTGATCATGAGAGCTCGATCATAGCAACACCGCAACACACGAATGCTCGTCCAACATGACCGCTACACTACACGAACACCGCGCGCTCGAACTAAGCAATCGCGAAGGTCATGAACATCCCGAACACAACGAACGGCCTCCACAGAACCTCGATAGTGTCGAGTTGAGTATGACACCACCAATAAGGCTACCTTGGTATTCTCAGTGTGAGAATCCAGAGGGGGGCTCGGTGTGGAATTGTTTGAGGCAGAAAATTGGAGGAAACACAATCGTGTAAATGATTGAACAAGTGGGAGATGGAAGAACCTATCGTATAGGTCAATGCCCAATCGCTTAGGAAAAACTAAGCGATCGTCTAGCAAAAGCTATGCAATTGTTTAGCTAATCGCTTAGCTGAGTGTCTATCTCCTAAGAACACTCCATGATCGTTTAGCTCATTCAAGCTGTCGTTTAGTAAATCCAATTTACTTAACAACTTCCTGTGAGAATTTTTCGAGATTGGAAATCTTAAATTCACAATTTTGCAAATCTTTTTACTTACTAAAATTAGGAAAACATGTTTTCTTTTATCTCACGGTTACCATGAAACCACCTATAACTTCCCACTCATTTGGTTATTAGAGAAAAATAGATAATTATCCAATAATTAATATTGTTATAAATATAAATGATAACCAACTTATCATACTATATTTATAACCTATAGTTTTAATATTTCATCTCATGAAACATATAAACCATAACTCTTTTTCTATTCTGTGGCACTTAATATAAATCTCATTTACATTAACCTCCACTTGATGTATCTCATACACCATACCGATTATATCATATATAATCAAATTACCTCTTGTCAATTTGAACATTTCAAATCAACACCAAGAACTGATCCTCAACTTGAATCCATTAAGCTACCAAGGGGACCTTATGAACCTGTAGCTCGAAGCTCGAACGGTATGTGAATAACTGACTAAATTCTTTAGTCACGGGATCCACCATCCGTTAACTGCCAAACACTCCATTAAAGACATAGTTGAACTCTCCTTACCATAGATATATTATGTGTCCATCTTAACCAATCAAAAGTGAGACAACCTTTCGCAGATCGCTCGTAAGTACAGCTCGGCCAATAACCATTATGCCCCTGTAGTTACATCTAACTTCTTAAGTACCACTGATCCCTTTAATGAACATAAGTCATAGTTCTACTACGACTAAGTCTTCTTTTCCAAAGAGAAGTTGTGGCCACTATGTTTAAGCCCCGAAATCAGCCCTTAAGGGAGCAATCTCTCTACTTATCCCTACTTCGGGAAATAAGTGAATTCCATCTTGTGTATTGAGTTCCCAGCTCCCAGATCAGACAAGTCTCCAAAAAGGTAGGCATGTTGAGTTGGAAATTTGGCCACTCTCACCCATATTAATCAAAAGGTCACCCTCAAAGGCAGGAGTTCTCAAAACACTCAAGATTGAGTTCGTGTCACCTATGGTCGTTTAGGTGAGATGTATGTCTCTAGTATCAATGACGTTATATATAGAGTCTAGTCATCTCGTGGTCCGGTCTTATACAAACTCTTTGTATAGGACACCCCTACTCGTATGTCTCCATATGAATGGTCAGGATCTACCATCTGTAGTAGTTTACAACACTTGCAAACTTCTACAAAGCAGGTCATATCCGTAGTATCATTAGGATCAGGTATCCTACCTTAATCCTTATACTACAGACCTATTTAGGTTATCACTTAAGGCATGATCCACATGTATATCACATATACATGCTTAAGTTTACATAAGATAACCATGGAGCTTTGTTGATTGGATATGAGTAAATGCAAGAATGAATAATAGTTATTTTATTCATCAAACAATGTGTATCATTACAAGCAACGAGACTCCGAGAGAATTAAGACACCAATCCCAACAATCTCCCACTTGTTCTAATATCTCGTGAGACTAATGTACAATACAATATAAAATATGTACAATATACAACAAACTAGTTCATAACCTAGTATCATCTCCCACTTTCCCTAGAATAGATGTCGCATGTCTCGCAAACCTAGACTCTCCAGGTGACCCTCGAACACTTTTGCCGTAAGAGCCTGTGTAAAAGGATCAGCAACGTTGTGCTCCAACGTGATCTTCGTGACTATCACATCACCACGATGCACAATCTCCCTTATCAAGAAGTATTTTCGCTCTATATGCTTACCTCGACGATGACTTTGAGGCTCCGAATTTGGCACAACCCCACTGTTATCACAATAAAAAGTGATAGAAAAAATACATATTTGGAACAATTTCCAAATTTGAAAGGAATTTCCTCAGCAAAACAGCCTTCTAAGCTGCTTCACAAGCGACTACGTATTCAACTTCCATAGTGGAGTTTGCGATGCATCCTTGCTTGATGCTTCGCCACACTACAACCCCTCCATTCGAAGTGAAAACTGACCCCAATGTTGATTTGCGCGAATCTTTATCGGTCTGAAAGTCAGACTCCGTGTATCCTATAAGGATCAGATCCTTATCTCCATACACGAGCATGTAGTCCCTCGTTCTCTGAAGATACTTGAGGATCGTCTTGACGCCGTCCAGTGATCAAATCCTAGATTGGACTGATACCGACTGACAATCCTTACTGCATAGCAAATTTCGAGTCTGGTACACAACATTGCATAAGATTAAGCTTCTTACAACTGAAGCATAAGGAATCCGTCTCATCTCCTCAACCTCTTGAGGTGTCTTAGGACATTGATCCTTAGACAAAACGATTCCATGCCTGAAGGGTAATAAATCTCTCTTGGACATTTTGTACCCGATCAACATTTGATCGATGTACGAAGCCTAAGACAAGGCAAACTGTTTGTTCTTACGACCCTAAATGATCTGGATCCATAGAATATACTGTGCCTCACCCAAATCTTGTTGGGGTTGATGCCCTAAAGTCTTGTGTCCTGTAGTTTGTAAACAGTTTGTACGAATGCTTGTGATGTATAATATATGATATTTTACTTCTCATCTTGATTTTGCTCAGTTTGTTTTATTTGCTTTACCACAAACCAATAAACCTAAAACCCCTGATTATCTGTATATAACTTAAGCATGTATGTGGTGACATATAAGTGTGTCATGACTTGAGTTATAATTGATGGCGGGAAATTAGATGTCAATTACTCGACAACTAAAATCTCTTGGATGCAATATGCGATGCATGTGCTAAAGTATGCGTTGATTGTCATGCATTGGAATGGCTATGCGTTAACAAATGTATGCGATGACCATGCGTCTTGTAACAAGTTTTCTTGCGCTCAGGCCAAGTATAACGCGAACGCAAGTTTCTCGGGTGAATGTGGTAATGTGCATGCGGTGGTTGAATAAAATAATGGATGGGAAGGTTTCTAAGCTAACACTACTCTTACTCCTAGCTAACAAACGACACAATGAGAATATGAATGAGAGATAGATACACAAAAACTCTTGACATGAAACAAATGAGTCGAAAACTAGATAAAATGTGGAGATGTCTTCATTGCAAAACTTAAGAGTGACCACAAGGGCAACCTTAGTCAACGCAAGCCATGCTGTCATACCACACACACTTAAGCCTAACTCTAGGACGTATGCGGTGGGTATGTATAAGTGTTGAGATGATCGCATACAACCACCATATCCTACGTCCTGGACGCATACAATATCCTATTTGTAGGGTGCATACGCTATGTGAAAGCAAACGAAGCTTATCTCTAAGTTCCCCATTCTTACCTATGCATTCCAATCCGCTCTCTCGAGTCTTAGATTTGGGTTTTAGACTATTCTCTCAAGTATGCCTAAATGATGAATGATGCATTCATAGACAAGGTAACCGCACGAACATTGTTAACATAAGATTATTCCTATCTCTAGTGAACAATGACTTACATTGCTTAATGCGACCAACCACTTACCCTCCTGGGTGGTTGGTTATTGCTGACTTTACTCATAGACAAGCATTGTGTGTGCCAATAGATAAGAGTTGCTACAACTTCACACTAAACAAATAAGGTTTTCTCACACACACACACGCAACGCGCACCTTTCGGTGGTTTGCTACATGCTTCATATCCCTAATCCACATGACTAAGTATGTGATACTCTAACAATCTCACTAAGTGATGCAATGAAAATTAAAGATGCTAAGTAAAGAAGATGGAGATGGAATCGAAGGAAACATAGAAATGTATTGAACACAAAATGAATTAATTCCTTAATCACAAAATGTATACAATACAATATAAGAAAAGAAGAGAAAATGAAATGATCGGCTGGAAGCAATGACTTGCTTCCAGCAGATGTGCGTCAAGGCTACCAGTGGTGCCATGGATGGTTAGAGGAGCTGACTCTCTCGAGATCTAGCTCTGGTCGTCACTTGGAATGGAGAAAGGAGGTGAAGAACTCTCAAGCTTCTTCTCACGCATTTGTCTGGATCGTAGGGAAAGCCCTAGGTTATAGGGGTAATCCCTGGACAAGTTGGAATTTTGCTCATCGACTTATTTATATACAACTTAGATCGCCGACAGCATTAATGGACTGCTCTAATTCTGACATTCGGTGCATTTAGTCCTTTCTGAATCTCTGCTGCCAATGGCGTGGTAGGTGAAATGTCAACATCATCTTTTGCTTTTCCCAAGGTAGATGCATTGATACGTTCATTCCACCAACCTTGCATTGATCCTTTTACCATGTGTTATCGTGTAGCTGCAATCATGTAGTGACCGCATTCACTTAGTACCGCAACTCTACACGATGACTGCAATCGCTTGACGAGCACAACTCCCATGCGATGAACGCATGTGGCTGATTAATGCAACATCCATGCGTTGATCGAACGCGCTCGCCTTTACGATGGAGATTTTTCTCCGCATGCGATTGTCTATGCAGTAGTCCGGTTTCCGCGTTTGCATCCACTTCCTAGGTTAGCTACAAAAATAGAAAATTGAACAAATAATAACGCATAATAATGGGTTAGCTGAGATTCTTAATGCTGAATGCTGCAAGTTCAATTTCTTATAAATTCCTAACATAATTGCCGCATATTTTGCTTAACAGCCCTTATATTCTAAGTAAAAGGCCTAAGATGACATGCATTTCTTCATGTCATCACACCCCCAAACTTAAAATCATGCTTGTTCTCAAACATGTGTTATACTCAAGAAATTCTTACTCACCTTCTGACTTTCCTTTGCGATGACCAGCTTCTCAGAATATAATTTACACACACCTCTGACCATCACCGCAATGCTCTCCTCCACTTTGGCTGCTCTTTCAAAAAGATCTTTTCTAAGCTTAGATCCGGCAAGCCTTACTCAAAAACTTTTCATTCATTCACCGCAACTTTGCGTTTATCTTTTGAGAATGCGTTCATTCAAAATACTTCAAAAATTTTGCGATTACTTATTCAAATGCGACTTGAACCTGGTAACGCTCTTCGTTTTGGCTTACCCCCACGTGTGTCATGCGGGCATCCAACTTCGGTTGCGTTCCATATTCCACTCAACTCTTGTCTTGCTTGTTGTGGCTTGCGCCGGACAGAGGAGTTGCACTTATGCGTTGATCCTAGTGACATACCTTCATTTTGGCTTGCCCCCACGTGTGTCATGCAGACATCAAACTACGGGTAAGTGCCTTTCATAACTTAACTCTTATCAATATGGGTTTCCCCATTGCATTGACAGAGGAGTTATTATTCTAAAAAATTCTCACTTTTTTTTTTAAGGATCGTAATGCAATGAGCGCAATTCTCCGAGACCACTGCCACCCCCAAACTTAGAGGTTGGCAGCATTCTCACCGCAAAGCTAAAAGCAAAATCAACAGGAATGAGGTAATAAATGTTTGAGCAAAGGTTTGCACAAAATTAAACTTAAGACTTTCAAAATGTGAAGAAGCTAATAAAAATAAGGAACGCCTGGCGATGATTAATTAGAAGATGCGGTGAATTATACGTATCATCATAGAAACACCGCAAAGCAATGCAATCGAGAAAGAAAGAATTTCAAAAGGATAATGCATAAAGAATAACAAGCAAAGACATTAGGCGGAACAACGCATGCGATTATGCGTTGGAATCCACGTGATCGAAGCCATGCGTTGAAGGATGAAAGGAATTCTTCCATTGTACTGTGCACCGAGGAGGCTTATTGTCGCACCTGCAAGGAACAATCACAACACATCCAAAGAAGCAGCCATATATCCAAAATAACAATAAAAATAAAAATAACCTAGATAAAGATAGAGTAGAAGACATCCCTGGAAGATGGCACTCAACTGCTCGGGTCAAGGACTTGCCCTGACCATTGGAACTTCTGACAATTTTTGGGCGTATGCGATCGTCATGTGCTTAGAATTACCTTCAGCTCTTGCGACTGATTGCCTTTCTATCTTGGGGTCAATATTGGCTTTTGGCGCATCGCCCACTCTTCAATATTGTTTGCAACCTAGTCGCACAAGCTGCAATACTCCCAAGATAAAAAGGTTGCCTGCAGAGACACAAAACTCAACAAACAATTAGCTGCCAAGTCCCTGGCAACAGCGCCAAAAACTTGATGGTGGGAAATTAGATGTCAATTACTCGACAACTAAAATCCCTTGGACGCAATATGCGATGCACGTGCTTAAGGTATGCGTTGATGGTCATTCGTTGGAATGACTATGCATTAACAAATGTATGCGATGACCATGTGTCTTGTCACAAGTTTTCTTACACTCACGCCAAGTATAACGTGAGCGCAAGTTTCTCAGGTGATCCGAGGTCGAACTCAGGGACTTGTAGCTAGGTGAATGCAGTAATGTGCATGCGGCAGGTGAATAAAAGAATGGATGGAAAGGTTTCTAAGCTAACACTACTCCTAGTCCTAGCTAACATACAACGCAATGAGAATATTAATGAGAAGTAGATACACGACAACTCTTGACATGAAACAAATGAGTGGAAAAATAGATAAAATGTGGAGATGTCTTTATTGCAACATTTAAGAGTGACCGCAAGGGCAACCTTAGTGAACGCAAGCCATGCTGTCATGCAACACACACTGCCTAACTCTAGAACGTATGCGGTCAGTATGCCTAAGTGTCGAGATGACCGCATACAACCACAATATCCTACTTCCTGAACGTATGCAATATCCTATCCGTAGGGTGCATACGCTATGTGAAAGCAAACAGAGCTTATCTCTAAGATCCCCATTCCTTCCTATGCGTTCTAATCCGCTCCCTCGAGTATTAGATTTGGCTTTTAGACTACTCTCTCAAGTATGCCTAAATGATGAATGATGCACTCATAGACAAGGTAACCGCACGAACTTTACTGACATAAGATTATTCCTATCTCTAGTGAACAATGACTTATATTGCTTAATGCGACCAACCACTTACCCTCCCGGGAAGTATGTTGTTGCTGACTCTACTCATAGGTAAGCATTGCGTCCGCCTATAGACAGCCATTGCTACAGCTTCACACTAAGCAAATAAGGTTTTCTCACACACTCACGCAACGCACACCTCTCGGTGGTTTGTTACATGCTTCATATCCCTAATCCACATGACTAAGTTTGCGATACTCTAGCAATCTCACTAAGTGATGCAATGAAAATTAAAGATGCTAAGTAATGAAGATGGAGATGGAATCAAAGGAAACAAAGAAATGTATTGAACACAAAATGTATTAATTCCTTGATCACAAAATGTATATAATACAATATAAGAAAAGAAGAGAAAATGAAATGACCGGTTGGAAGCAATTACTTGCTTCCAGCGGATGTGCATCAAGATTGCTGATGGTGCCATGGATGGGCGAAGGAGCTGACTCTCTCAAGATTTAGCTCCGGTCGTCACTCGGAATGGAGTAAGGAGGTGAAGAACTCTCAAGCTTTTTCTCACGCATTTTTCGGGATCGCAGGGAAAACCCTGGGTTGCAGGGGTAATCCCTAGACAAGTTGGAGTTCTACTCATCGACTTCTTTATATAGAGCTTGGATCGTCGACAGCATTAATGGACTGCCTTGATTCTGACATTAGGTGCGTTTAGTCCTTTTTGAATCTCTGCTGCCAACGCCGTGGTAGGTGAAATGTCAACATCATCTTTTGCTTTTCCCAAGGTAGATGCGTTGATACGTTCATTCCACCAACCTTGCATTGATCCTTTTACCATGCGTTATCGTGTAGCCGTAATCATGTATTGACCGCATTCACTTAATACCGTAACTCTACACGTTGACCGCAATCGCTTTACGAGTGCAACTCCCATGCGATGGATGCATGCAGTTGATTATCGCAACATCCATGCGTTGATCGTACGCGTTCGCCTTTGCAATGGAGAGTTTTCTCAGCATATGATCGTCTATGTGGTAGTTCGGTTTCCACGTTTACGTCCACTTCCTGCGTTAGCGACAAAAATAGAACATTGAACACATAATAACGCATAATAATGGGTTAGCTGAGATTCTTAATGTTGAACGCCGCAAGCTCAATTTCTTATGAATTCCTAACATAATTGCCAGATATTCTGCTTAATGATGGAACACGAGACATATGCAGTGAAATTAGGATCTAATTACAATCTAATTGCTTTTAATTTAAACAAAAAAATGCATGCAATTGAAGGAAGAAACAGTAATTAACTTACCTTTGAAGTTCCCGAAAACCGCTTTTCCTCACTGAATCTTGACCCAAACTCTTTCGGACCACCACTAGAGTTGATCTACTATTCTCTGGACTCAGAACCGAGTTATGGGACCCGGTGGATGAAGAAAACCGTGAGAGAGAAAGAGATGGGAAAAAGAAGATAGAATTTTACTTTTGGGTTTTCTTTTTTTCAGCCCAATTTTGAAAAACTAAATTTGACAAAATTGGCAAAACTTTTTAATCCAAAAAAGAAAGCCCATTTTATAGAAAAAACCATGCAACAATTGCATGAACCAAATCCATAGAAACCCAACACCTATAATCCACTACCTTAGTGGGCTTAATGTCTCCACTATAAGCCAACATCTAGCCCACTATTTTGTTAATAGAATTATACAACAAAAGTTTGGATTTTCCCACTAACTATTGTCAAAGGGCAAAATAGTCATTTGTTCAAAGTCAAACTTTGACCAAAAAGTCATTTTGACTTTTTATGATTTTTTCCATGTTGACTAATTTTGACCTCCCGAGCATGAATCCGCATTCATTTTCTTGAAATTCAAATCACATTTGAACATAAGGTCGGTCAAAATTTGACTTTTCAAAGTCAAAAAGTCATCTCTTTGACTTTTTATGTCTTTGACCATTTCTATTATTTTCGAGCATCCAAATATGAACGTATTCATATTCTTGATTTTTTAATCACATTTAAATATTAAGCTGTATCTCTAAACGGAAAACCCGACCACTATATCACATATACTTGTCGGTTTCTCTCTCTTCACCTAATTCAAACAATTCGAATCTAAGTTTATTCCATATGAGCTAGTAGGGGAACCTAATGGACCTACAGATCATGAGCTCCAACAATCCGAGATTAACTAGTAAAACTCTTTAACCTAATTAATCAACATTTTTTAACTAACGGATCATTCCACTAAAGTCCCGTAGTTGCACTCCCCTCACTGTAGATATATTTGTATCCATTTGATATAACCATGATTAGTAAGCTATACCTTCACAGGTTGTTCATAATCTCGGCTGGGTCATAAAAACCGTTTTACCCCCAAGACTACATCTTGTTCCTTAAGTTCCATTGATCTTCTAATGAACAATTGGTTTAAGGTCCAACCTATAAACCGAACCCTTCTCAGGCTAATGAGAGGGTGGGGCCCCTTGTTCAAGACCTGGATTTAGTACTAAAGGGAACATCCTAGCTACTATTCCTATAATGGGTAGGAATGAATTCCGTCTTGCACCCTATGTTCCTAGCTATCCACCCAATCTTACCCCTAAAATGGGAGGCTTATTGGGCAGGCGATGATGAGCTGCCCTCACCTATGTAATCTAAGGATAATTCCGAGTGAACAGGAGTTCATAGTTAGCTCAGGATTAAGATTAAATTACCTAGGTCATCAATTAACGAAAAAGTCAGTCTTATACATAAAACGGCATTTAGAACGTAAAAAGTGACTATTTCATGGTTCAGTCTTATGCAAACTCATTGCATAGGATGCCCCCACTCAATATCTCTATATGAATGATTCAGGATCACATCGTTTGTACTAACTACAAAGTGGGCCGCATCCATAGTGTCCCCAGAATAAGGTGCCCAACCTTATTCATATACTATAGACCATTTAGGCTATATATTTGAACTTGATCCACATTTATGTCACTACATAAAGTTCAAACTACATTAAATAGCCTCAGGACCTTAGTTTATTGAATTTAAGATTACATTTCAATAACAACTTTATCAAAAAACAAAACAGAATATGTTTATTAATTTACAAACTACGAGTTTTAGGATATAAAATCCAACACTTAACAACCCTCATAATTTTAAGTAAAAGGCCTAAGATGACATGCATTTCTGCATGTCATTAATAACCAAAATGGTCTGTAGTATATGGATATAGGAGGGAAACCTTATCCTGGTAACGCTATGGATGCGGCCCGCTTTGTGGAATGGTCACAAGTGCTGTGACTTGTTACAGATAGTCTGATCCTGATCATTCGTGTAGGGGACATGCGAGTGGGGGCATCCTATACAAAGATTTTGTATAAGACCTGATCACAAAGTGTTAACGTCTCATTATATAACATCATTCATGATAGAGACTTCACTTCACTAGGATGAACATAGGTAACATGACCTCAATCCTAAGTGAATTGGGAACTTCTGCCATTCAAGACGGTCCTTTGATTTATATGGGTGCGAGTGGCCAAGTCGTTGATTCAAACCTACTAATTTGGAGATTTGTCTAATTTGGGAGCTGGGAACTCAGCTACACAAGATGGAATTCACTCTTTCCCTGAGGTAGGGGCAAGTAGATAGATAGTTCCCTTAAAGGGTGGTCCAAGGCTTGAACGATGTGGCACCACAGACCTTCTTTTAGCCCGAGAGGTGTTCACACATAGTTGGACTATGTTGTATTGTTCATTAGAGGAATCAGTGGTACTTAAGAAGTGAGATGTAACTATAAGAAAAAAATGGTAAATTGACCCAGCTGTATTTACGAGCATCTGTGAAGGGTCATCGTACTCATGATTGGTTATATCTGATGGACACATAAATATATTTTTGGTTAGAAGAGTTCAGCTGTTGGTCATTAGTGGAATGCTTGATAGTTAACGGATGGTGGATCTCATGGCTAAAGAGTTTAGTCAGCTATTCACGTACTGTAGAAGCTTTGAGCCATAGGTCCATAAGGTCCCCTAGGTAGCTTGGATAAAGTTGAGAATCAGTTTTTGGGTCAGTTTGAAATGTTCAAAATGATTAGAGGGAGTTCGATTATTATGATATAATTGAACTGATTAATTATATATGATATAATTGGCTAAATGTATGAGATACATTATTTTGGAGGAAATTAGATATAAATATGATTTATATCAAGAAGAGGTGAAATTACTATAGTAGATATATGATATCAAACTATAGGTTAAAAATATAATATGATTATATTTATTTATTTATTAATTGGTTAATTATGTGATAATTTGCCAGAAACTTTTCCTAAATCGTGCGTTAGTAGGAAAATCATATTCGGTTATTGTAACTGAAGAATATAATGAAAATTGGTTTCATTCTGCAAAAAGTTAGAAAAAATCGCTCAAGGTGTGAAAACGTCACGATCCTTTAACTTAGAGCCTATACAATAGTGCCTTATCGCATAAACGATCGCACACCTCGCGTACTAAATGATCGTATGCGTTCTCTAAATGATCGCTCAATTTTCCTAAATGATCGCTTAGCGCACCGAGTTTTCTAAACGATCGCTTACTCTTTACTAAATGATCACTTAGTAAACCCTACACGATCGTGTAGCTTTCTCTAAACGATAAGCATCCGCTACACGATAGCCTCTCCTACTTGCTTGTCGTTCTATACGATCATCCCTTTCCTCCTTCCTTTACCAATTCCATCAAAGACCACTCTTTGGATTCACACTCCGAGAATACCAAGGGCTCTAAGTGGTGGTGTCATCCCCAGTTCTGCTTGTTCGTGCGCTGTCGTTCGTGTAGACGATCGTGCTGCTGGTAGTCGACTGGTTTTGGGCGATAAAGAACGTAGAGGGTTGCTTCCGCTGGGTTAAGTTTGAAGTGAAGACAGTCTTCAACTGGTAAGTTAACTCAATCTATTGTATTTTATTTGTAAAAACATGCCGATAATTAGTGTTAAATTGCATACCTGTTTGTTAGAATGTGTGTGTGGTAATTAAGTCAAAATGAAATAGGAAAGATCTGAACACGCTCATGGATACTCTTGTTTAAGAGTTCCTTTAATTGGTATCAGAGTTAGGTTTCTAATATTCCAATTTCATTGATGCAATGAATTTGAATATGCAATGAAATTCATATACATTCGTGGTGGGTGCAAATCTACTCTATTAAATTGTTAAATTGTTGTGGATGTGCGAATTAATGGAGTTTTCTGGGATGTTACCTCGGTTTGATTTAATTATTTTGCATTTTCGGTTAATTATAAAGGCCCTTAAATTTTTGGGCATAATTAATTGTTATTGAGTCTATAATTCAAAGTCAGTTGGAGTCTTGAGTCATTCGTGAAGAAGTTCGGAGCAAGGGTTGCTGTTCTTCGAGGAAGAAGACGAGCAAGGGTTGATTAGGTCGTGTAGACGATAGGGTAAGCGATCGCTGAGTATCGGATGCTCGGGTATCGTTTAACGTACGCACGTACTAGACGATCATTTAGCTCAGCAAGCTTTATCGCTTAGTAACTGACTAAACGGTCACAGAGTAACGCATGGTAAATCGTTTACCTTTCGCTGCATTAAGCGATCGCCTAGACGATCAGGCTTCTTAGCCTTGTTGTCGTCTAAGCGATCGTTTAGCTTTTGCGCCTATCATCTAGTGTGCGCTAAGTGATCGTTTACCTTTGGCGTTTACTAAATGATGGAGTTCTCTTCGCGGTTCAAGACCCGGTTCACCTGTGAACCGATTTGCTCGATGGGAAATGTAATAGATAGAATTATTTCTTTCAGTTTTTGTAAAGGTTCATCCTGGTCCATCAATCCTTGGTTTATCACATGTGATGTATGGTTTTTTATATGTCATATGGTATGCACATATAGTAAATCCCACCTTAGGTTATGCATTGGTCACGCATCATCTTTTTATTGTAAATGTTATAATTTAGATAAACATGATTTAATTATGTAAGAGCATTCTCATGCATCATATATTATAAGAGTTATATTTATACATGCATGAAAAGTATTGACATGCATCATCTTTATATTATAATTGTTATAGTAGAAGGGTGTATGGAAAGCATGTTTGCTTGGTTATTACGCATATATAAAAGTTATGTATAGTAATGATCGGACATTGCATGAAGCATGACACATAGGTTAGTTTATAAGCATTATAAACACCTAGTTATGCACAATGTGATTTAGTTGTTTCTTTTTAAAGGTTAAAAAGAAATTAGAATAAAAAACAATAAGAAAGACATGCATGCTCACTTAGGTTTAATTCATGGTTTTAAAATATTTAAAACTTGGATGAAATAGACCTAAGTTCATGGTTCTAATATGATTAGCAACCTTAAGGCTTTAATCTTTTAATCAGTTTAATAGGATTAAATTGACTAATAAAAGGTTAAAGTGTAGTAAATCTATCTATAAGAAACCTTTTGTCTAAGACGGGTTCTATCTAGGCTGGGGTATTTAAGTTGACGAAAACATAACGCCCCTACCTGGGAACTTACCTGGAAAGGTGAATTAGATAGATTTGATGCATGCATTTAAGTTAAGGACAATCCATTAAAGTGTTTAAATATGGCTACTTGAAATTGTTCATAATTTATAGACAAAAGTTGTTCATAAGCAGACTAAAAAAGATGACTTAGACTAATTAATAGTCGAATTGTCTAGGTTAATGAACCCCTAGGTAAAACATTCAGTGGGAGGTACTTAGGGCATATGATGCTTCACTTAAACCTTTCACGTTTCCCCTATATAGTCCACACCGTGAGATCTACCCTCGGCCTCGAGGCACATTTGACGTATCCACCTAACGGATGGTGTTTGCGTAGATCAATTTCAAGGTGGATGGAGAGAGTGTTCATAGTAAGTGGGAGCAGGAAGTGCGACAACATATCCCTCAGTCTCCCTAGTTGGATTGAATAAAGTAACTACACATCGCCTCGAGGAACTCTGGGAGTGTCACCCTATAGGATGGCAATTTTGTGCGTTTCTTTGACTCTAGTTTTAAAAACGCATTGATGTGGCATACAATAAGTAGAGGTAGTATGAAAAATTGTCCATACTATCATAGTATATGAAAATTCCCCATTGAATGATCAATTGTCATATACATTATTACACACTACGACCACGTTTACCCTAGGAGAAACGTTATAAATCAATGACAATCTATTTATTGTTATTTACGTGTGTTCCACAATCATAATGAAATGTTGAGCCCACTTCCAAGTATGGAATTGAAGAACACAGTCTGGTTGAAGTGCGAAAGGTGATCAATCTACTTGCATTTCAAAGTTACATGGGACCCACTAGTAGATATCGTTATCATTACCATTATTGTTACTATTACCATATGAGAAGTATGAATATGTCACATTTACTAGTAACGTAGTTGTTAATGTTTGATTTATAACGGTAACGACAATGGTAAATGTGGTAGATTCATAATTCTAAATAAACATATCAAAAGCAATCCAATTATGTGTGAGACTGTGACTCATTATGATTGATCTATCATTTAATCATAAAGTGACTGGTTATAAATGTGGCAGATCCATAATTATAAGTAAATGTGATCAAAACTTAAGGAAATTGTTGAAACTTGAATGTCCATGAGTATTTTTAAAAGACGGTATAAAGTTCAAGAGTTTTTTCTATAATTTAGCCTTTTATCATTAAAAGTGTAAACTAATAATTGTGTCAAATGAAACCTTTCAAAGATAAAAGTGTGCAAAAGAGGAGAAAGTAAAATCTTCTTAAATTTCTGTATTCAACAAGTGAGGCCAAATATATATACACGTGTATCAACCTAAATTGAGAAATAAAAGGAATCTAAACCAAATACAAACTAATTAACAAATACAAATCGATCAACAATTTGCAAAACTAAACCAAATACAAACTAAACAACTTGCAAATTCACAACAAATTCAGATTGATTAATTCTAATAATCCCCCCAGATGGAAAATGAATATCCAAAACACCCATCTTGGATAATAAAGGGAACACGAGACATCTTGGATAATTAACAAATACAAATCGATTAACAATTTAACTAATGAATCTAATTCATATAATTAATATTTGAATCATATTAAAATATTTAATTCCTCTCAACTTATTCGTGGTATTTAATATAGATCATATTTATATTAAATTTAATTACATGAATCTCATTCATATAATTAGTATTTGAATCATATTCAAATTCCTCTCATATTACCTTATATTATAATATATCAAATACATTATATTAATTATATCACCTATATAATTAATTTAATTAATTATATCATATATAATGAATTCTCTCAATTAATTTGAACACTTCAAATTAATTCAAAAATAATTCTCAATTAAATCCTTGTTGAGCTACGGAGGGGACCTTATGGACCTGTTAGTTGAAGCTCCAACGGTACTTGAATAATTAATTAAACTGTTATGAAATTACCCAATATCCGTTAACTATCAGTCATTCCACTAAAGATCGACAGGTGCACTTTTCACACTACAGATAAATTTCTCTGTCCATTGGATAAAACCAATCAATATTGTGATGACCCTTCATAAATTGCTCGTAAGTACAACCCGTTTTGCCGTGTAGTTACATCTAACTGCTTAAGTACCACTGATTCCACTAATGAAGAATAAGTCATAGTCCAACTATGACCTAGTTCCTCTAGGTCTAAGAGAGGGTGTGACCACTATGTTAAAACCCTAGAATCAGCCCTTAAGGGAACAATTTATCTACTTGCCCCTGCATTGGGGAATGAATGAATTCTGTTTCGTGTAGCTGTGTTCCCAACTCTCCAGTAAGATCAATCCCGAAAATGGTAGGCTTATTGAGTTGGCAATCTGGTCACTCTCACCCATATAAAACAAAGGACCATCTTCATGAGCAAGAGTTCACGACTTACTCAGGATTCAGGTCATGTCACTATGGACATCCTGGTGAAATGTAAGTTTTAATTATTAACGGCGTTATATAATGAGAATAATCATTTCGTGGTCCAGTCTTATATAAACTCTTTGTATAGGATACCTCTGCTCACATATCTCCAAATGAATGATTAGGATCAGATCATTTGTAGCACTTTATAACACTTGTAACAAATAAAAAGTGGGCCATATCTGTAGCGTCACCAGGATAAGGTACCCAGCCTTATCCATCTACTACAGACCGTTTAGGTTATTATTTAAAGAAGATCTACTTGTATGTCTCTACATACTTGTTTAAATTAGATAAAATAACCTAGGATCTTAGTTTATTGGATTGAATATATGCTTATAAAATAACACTTATTTTATTAACAACAATATGTTTATACAAAGTTTACAAACTACGAGATTACAAAGAGATTTAGGACACCAATCCCAACATATTTCAGATATCTCAAAAGATCGTGAGCAGCAGTAAGGTGAGATTTATATCGCTTGACATGAATTGGCCTAATTTATGTACCGCAAATGTAATATTAAGATGAGAAGTTGTTAAGTATAACAAACGACCAACAAGATGACGATACACAGAGGGGTCTGTCAATAAGTCATTATCAGAAGACCGCAACTTTAGGCGAGGATCCATTGGAACAGATGTTGGTTTGTAAAAGGAAAATTAACATCCTTAAGTAGCTATAATGTGTAGTGTTGTTGAGACAAATAAATTCCGGTAAAGGAGCGTGCAAGTTTAAGTCCAAGGAAATATTTAAGAGTGCTAGGTTCTTTAAGGTGAAACTGCTCATTAAGAAAATTTTTTAGCCGTTGTATGTTGGAAATGTCAACTTCAGTGATGATAATATCATCAACATAAACTAATAGAGCCAAAAAAGAATCACCAGTGCCTTGAGTAAAAAAAGAATAGTTGGCCTTAGATGGAACAAATCAAATAGATATTAAGAAAGCCGAGAACTTTGGAAACCATTAGCAAGATGCCTATTTAAGACCATAGATGGATTTATGCAATTTACATACCAAATGCTCCCCCTTACTCGGAACATGCGGATCATATCCCAAGGGGAGGTCCTTGTAAACTTCTTCAATAAATCTCCATTCAAAAAAGCATTATTAACATCTAGCTAAACTAAATGCCAACATTTAAAAATAGCAACAGAAAGTCTAAACCTTAATAGTCACTAATTTAACAACAGGTGAAAAAGTTTCAAGAAAATCTAAACCTTCTTGTTGTGTGTATTATTTAGCTACTAACCGAACCTTATATCGTTCTATTGAGCCATCGGCCTCGTATTTGATTTTATAGATACATTTGCAACCAACAATGTACTTGTGCAAAGGAAGAGAGACAACACTCCATGTTTTGTTATTTTCCATAGCCATAAGTTCCTCGATCATGGTAGTGCACCAATGCTCATGTTCAATCACTTGATGATAATACCCTGGTTCAACATGAGAAGAAACATTGAGAACCAAATGGCGGCGGAAAGGACAAGAAAGAATGGATGACGAGAAGAAGTACTACGCAGAGGGCATGAATGAAGAAGGCTAAAATTATACTCGTTTTAAATAAGAGGAACCTTATAAATTCATCCAGACCGTTGCAAGAATGGAGGATCCTAAGTTGTGGAAAGCTGTTGGTTAAAACTCTGAGCATTAGATGGTTGGACAGATGCTATAGAAGAATGTTGATCTTTAATAAGAGCAAAAGTTTGGTGCTCGAGAGTGCAATCAATGGTTCGATGAGACATCACATTCCTTGAATTCGAAACCCACTCATCAGAATAAGGCAAATTAAGAGATGAATAGCCAGGATCAGTATCCATAGCAATACCAAAAGACTTTGGTAAAATAAACCTAGGAGAATGATCCACAAGATCAGCATGCTCAATAACGATGTGAAAAGGAAAAGTTTCCTCATGAAAAATAACATCTCGAGATACGTCAATTCGCAATGTCATACAACTTATATGCCTTTATATTGGTAGGTTACTGATGTTTTATTTTATGAGGTGAAAATATGGAATGAAATGCGGTGATGAAATTGCATTGAGCAACAAGTTTTCTCAGTGGAATCCAAGTATAAACCCCACTGAGTTTCCTGGTAAGTCAAGGGTCGAACTCAGGGACTTGAAAAAACAATATACAGTGATAATTTTTCACGATGACTTTGCAGTAACCGGTAACTCAAATAGTTGTTTGGTGTTATTGGTTGCAGTGATGAAATAAATAAATGCGGTGGATTTGAGAAAAGTTTGATTATGCGATAGATGCACTGAGTATGCGGATGAATGGGTTGAGAAGGTCTTTAACTAGCGTTACCTGGGAATGCATCAGACTATGCGATCATGCTACATTCATGCAACAGCAAATCATCTTCTAATGCAAATGCAGTGCTCCTAAGTCTAGGACACATGTGTTGAATGCAAAAGTGTCCATAGAGCTTATTCCTAAGTCTCTACTCTTTTCCTATGTGATGAGGCAACATGCACACAAAGACAAGGTGACAGCACACAATCATATCCTATCTCTACGATGCATGCGATGCGTTAATAGAAAACAGTGCTTATTCCTAAGCTCCTATCTTTTGATTATGCATTCTAATCTGACTCTCTCGAGCCTAGATTCTATCCTAACTTTTCCAAGCCTAGATCCTATCCTTAGACTACCTTCTTGAGTATCTCTAATGGACAAATGAAGCATATATAATACAAGATAATCGCATAGAATGAAGATCCCCAGTTATGCTAGCTAAATGCTTCTCAACCCATTCAACAGATTTAGCTACTCATGTGTAATAAACAGAGAGTGAACAAATATAGAGAAGTAAATTCCATTTCTATAAATGAGTTTGAGTACAAAACAACAATGGAATATAAGGATAGAGAGTCTGGTAGCAATCCCTTACTTTCCAAGGCCTTTACACTGTTAACTCTATTCGATTCAAAAGATATTCCTGCTTCTCAGGAGGTGGCCCTCTCTCTTATCTTGAAGCTTTCGGTACTCTCCCAAGTTCACCGGAACGATCTATCGACACAATCTCCTTCTCTCGCTTCCACCTTAAAATAAAAGAAAAACTATGGACAAGGCTAAACTATGAACAAAAAGAACCGAGTTGAACCCATTTTCTGAAGGATGCCTTCGGTATTTATAGAGCTTCGGGGTGAAAGGCAGCTTCTCTCTTATGATTTCACAGATGAGATGGCTTTAATTCTCTGACTGATGCAACGAATATTTGTCACCAAAAAGCTGAGTGTACTTGTTATTGTTAGTGGGTTGCCAACTTAATTCGGATTCGACCATCATCAGCTTTCTATCCCATCGTGATTAATTATGCCTTTCACCCCAAATGCACCCACCAAGTTGTGCTAGCTCTATGTGGCAATCCTTCCGGAGTAGATGTTTGCGAGCACAAATCACCGCAAAGCCTTGCGGTAATGCTACGCTCGACCGTTGATTTCTTGTGATCGAGCTTTTCGCCTTGTGTCAATGATATTCTGCATAAAAATACAAAAATTAACTGTTTTTATACGATGAACGCATGGGACTGCAATGTTATAAACTTAATGCTTTTTGGACGCAATCTTATATATTTTATCAACGCAAGCCAACATTGTTTAAGAACTTAGATCTGTAATAACGTTTAAATTAAATATTTTGTAAATTTAAACAATGCTTGTCCTCAAGCATAATCTAAAGATTTCCTTTAGAAAGTCGACTGAAAATCTCTTTTCCTAGATTTCTCAAGGATACTTCATTCAAATCCTATACACCAAAATTTCTTAGTTCTTATTCAAGTATTTTCTTAAAATATTTCTAAGACCTAGGGACTGCAAGTTTAACCTTCAAAAGAACTTTACTAGATTCCAGGACATCGCATGATTTATTTCAAAAAAATCTTTTCACTGGGTATCAAATGATTTTTTTTATCCTTGTATATTTTTTACATTGTTATTTTATTTCTGACCTTGCGCTGATCCAAGTACCTCGCCTTCATTTTGGCTTGCCCCCACGTGTGTCATGCGGACATCTAACTATGAGCAAGGCGCTCTTCCTCAGACTAAACTCATATCTACTTGGTAGTGGAGTTACGGTCATTTATTTATGCGTTGATCCTAGCGACTTACTTTCGTTTTGGCTTGCCCCCACGTGTGTCATACGGACGTCTAACTACGGGTAAGTGCCCTTCACAACTTAACTCTTATCAACATGGGTTTCCCCATTGCATTGACAGTGGAGTTGTTATTCTCACAAATTTTTTTTCATAAAGCTAAAAATAGCAAGGTCAAAAAATAAATACCTCATGCCCAAATTTAAAATGCACCAATGTCCCTATTGCCAAAAGATTGAAAGAAGTCATGCGATGTTCTTAAAAAGTTTGGTAAAGGGAGTTTGAAAGAAAGCTGGTAGACCACTAACTTCTAGAAATATTTCATGAGGTGACTATCCTAAAATTAAGCTGACCCTAGTGTATATGAAAAAAAAATAGAAGCATGTTTTTCATCATTGAAATCATAATTAGCAAAGAGAAAGCATGCGACGACTTACTAAATTTATCAATATTAAATGATTGCGGTAATCAAAGAGGATGCGGTGATAAAACTTTTAAAATTAAAATGCGATTCGATAGTGCAGAATTTGGAATATAGTTAAGGAAGAATACAACCCCCAAATTTGTGTTGTCGCCTGCATTGTTTGTTGACGCATCCTGCTTTGCGGTGATTTATCTTCTTTGGATTGCGGTGACAGAATAAGCTAAGTTGCTTCTTCGTGCAGCACCTCCGCAATCGTTTGCCTCGATCGTTTGTAAGAAAAACATCAAGAGGATCAAATGATTTTAAGCAAAACAAAATCTTTTACTGCAATTGTTCAGCACGATCACATTTTTTATTTTATGATAAGAAAAATGCAGATAACAACAAAGTAATTGCGATAATAGATAATGACGAGTATGATGAAATTTTATGTAGTATTGATGCAGGAAAAAAGATATTCAAAAGAGTTGCGTCCCTGATGAGGTTGAGTTATATAGTAACTCAGGGACTGCTTATTCCAAGCTGGTCTTTTCACATCCACGTTGGCTTTTCCCTCTTTTCTTTGTCCTCTGGGATCTTGACTGCCTTAATCCGAAGCTTTTCCCCATGAATGTTCATTACAATCTCCCCCTTGCGTACAGCAATTTGAGCGCGACCGGTCGAAAGGAATGGTCGTCCCAATATGATGTGCGTATCTTCGTCCGCTTTATAATCCAAAATGAGGAAGTCTGCCAGTAAGATGAATTTATCAATTGAGATTGCGGCATTTTTCAGCTCTCCTTCAGGATGTATTCGGGATCTGTCCGTAAGGAGGAGAGGCTCTGTTATGGGCGTGAGTGTGCCAATACTCAATTGTTTGAAGATTGATAGCGGCATTATGTTTATACTCGCCCCAAGATCACATATTGCTTGGCTACTGTAGACCCCTCCAATGGAGCATGGTATCGTGAAGATTCCTGGGTCGCCCATTTTTGGTGGGATCATAACATTTTACGTTATTGCCACTGTTGTGATCTTGTCTTCATCATTTTATTTTTCTTTCAATATTTGCGGAGATGGTGGTGGTTCGACTTCTTCTGTCTCATGATCTAGAGGCTTGAGGGTGGACGAAACTTCAGGGTTGATCTTCTTGGGTTTTTTCGAGTTATAAGTCAACGGGTCCTCGATTGTCACCAAATTCAAGTTATTCGTGATGGGCTCCACCCCTATTTCCGCAGTCACGTTGTCGCTTAGTACGGAGACTGCTAAGCATTGTTCCTTCTCGGTACCCCCAGCGTTGCGAGGAAGCTTAGTTGAGCTCGGTAACACTCCTTACGGTCTGTTTTTCAGCTTGCTCGCACTTTGTCCTAGTTGAATTTCGAGATTTCGAATGGATGTGGCTTGATTTTGAAGCACTGATTCGTTCTTCTCAATGTACTGCTTCAACAATCTCTCTAAGGACGAAGATTGTGGTGTTTGCGAGCTGCTAGCTTGGTTATGCGTTGGACCATTCTTTTGCGGGAAAAATCCGGGTGACCTTCCTTTTTGCGCCACTGGTTGGAAGTTTTGTTGTTGATTTTTCCACGCAAAATTTGGGTGGTTTCTCCACCCGGGGTTGTATGTATAGGAATAGGGATTATTCTTTATAAAGCATATTGACTGCGGGTTTGCTGGGCATTCTTCCATCGAATGAGCGTCTCTGCAAATGACACAACTTGCGGTCGTTTGAGCAATTGCGCTGACCTGCCCTTTCTTCGCTCCCATGCTATTAATTTTGATGCCTTGTATCAAACTCATCATTGCAGACATTTGATTCTGTAGGGATGTAATGGCCTCGTTGTTTGCATCATTATCTTTTATGCTTAATCTCCGATCGCTCTCTCTTCAGTCATCGTGATTTTTAAAGATGCGATCAAGGATGTTCTTAGCCTTCTCATATGTTTTTTTCTAGCAGATCACCAGCTACTGCCGCATTGGCAATGGTCTGCGAAGCACGGTTCAGTGCTTGGTAAAAAATCTCCATCTGCAGGCAGTCTGGTAAGCCATTATGTGGACAGTCTCTTACCAGCCGCTTAAACCTCACCAAGGCATCACTGAGCGATTCGTCATCTTCTTGGTCAAAATTTCTTATTAATTTCCTTTCTCCTAGCATTCTCAGTTGGTGGGAAATACTTCTTCATCAATTTTTCCACCATCTGTTCCCACGAAGTAATCTCTCCCGGCTCGAGGGAATACGCCCATTTTCTTTCCTGATCATGCAGAGAAAATGGAAACAAAGTTAGTCAAATTTCTTTGGCAGTGATGTTCGGGAACACAAAAGTGTTACAGATTTCTATAAAGCTACGGAGGTGGGCGTGCGGTTCCTCGCCATGTCGTTCTCCGAATTGTTCTGTAGTCTAGATCATCTGCAGCATCACCGGTTTCATTTCGAATCGGCATCCATCAAGGGCAGACCTCATGATTCTTGGAGAGGAATCGTAGAGGTTTAGCGATGCATAGTCCCTAATGGGCCTATTACAATCATTTTCCAGAAGGATTGAATTCGCCATGACGTTGTTTTCGTTTGGTGCTCCGTTTCCAGGCTGCCCGCCATGTCTTCTTTATCTGGTTCTTGTTGTGGGTGGCTATTTCTTAGTCTCCATCTGAACGTCCTTTCAATCTTCGGGTTGTAATTCGCCAGTGATTGAGATCTATAAAGAAATCAGAAAAATTACCGTTAGCACACTGATTTATATAAGTCCTTGGCAACGACGCCAAAAACTTGATATGTTATTTTATGAGGTGAAAATATGGAATGAAATGTGGTGAATGAATTGAGTTGAGCAACAAGTTTTCTCAGTGGAATCCAAGTATAAACCCCACCGAGTTTCCTATTAAGTCAAGGGTCGAACTCAGGGACTTGGAAAAATAATATACAGTGATAATTTTTCACGATGACTTTGCAGTAATCGGTAACTCAAATAGTTGTTTGGTGTTATTGGTTACAGTGATGAAATAAATAAATACGGTGGATTTGAGAAAAGTTTGATTATGCGATAGATGCACTGAGTATGCATATGAACGGGTTGAGAAAGTCTTTAACTAGCATTACCTGGGAATGCATCAGACTATGCGATCATGCTACACTCACGCAACAGCAAATCATCTTCTAATGCAAATGCAGTGCTCCTAAGTCTAGGACACATGTGTTGAATGCAAAAGTGTCCATAGAGCTTATTCCTAAGTCTCTACTCTTTTCCTATGTGATGAGGCAACATGCACACAAAGACAAGGTGACAGCACACAATCATATCCTATCTCTAGGATGCATGCGATGCGTTAATAGCAAACAGTGCTTATTCCTAAGCTTCTATCTCTTGATTATGCATTCTAATCTGAATCTCCCGAGCCTAGTGATGACATGCAGAAATGCATGTCATCTTGGGCCTTTTACTTAGAATTATGAAGGTTGTTAGGCAGAAATTTCGTCGATCATGAAAGGAATTCACGAGAAAAAGAGTTTGCGTCGATCAGCATGATGAATCTCAGCTAACCCATTACTTTGCATTAATTATGCGTTCAATGTTCTATTTTTGTAGCTAATGTAGGAAAGAAACGCAAACGCAGAAATCAAACCACTGTATAGACGATCGCATGCGGAGAAACACCGCATCGCAAAGGCAAACGCATCGATTTAACGCATGGATGTTGCGGTAATCAGCCATATACATCCATCGCATGGGAGTTGCACTCATTAAGCAATTGCTGTCATCATGTAGCGGTATTAAGCAAATGCGGTCATTAAATGATTGCGGCTACGTGACAACGTAAACTAATGGATCAACACAAGGTAGGTGAAATGAACGCATCAACGCATCTACCTCGAGAAAATCCAAAGCTGATGTTGACATTTCACCTACCACGCCGTCAGTGGCAGAGGTTCAGGACAAACGCGCCGAACGTCAGACTCAGAGCAGTCCAATCAATGCTGTCGGTGAGCCAAGCTCTATAAATAGAAGCCGATGAGCTAAAATTCGGTGGATCCAAGGTTTTCGCCTGAGGTTTGCATAGGGCAGATCCTTGCGATCCAAACAACTGCATGAGAAGATGGCCGATAATTCTTCATCTCCTTCTTCTATTCCGAGTGATGACTGGAGCCTTCAACTGGAGCTAGATCTCGAGAGAGTCAGCTCCTCCGCCCATCCATGGCACCACCGACAGCCTTGACGCACATCCGCTGGGAGCAAAGTTTTGCTTCTAGTCAGTCATTTCTTTTTCCTTTCTTTTCCTATATTGTATTGTATGACATTTCTAATTAAGGACTTAATACAATCTGTTTCAATGCATTTCCCTGTTCCTTCGACTCCATCTCCCTCTCCTTTGCTTAGCATCTTTACTTTCATTGCAACACTTAGTGGGAGTGCTTGAGTATTGCAAACTTAGTCATGTGGATTAGGAATATGAAGCATGTAGCAACCCACCGTGAGGTGTGCATTGCGCGAGTGTATGAGTAACCTTATTTGCTTAGTGTGAAGCTACTGCAACGCCTATCTATAGGCT
The DNA here is from genome assembly GCF_027475165.1 of Benincasa hispida. Taxonomy (NCBI): domain Eukaryota; kingdom Viridiplantae; phylum Streptophyta; class Magnoliopsida; order Cucurbitales; family Cucurbitaceae; genus Benincasa; species Benincasa hispida. Next base: position 31,547,354 of record NC_143481.1, on the reverse strand, counting down.
AACGCATTTCTTGTCTATGAGTAAAGTTAGCAATAATAAACTGCGTGGGAGGGTAAATGGTTGGACGCATTAAGCAAGGTATGCGTTGTTCACTAGGGATAGTAACAACCTTGCGTCAACCAAGTTCATGCGTTTGTCTTGTTTTATGTTGTGCCCAACACCTCTTTAGAGCTACTCGAGAAAGAGTCTAAAGAAAGGACCTAATGAGTCGAGAGAGCTAGGTTAGAATCTAGACTCGAGAGAGCGAGATTAGATCGGCATAAGCAAGAGATAGAGACTTAGAGATAAGCTCCGTTTGTCAACACTGCATCGCATGCACCTTAGGAATAGGTATGATATTATGTGGTCGCATATTTGTGTGGATGTCATTTTGTCATCGCATAAATAGGAATAGAGGCTTATGTATAGGCCTTGTAGACTTAGCTCATATATCGCATGTGTTCTAATAATAGAAGCCGTAGCATTCGCACTGAGAGGTGGTTTACTATTGTATGTGTGTTGCATGATCGCATTGGGTTGCGTTGACTAGGGTTGCCCTCGTAGTCACTCTTAAGGGTTGCAATGAAAACATCTCTGCATTTTATCTATTTTCCCATACATTTATTTCATGTCAAGGTTTGTCGTATCTCTACCTTTAATGTATATTCTCATTGCGTTGTCTGTTAGATAGGAGTAGGAGTAGGATTAACGTAGAACCATCCCATCCATTTTTTTTATTTATACCACCACATGCACATCACCGCAAACATATAGCTACAAGTCCCTATGTTCGACCTCGGATTATCCGAGAAACTTGCATTCATGTTATACTTAGCGTGAATGTAAGAAAACTTGTGGCAGGACGCTTGGTCATCGCATACATTCGTTAACGCATTTTTCATTCCAACGCATGACCATCGACGCATAACTATCAACGCATATCTTAGGAACATTCATCGTATACTGCGTCCAAGGGAATTTGGTTGTCGAGTAAAATTGACGTCCAATTTTCCATCATCAAGTTTTTGGTGCCGTTGCCGGGGACTTGGTAGCTAAATGTTTGTTAAGTTTTGTGTCTCAACGAGCAAACTTTTTATCTTGGGAGTATTGCAGCTTATGCGACCAGGTTGCAAACAATATTGAAGTGTAGGCAATGCGCTGAAAGCCAATGTTGACCCCAAGGTAGAAGGGCAATTAGTCGCAAAAGAGCTGAAGTAAATTCCATTTCTATAAATGAGTTTGAGTACAAAATAACAATGGAAGATAAGGACAGAGAGCCTGGTAACAATCCCTTGCTTCCCAAGGCCTTTACACTGTCAACTCTATTCGGTTCAAAAGATATTCTTGCTTCTCAGAAGCTAGCCCTCTCTCTGATCTTGAAGCTTCTGGCACTCTCCCAAGTTCACCGAAACGATCTATCGGTACAATCTCCTTCTCTCGCTTTCGCCTTAAAATAAAAGAAAAACTTTGGACAAGGCTAAACTATGAACAAAACGAACCGAGCTGAACCCCTTTTCTAAAGGGTGCCTTCGGTATTATCATGGATATATTATCAATCATAACAACTTTTTATGGAAACTTTCCTATAACCCACTTCTCCCGCCAATGTGTACATCGACAATTCTTTTCCCGCTAGTCATGCTTAGGTACTTGACTATATTTCCCGCCAATCGTCACCAACTATTATTTCCCGCCGACCGAGGCCGACTATATTTTCCCACCAAGCACCTTTTATTAAGCATGCTAACTTATGTAATCTGGGTATAATCTCAGTTTCCATAGCAATTTCACAAACAATATCATGGCAACAATGTAACATCATAAGCATGCATTTGGCACTTACCTATGCATTTATCCACATATCAACGCATAAAACTAAGTAAACACTCCTCGTGAGCAAGTTTTTCCACTAAAATCACCTTGAGAATACCTTCATGAGAATTCCTCCATATCAATGGAAATTCCTCAATTAATATTTGTTATATCAATAAATAATGTCAAACTAGCCAAAATACTATTATATAATGAAAACACCAGCTTACCCTACTTCAATTTAGCCAAACTACCAAAATTAGCCTCTTTAGAGGTTATTTGGACCGTGGTAGGCAGCTGGGCGTTGGGCAGTAGGCAGGGTGGCGTGCTGTGCCGTACAGGGGACTGGCGCGTTTGGGCGTGCATTACACTGGGCGTGATACGTCGTTCGGGGGAGGCAGCTGTGCTGGGCTGGTGTGCAAAATGCATTGAGCGAGGCGCGCGCGGAAGGACGGACGCAGTGCTGCGTGCGCGCAGAGTGTGGGCTGGCTGTGCATCCGGCTGACTTAATGCCTCACCAATGCAACCTTGTTTCTTATGATCTCCAATCAACTTGGCAGCTTAATAACTCAAACGTCACTCTCTAAATATGCTCTCAACACACAATTTAAGTGATGGTATGAATAAATTCCTCCTGCCTAACCCCTCTATTTATAGCCATTTCAAACTCACCCCATGGTGACAACTCAATTCCCATTTGTCTCACTTTGGAGCTGCCAACACTCAGCCTACCCAGCCTAACCTTGAGTTGTTCTCATTTCAGCTTGCCAGACAAAATCTCTTTTTTTGCATGAAATCTCCTTCACCCACCTCCTGCTTGAGGTGATAAGACTTCAATTGCATGAAATCTCCTTTGTCCACCTCCTACTAGAATTTTGTGTGATCCTCCTTTTTCCACCTAAATCACTTAAATACTTCACATATTTCTCTACTTAAATTGGTTAAGACTTATGCTCATATACCATTGGCATCCTCCCTTGAAGTATCAATTAGCCTTACCCTTTATCCTTAACGCATAGCCACTCACCTTTCCTTCATCAAAGTCCCACTTAGCCAACGCATGAGTTAGACATCACCAACGCAGCCACCCTCGACGCATGGCTTGCTAGGTGTGCTTGCTTGGCCTACTAAGCATGGACGCATGGTGCTGACCATCACGCATGGTGTGCTGCCTAGGCACTTGCGCGCTTGGCCGCATAGGCATGCTCGATCGCATAGGCACTCTCGGCCGCATGGGCGCGCGTTTGGCATAGCGCATCGATGCATGGCTGCTCGGTAGGCTTGGCAGCGCTTCGACGCATAGGATGGCTTGCTTGCTTGCCCGTTTGACGCATAGGCAAGGTGCTCGGCATACACCATTAACGCATGGGTTGCGCACTCAGCATACACCATTAACACACGACCTGTGCGCTTGGCTTCAATGCATGTCCTGCGCACCTAGCATGCTCACTCGACGCATGCTTCCTGCCCGTGTCCGCATGGCTCATATATGCCTTTGCGTTGGTTGTATGTAACCCTTAGCCTTTTTTCAAGTTTTCTTACTTCCATCTTCAATGCCTTCTTGCATCCAACATGTTTTAAGCCTTTCATAGGTGTTTAGATTTTTAGTCACCTTTTTGGATAATTTTTTATGTTTTTCTCCCTTTACCCCACCATCCTTACTTAGGATTACTCTATTTAACCTCCCACGTTAGATTTAGTGTTAGGGTCTTACATGGAGCTTTCAGATGGCTTTAGAATCACTCCAAATGCACAAGTATGCTGGGAGAACTCCTCATCCCAAGTTGATGCTATTTCCAGACTTCACTATCCAACTACGTCTCCTCTTGAAGCTTTATGACCGACGCATAGATTTGCTACCAACGCATTCATTCCCTCATCAATGCAAAGTTTCCTCACAATCAGCTTTCACACTCTTCTTAATGTCCTTTGAATTATGATTTGAATAGAAGTCCTTGGCCCTATTTATAGGCATCCAAAATCTCTCCAAGGTCGACACATTCTGCTTGGCCGCATGTCCAAGTGTCTTTTCTCCACACTATCAATGCAACCTTCAAGTCACCGCAATCTAAGGTGTCATCCTCTTCCTTAGCCAACACAAAATGCTTAAATTTGCATGTCATCTTGTGCAACCACCTCATTTGCTTAAGGCCTAAGATTTCTTTTCAACAAGCCTCATGTTCGAATAACGCCCTTGAATGCGTTCATCCAACCTCATATGCATTCATCTAACCACAAATTCGCCCATCCAATTGCCGCAACATACCTATGTCCGGACACCACCAATTAGTGCATGCGTCCATTCAATCTTACCTTGGGCATCTAATTGATGCAACTTGGTCACATATACTAGATCCTCGCAAGGCTCATCTTTGGCCGCATATCCTTCTCTTTCACATGGCTTACCTCTGCCCTACGTGCTCAACTAGGATAATGACTAACATTCTTCCAACGCATACTACTAGTCTTGTCCTATGTGCCCACATGCCCTCGGATGTCCAACGCATAGCACATCACCAATGCATAGTATTAGCCTTGTGTACCGCAAGCCTTAGCAACACAAGACGTTTCACCATGCATCCACCATGGCTTGTCTCATCGCCGCATAGCTTATCGTCTAGTGCTGCTGCAGCATAGCACCATCGCATATCGTTGCCGCCTAGCACCATCACATAGTATTGTCGAATGCCATCGCGTAGCATTGTCGTACAACACCATCGCGTAGCACTGCCACATGCCATCGCGTAACATTGCCGTATGCCATCGCGTATCATTGCCGCATGTTATTGCGTAGCATTGCCATATACCATCGCGTAGCATTGCCACATGCCATCGTGTAGCATTGCTTACATACTACACGATCAACTCACGCACGCATCTCCAGCGCCCAACGTCTATCTTTGCACAATTTGAGGCTACCACATGCTCTGTTAACCTCCCAAGACCTTGGCTGCCGCATGCTTATCCCCGCATAGCCTTTCCTCTCGGTCGTACTTCAGCCTCTTCCAACGGCCAATTAACCTCTCAAATGTTCATGGCCAACACATGGAACAACACTTAGCTTCCAACGCATTGGTTATACTTAGCCAATTTTCCAATGCTTTACCCAAGAGTCAAGCTTTCAAATTCACACTTTTCTTCTAATTTTTTTTCACCCGTTTTTCTACAATTATACATTAATTTCCACATTCACCAACCTACTCACCACACTGGTCTCAATAGGGAGCATACTCAAGTAGAGAAATTAGGGTTCAGGGTTCACAAACAACCTCCCCGATCCCTACCTTAAAGATTGCTTCGTCTTCTGTAAACTGTCTCCAAGAACTTGTTTCCAGAGAGAAAGTACAGATATGATTAGCGACAGCTGAATCTACTATCCATGTTTTATCGTTTTCCACTAAGCATGTTTCTATGACAAGTAAGTCATATTTTTCTTGTTGTTTGAATTTTACATTCTCATCTATTTTGTTCAATACTTAAGATGAGTTGAAAGATAGAGGACAATCCTCTATTTAAACTAGTTTTGAATCATCATTTCTAGTAATTTGTATGTTGAATTGTTATTAGCGTTAATTAATTCGGAAGCGAGAATTTTAGAAGAATTCGACATGCTGAAAATTTTAAACAAATTCTAATTAGTTAAATTGCAACTAAATATAAAATCAAGTTTTAACAAAAAGTAAGAATGTACCCAAAACCATTATTTATTTGCAACGATACTATAATGAGTTAGAATAAGTGCTACCGAGGGGCAATCAAATACTCCTTCACTAAAGCAAGACAATCTTTACTAAACATTATCTCCAGAATAACTCTTATTCCTATAGTTGTTTGGTTCCTGCTTTCGGACAATTACTAACACTTTAGTAATTCTGTAAGTGTAACCCTCCATTTTCAGACCTTAGAGGTCGACCCGAACTATGCTACCGAAATGTAGAGTCAAGGTTGGGAATGGACCTAAGAAATCCTATCCATTTCTGGAGTTTGAGTTGTTCTGAATCTTATGTTACAACCCTCCGAGGGGATAGCCGTTTTAAACGACTAGCAAGGACCGTCTAAAGAAAACCAATAGGTGCAACATAGGAATCTCATGGTCCAAACTAACGGGAGAGACCACAAGACACATTGACACATATCCTTCACCCGCTTACTATAAACTACTTCCCTATTCACATTACTCTTGACATATACAAACACTTTCCGAATTGAGGTCACTCCCAAGGTGACACGAAGCGTCATATGAATCTCACGGTGTGAACTTTTAAGGGATGTGAAAGTAGAAAGCAATATATCATATATTTGATTTTTATTTGAACGACCTTCCCTTTTCACCTGAATCTTGATTTATGCAAATACTTTCCGAATGGAGGTCACTCCCAGGGTGACACGAAGTACCGCATTGTAAGAGTATATCATCATGCAGCAGAAGTAACAAAGATCAATAAGCACTCTAATTCATTAATTTTGGCAGAAACTAAAGCATTCTCATCTAACATAAGAGAATTTGAAGTCATACCTTTGTAGAACTCTTCAAGATCTTGATCCTCTACTGTTGTCTTCTCCAAAACTTGTCGTGAACCACCTCAAGATCTTCCCCACTATCCTCTTGGATCTTTAGAATGAGTTGTGGGACTCAAGAACAACTTGAACAACAGTAAATTAGGAGTGAAGCTCACTGCTACAAAACCACTTGAAGAACTTTTCTTCAGCTCGAATTTTTCTCAAAAAACTCTTTGAATGTATCCCTTAATTCCACTCCAATCTTCTTTATTTATTACAGGTTAACATGCAAAGAAGATGGTTGCATGAGATGCAACTCATGCTTGGAATTAATGAAGGAAATATGAATGGTTTTTGTGTGAGCTAGTTGAAGAAGATAATGGAAAAACCCATTTTTCAGTTTTGTGTATGTTTTTTTAATTTTTCAATTTTCAAAAATGATTTCAAAATCAATTTGATTTTAAAACTGAAAATATTATTAAGTTTATAAAATTAATTTCATAAATTAATTTTCTAATAAAATTAATAAATAATCATTTAAATAATTCTAATTAATTTAATATCAAATATTAAATTAACTATACACAAATCCACCTTCATTTATTTAAACCATATTTGAATATAAATTCTTCTATTCCGTTTAATTCTAATTTGAACGTTTCAAATTAACTTATCATGCTACTCTAAAGCTTATCCATTTACGAGTTAGTAGGGGGACCTTGCGGACCTACAGATAATAGGCTCCAACGATCCGAGATTAATTGACTAAACTCATTATACCGATTGAACCCCCATTGGTTAACTAATGGGTCAATCTACTAAAGCCCATAGTTGACTCCCCTCACTGTAGATATATCATGTCCACTTAATATAATCATAATTAGTAAGTCGATCCTTCATAAGTTGTTCGTAACCACAAATGGGTCAAGATCACCGTTTTACCTCTGTGAGTACATCTTGTTCCCTAAGTTCTTACTAACTGTCTAATGAACATACCTATGAATCAAGTCCTTTCTCTATTGTGACAAGGCGAGGCCTCAATTGTTCAAGACCTGAAACCAGTACTTAAGAGAACAACCTATTTGCTAACCCTAAATTGGGTAGAAGTGAATTCCGTCTTCATGGGTTATGTCCCCAGCTATTCATCCAGCCTTATCTCCAAAATGGAAGACTTATTGAGCAGTGTTGTTGGACTACTCTCACCCATGCAAATTAAAGGATAATCCTGAACAAACAGGAGTTCATAACTAGCTCAGGATTAAGATCGAGTTAACCTAGGTTACTTAATAATGAAATAGTCAGTTTTAACAGTAAACGGTCGTTATAAAGAAAAGTGACTATTTTCGTAGTCCAATCTATATGCAAACTCATTGCATAGGATGCCCCTACTCACATGTCTCTACATGAACGATCTGTAGATCACATCATTTGTAGCACTTTACAACTCCTTGTAACTACTACAGTGTTGGGCCGCATCCAACAATGATACCCAATTTCATCCATATACTTATTAGACCATTTAGGCTGTATATTGTTAACTTGATTCTGTTTATGTCACCACATAAAGTTAAAGTATTCAGACTATAGTCATGGATATGTTTATTGGATTTTCATAATAGAATGCAAAGTCAACAACTTTATTGAATAAATTACTCAATAATATTTTATTGATAAGTAGAATATTTAACACGAACTGCGAGTTCTAGGACATTCCCAACAATCTCCCACTTCGACTAAAACTCTAGTGAGAATAAATATATACAATATAATGTTGAGAAACATAAAGGGAAAATACTATAAACTAGGGCATCTTTTATACCACAGATATTATCCCACTTGCCCTAGATTACACTACTCGGAGTCGTAGTCCAACCAGGTGGCCCTCAAACACTTTAGCCAATAGGGCCTTTGTAAATGGACCAACAAGGCTATCTTTAGAGGCTATCTTTGTGATGATCACATCTCCTCGATGTACGATCTCTTTGAGGAGATGGTACTTTCTTTCAATTTGTTTTCCACGTTTGTGACTCCTTGGTTCCTTCGAATCAGCAACAACACCACTATTGTCACAATTCAGTGTGTTAGACAGGTGCATATCTAGAACTACTTCCAAATCAGCTAAGAATTTACATAGCCATACTGCTTCTTTAGCTACTTGACATGCAGCCACATATTCTGCTTCCATTGTGGAGTCAGCCATACAACTTTGCCTAATGCTTCTCCAAACTATAGCTCTTCCATTGAGAGTGAGAACTGATCCTGAAGTAGATTTCCTAAAATCTACGTCAGTCTGGAAATCAAAATCAGTGTATCCTGTAAGGATCAAATCCTTAGGTCCATACACAAGCATATAATCTCTCGTTCTCCTTAGATACTTCAAGATGTTTTTTACAGCAGTCCAATGACTGTGTCCCAGATTGGATTGGAACCTGATGACGATTCCAACTGCAAAGCATATGTCAGGGTGTGTACATAACATTGCGTACATCAAACTCCAAACTATAGATGCGTATGGATTTTTTGTCATTTCCTCAATATCTTAAGGTGTCTTAGGACACTGTTCCTTCGACAAATGAATTTCATGTCTAAAAGGTAACATACCTTTTTTGGAATTTTGCATATTATATTTTGACAACATCTTGTCAATATAAGATGCCTGAGATAGTGCTAATGTTCTATTCTTTCGATTTCGAAAGATCTATATTCCTAGAACGTATTGAACATCAACCAAATCTTTCATTTGAAATTGTGTTGCTAACCATCTCTTTACGTCAACAAGGAAACTTGTCTCATTCATAATGAGCAAGATATCATCAACATAAAGAACTAAAGAAGGTTTCAGTCTTGTTGACTATTTTCTTGTATACACAAGGTTCGTCAACATTCTGTTCAAAGCCATAAAATTTGATCGCAGTGTCAAACCTTATATTCCAGGATCTTGATGCTTGTTTCAATCCATAAATGGATCGTTTCAGCTTACAAACTTTCTGTTCCTATCCTTTTTCGATGAACCCTTCTGGTTGAGACATAATAATACTTTCATCAAGATAGCCTCCAGAAAAGCTATCTTGATATCCATTTGCCATATTTCATAGTCATAATATGTGGCAATGGAAATAAGTATTCTTATTGACTTTATCATAGCAACAAGAGAAAAAGTTTCTTCATAATCAACTCCTTCTCTTTGGGTAAAACCTTTTTCCACGAGTTTGGCTTTATAGGTTTGCACCTTGCCAGTTTGGTCTCGTTTCCTCTTGTAGATCCATGTGCAACCTATAGGTGTAACCCCATGTGGTTGATCTACAAGTTCCCAGATAGAGTTGAAGTGTATAGACTTCATTTCAAAGTCCATGGCTTTTATCCACTGTTCCCTGTCAACATCCTCCATTGCCATCTTAAAGGTTAATGGATTCTCTAAACCATCATCCTGTATGATGTTTTGTGTTTTTGTTAAACCCATATAGCGTTCAGGTTGTTGAATAACCCTTCCACTACGTCGAGGCATCCTCAACTCTTGGGATGGATGTGACGGGATGATGATGAGAAATTAGAAGTCATATTATTCAAAAACTAAAATCCTGTGGACGCAATATGTGATGCATGTTATTAAGATATGCATTGATAGTCATGCATCGATGGTCATGCATTGGAATGATAATGTGTTAACGAATGTATGCAATGACCATGCGTCTTGTCATAAGTTTTCTTGCCACGCCAAGTATAACGCGAACGCAAGTTTCTCGGGTGATCCGAGGTCGAACTCAGGGACTTGTAGCAAAATGAATGTGGTAATGTGCATGCGGCGATTTAAATAAAAGAATGGAAGGGAGGTTGCTAAGTTAATCCTACTTCTACTCCTAACTAACAAACAATGCAATAAGAATATGCATGAGAGGTAGAGACATGACAACTCTTGACATAAAACAAATGAATGGGAAAGATAGATAAAATGCGGAGATGTTTTCATTGCAACCCTTAAGAGTGACCGCAAGGGCAACCTTAGTCAATGCAAGCCATGAAATCATGCTATACACACGTGAACCTAACTCTAGGACGTATGCGGTGTATCTATGATATTGCTGAGAAGCCTATGCCTGCCTAGACCTCCATAACCCGCTCACTAGCTCTCGCCGCATAAACATGGTTGCCGCATAACACCTTATCCTACTTCCTGGACGCACGCAATATCCTATCCGTAGGGTGCATACGCTATATGCTAGCAAACGAAGCTTATTCCTTAGTTCCCCATTCTTGCTTACGCAAACCTAATCTAGCTCTCCCGAGAATCGATTCTAACCTAGCTCTCTCGAGTCAGGTTCTTTCTTTAGACTCTCTCCCGAGTAGTTCTAAAGGTGCAATGGACGCATACACAAGACAAGGTAACCGCATGAACTTGGCTAACGTAAGATTATTCCTATTCCTAGTGAACAACGCATACATTAATTAATGCGACCAACCACTTATCTTCCCGGGCAGATAGTTGTTGCTGACTCTACTCATGAACAAGCGTGCTACAGCTTCACACTAAGCAAATAAGGTTACTCACACGCTCACGCAATGCACACCTCTCGGTAGGTTGCTACATGAATAATATCCTAAATCCACATGACTAAGTATGCGATACCCAAGCAATCTCAGTAAGTGTTGCAATGAAAGTAAAGATACTAAGCAAAGAAGATGGAGATGGAGTCAAAGGAAACAGAGAAATGAATTGAAAACAAATTGTATTATTTCCTTAACCACAAAATGTCAAACAATACAATATAAGAAAAGAAAGGAAAATGAAATGACCAGCTGGAAGCAAAGACTTGCTTCTAGCGGATGTGCATCAAAGCTGTCGGTGATACCATGGATGGGCGGTGGAGCTGACTCTCTCGAGATCTAGCTCCAGTTGTCACTCAAAATTGATGAAGGAGGTGAAGAACTCTCAAGTGTCTTCTCACGCATTTTGTCTAGATCGCAGAGAAAACCTTGCAAGGGTAATCCCTGGACAAATTGAATTTCTGCTCATCGACTTTTATTTATAGAGTTTGAATCGCCGAAAACATTAATAGACTATTTTGATTCTGACATTCGGCGCGTTAGTCCTTTTCTGAACCTCTGCAGCTAACGGCATGGTAGGTGAAATGTCAACATCTTCTTTGGATTTTCTCAAGGTAGATGTATTGATGCGTTCATTCCACCAACCTTGCGTTGATCCCATTAGTATGCATTATCACGTAGCCGCAATCATTCAATGACTGCATTCGCTTAATACCAAAACTCTACACGATGACCGCAATTGCTTGACGAGCGCAACTCCCATGCGATGGACGCATACGGCTGATTACCGCAACATCCATGTGTTGATCGACGCGTTTGCCTTTGCAATGGAGAGTTTCTCCGCATGCGGTCGTCTATGCGGTGGTCCGATTTCTGCGTTTGCATCCACTTCCTATACTAGCTACAACAATAGAACATTGAACGCATAATAACGCATAATAATGAGTTAGCGGAGCTTCATCATACTGATCGATGCAAGCTCACTTTCTCGTGCATTCCTAGCATAATTGCCGCATATTCTACTTAACAACCTTCATAATTCTAAGTAAAAGGCCTAAGATAACATGCATTTCTGCATGTCATCACGGGACAACAATAGTTGTTGATGGACCAGCTTAATCAACGCCTCTTATTGATGTTTCTGTAGCATCTTTAGCCATTTCTTACAATATTAGTTTACTACGTGGTAGATGATTTTTTATATGATCTGTTGGGGTTGATGCCCTAAAGTCTCGTGTCCTGTAGTTTGTAAACAGTATGTATGAATGCTTGTGTTGTTAATATATGATATTTACTTCACATCTTTTATTTTACTTTGTTAATTGTTTTATTTTCTTTACCATAAACCAATAAACATAAAATCCCTTGTTATTTGTATGTGACTTAAACATGTATGTAGTAACATACAAGTGAATCATGTCTTGAGTGATAACCAAAATGGTCTGTAGTATATGGATATAGGAGGGAAACCTTATCCTGGTAACGCTATGGACGTGGCCCGCTTTGTGGAATGGTCACAAGTGTTGTGACTTGTCACAGATGGTCTGATCCTGATTATTCGTGTTGGGGACATGTGAGCGGGGGCGTCCTATACAAAGAGTCTGTATAAGACATGACCACGAAGTGTTAACGTCTTGTTATATAACATCGTTCATGACAGAGACTTTCACTTCACTAGGATGACCATAGATAATATGACCTCAATTTTGAGTGAGTTGGGAACTCCTGCCATTGAGGGCGGTTCTTTGATTTGTATGGGTGCGAGTGGCCAGGTCACCGATTCAAACCTACCATTTTAAGGATTCGTCTGATTTGGGAGCTGGGAACTCAGCTACACAAGATGGAATTCATTCCTTCCCCATGGCAGGGGTAAGTAGATAGATGGCTACCTTAAAGGCTGATTTCGGCGCTTGAACGATGTGGCGCCACACACCTTCTCTTGGACCGAGAGGTGTTCACACATAGTTGGGCTATGTTGTTTTGTTCATTAGAGGAATCAGTGGTACTTAAGAAGTGAGATATAACTACAGGGGAAAAAGGGTAAATTGGCCCAGCTATACTTACGAGCATCTGTGAAGGGTCATCGTACTCATGATTGGTTATATCCGATGGACACAGAAATACATATGTGGTGAGAATAGTTCTGTTGTTGGTCTTTAGTGGAATCATTGACAGTTAGCGGATGGTGGATCTCATGGCTAAAGAGTTTAGTCAGCTATTCACGTACTGTTAGAGCTTCGAGCCACAGGTTCATTAGGTCCCCTGGGTAGCTTGGATAAAGTCGAGAACCAGTATTTGGGTTAATTTGAAATGTTCAAATTAACAAGAGGAAGTTCGATTATATATGATATAATTGGACTAGTTAATTATATATGATATAATTAGCAAATGTATGAGATACATTATTTTGGAGGAAATTAGATATAAATATGATTTATATCAAGTAGAGGAGAAAATACTATAGCAGATATGTGATATCAAATTATAGGATATAAATATAATATGATTATATTTATGAATTAATTAATTGATTAATTATATGATAATTAATTTTTTCCATGTTCGGACGTGGGTAGTGGGCAGCATTGGTTATGGTAACCGATGGGTTAAAAATGAAAAAAGGTTTTCATTTTGAATCGAGCAACCAATAATCCATCAATCACCCAAGAGAATTCGTGAAGCGCGCGTTGGTGAAAGAAGACGATAGCTTGAGAGCCTAAACGATAGTGTTATCCGCCTAAACGATCATATACCTCGCACCTAAACGATCGCACACTGTCGCCTAGACGATCAGATAGATTCTTTAAACGATCGTATAGTGTGCCGATTTAGTTAAACGATCATATACCTTTTCTTAAACGATCGTTCAGCAAATCCTACACGATCGTGTAGCTTCTCTATACGATAAACACTTCTGCTATACGATAGCACTATTTTCTTTCCCACTTGCTTATCCTACTCTCCGTCCTCTACCAAATTCACCAAAGCCCATCCTTTGGGTTTACACACCGAGAATACCCGAGGCTCATTAGTGGTGGTGTCGTCCTCATTGTGGTGTCTGTGTTCGCATTGATCGGGCTGCTGCAGTCGACGTTCCCGCCGAGTGTTGGTAGATCTGTTGGAGGGATCCGCTGCGTCAGGGTTCTGAAGTTCGAAGATAGTCTTCAACTGGCATGGAACCCTTTCCCTATTAATTATCTTGTTCTGAGCATGCCGACAATTAGATTTATTTGCATAATTATATGTGTTGAATGCATATAATTTGTATTTCGATCACGGTGAGATCGGAGTGATCTGAACGAACTCATGGAACTCTCAGTATGAGATCCTTCAATTGGTATCAGAGACAGGTTCTGATACTCCGATTTCATCTGTTGCAACGAAATGACATATACATTCATGGTGAGTGCATTTCTACGCTGTTTTAATTGTTAAATTTGCTGTAGATGTGCCAGATTAATGGATGTTTTTGCAATGATTCGCCTTGATTTGTTTAAGATCCTTTTACATTTGCAGTTATTTGTAAAGGTCCTTGCGTTTTTGGGCATTAATAATCGTTATCGAGTCTATATTCAAAGTTTGTTTGAAGTTTTGAGTCGTTCATCGAAGTTCTGGGCAAACGTTACGGCTTTTCGAGGAAGGAGGTGATCTAGGGTTGATCGCATCGTACAGAAGAAGTTCTGCGCGATCGCTATCCATCGCATCATAAAGATGAAGGAGTACGCGATCGCGGTTGAACGCATCAGTTAAACAATGGGGAATGTGATCAAAAGTTGGTCGCATCAGGTTGATGATCGGGTACCCGATCACTGAGTATCGTTTAATGTGCGCGCGCGCTAGACGATCGTTTAGGTCAGCAAGCTTCATCGTTTAGTAACTGACTAAACGATCGCTTAGTATCGCAAGGTAAATTGTTTACCTGGTTGAACGCATCATGTAGACGATGAGACGCTCACGTATCGTTTAAAGCGTGCGCGCTAGACGATCGTTTAGGTCAACAAGATTTATCGCTTAGTAACTCAAGGTAAATCATTTACCTGTTTTTGTGTTACACGATCGCATGGACGGTCAGGCTTCGCAGCTTCGTCGCCTTCTATGCGATCATTTTCTTATGCTCCTATCGTCTAGTGTGTGTTGAACGATCGTCTACCTACTAGAGTTTCTACACGATGACGACCTCATGGCAGTTCAAGTCCCGGTTCACCTATGAACCGGTTTTCTCCATGAAAATTGTAATAGATAAGGTTTTTCATTCAAGTTTTTTTTTGTGTAAAGGCTCATCCCGGTCCATTAATCCTTTGGTATCAGAGACAAGTTCTGATACTCCGATTTCATCTGTTGCAACGAAATGACATATACATTCATGGTGAGTGCATTTCTACGCTGTTTTAATTGTTAAATTTGCTGTAGATGTGCCAGATTAATGGATGTTTTTGCAATGATTCGCCTTGATTTGTTTAAGATCCTTTTACATTTGCAGTTATTTGTAAAGGTCCTTGCGTTTTTGGGCATTAATAATCGTTATCGAGTCTATATTCAAAGTTTGTTTGAAGTTTTGAGTCGTTCATCGAAGTTCTGGGCAAACGTTACGGCTTTTCGAGGAAGGAGGTGATCTAGGGTTGATCGCATCGTACAGAAGAAGTTCTGCGCGATCGCTATCCATCGCATCATAAAGATGAAGGAGTACGCGATCGCGGTTGAACGCATCAGTTAAACAATGGGGAATGTGATCAAAAGTTGGTCGCATCAGGTTGATGATCGGGTACCCGATCACTGAGTATCGTTTAATGTGCGCGCGCGCTAGACGATCGTTTAGGTCAGCAAGCTTCATCGTTTAGTAACTGACTAAACGATCGCTTAGTATCGCAAGGTAAATTGTTTACCTGGTTGAACGCATCATGTAGACGATGAGACGCTCACGTATCGTTTAAAGCGTGCGCGCTAGACGATCGTTTAGGTCAACAAGATTTATCGCTTAGTAACTCAAGGTAAATCATTTACCTGTTTTTGTGTTACACGATCGCATGGACGGTCAGGCTTCGCAGCTTCGTCGCCTTCTATGCGATCATTTTCTTATGCTCCTATCGTCTAGTGTGTGTTGAACGATCGTCTACCTACTAGAGTTTCTACACGATGACGACCTCATGGCAGTTCAAGTCCCGGTTCACCTATGAACCGGTTTTCTCCATGAAAATTGTAATAGATAAGGTTTTTCATTCAAGTTTTTTTTTGTGTAAAGGCTCATCCCGGTCCATTAATCCTTTGGTATCAGAGACAAGTTCTGATACTCCGATTTCATCTGTTGCAACGAAATGACATATACATTCATGGTGAGTGCATTTCTACGCTGTTTTAATTGTTAAATTTGCTGTAGATGTGCCAGATTAATGGATGTTTTTGCAATGATTCGCCTTGATTTGTTTAAGATCCTTTTACATTTGCAGTTATTTGTAAAGGTCCTTGCGTTTTTGGGCATTAATAATCGTTATCGAGTCTATATTCAAAGTTTGTTTGAAGTTTTGAGTCGTTCATCGAAGTTCTGGGCAAACGTTACGGCTTTTCGAGGAAGGAGGTGATCTAGGGTTGATCGCATCGTACAGAAGAAGTTCTGCGCGATCGCTATCCATCGCATCATAAAGATGAAGGAGTACGCGATCGCGGTTGAACGCATCAGTTAAACAATGGGGAATGTGATCAAAAGTTGGTCGCATCAGGTTGATGATCGGGTACCCGATCACTGAGTATCGTTTAATGTGCGCGCGCGCTAGACGATCGTTTAGGTCAGCAAGCTTCATCGTTTAGTAACTGACTAAACGATCGCTTAGTATCGCAAGGTAAATTGTTTACCTGGTTGAACGCATCATGTAGACGATGAGACGCTCACGTATCGTTTAAAGCGTGCGCGCTAGACGATCGTTTAGGTCAACAAGATTTATCGCTTAGTAACTCAAGGTAAATCATTTACCTGTTTTTGTGTTACACGATCGCATGGACGGTCAGGCTTCGCAGCTTCGTCGCCTTCTATGCGATCATTTTCTTATGCTCCTATCGTCTAGTGTGTGTTGAACGATCGTCTACCTACTAGAGTTTGCTACACGATGACGACCTCCTGGCAGTTCAAGTCCCGGTTCACCTATGAACCGGTTTTCTCCATGAAAATTGTAATAGATAAGGTTTTTCATTCAAGTTTTTTTTTGTGTAAAGGCTCATCCCGGTCCATTAATCCTTTGTTTATTACATGCGATGTGTGTTTTATATGTCATATGGTATACACATATAGTAAATCCCACCTTGGGTTATGCAATGGTCATGCATCATCTCTTTATTTTAATTGTTATAATTTAGAGAAGCATGATTTTAATTATGTAAGAGCATGCTCATGCATCATATAATATAATAGTGTTCACACATATTTGGACTATGTTATGTTGTTCATTAGAGGAATCAGTGGTACTTAAGGAGTGAGATATAACTACAGGGGCAAAACGGTAAATTGGCTCAGCTATACTTACGAGCATCTGTGAAGGGTCATCGTACTCATGATTGGTTATATTCGATGGACACAAAAATATATCTGTGGTAAAAAGAGTTCAGCTATTGGTCTTTAGTGGAATCATTGACAGTTAGTGGATGGTGGATCTCATGGCTAAAGAATTTAGTCAGCTATTCACGTACCATTGAAGCTTCGAGCCACAGATCCATTAGGTTCCCTAGGTAGCTTGGATAAAGTCGAGAACCAGTATTTGGGTTAATTTGAAATGTTCAAATTGACAAGAGGAAGTTCGATTATACATGATATAATTGGACTAGTTAATTATATATGATATAATTAGCAAATGTATGAGATACATTATTTTGGAGGAAATTAAATATAAATATGATTTATATCAAGTAGAGGAGAAAATACTATAGTAGATATGTGATATCAAACTATAGGATATAAATATAATATGATTATATTTATTAATTAATTAATTGATTAATTATATGATAATTAATCATTTTCCACGTTCGGACATGGGTATTGGCCAGCGTTTGTTATGGTAACCGATGGGTTAAAAATGAAAAAGGTTTTCATTTTGAATTGTGCAATCGATAATCCATCAATCGCCCAAGAGAATTCGTGAAGCGCGTGTTAGTGAAAGAAAACGATCGCTTGAGAGCCTATATGATAGTGTTCTCCGCCTAAACGATTGTATACCTCGCGCCTAAATGATCGCATACTATCGCCTAGACGATCGGATAGCTTCTCTAAACGATCGTATAGTGTGCCGATTTAGCTGAACGATCGTATACCTTTTCCTAAACGATTGTTCAGCAAATCATACACGATCGTGTAGCTCCTCTATGCGATAAGCACTTCTGCTATACGATAACACTGTTTTCTCTCCCACTTGCTTATCGCCTACACGACTTGTTTGTCCTCCATCCTCCACCAAATTCACCAAAGCTCACCCTTTTGGGTTTTCACTCTAGAATATACGGGGCTCATTAGTGGTGGTGTCGTCCCCATTGCGGCGTTCGTGTTCGCGTTGATCGTGTTGCTGCAGTTGACGTTCCCACCGAGTGTTTGTAGATCTGTTGGAGGGAATCCACTGCTCTGGGGTTCTGAAGTTTGAAGATAGTCTTCAACTGGTATAAAAACCTTTCCTTGTTAATTATCTTGTTCTGAGCATGTCGATAATTAGATTTATTTGCATAACTGATGATGAAAAATTAATTACCAAGTCGTCAAAGACTTGATGAATAAAATAATGATGGAGGGGTTTTTATGCAAACACTACTCGTACTTCTAACTAACAGACAATGCAATGAGAAGTATGAATGAGAGGTAGAGACACGACAACTGTTGATGCGTAGTAAATGGATGGAAAATAGATAAAATGTGAAGATGTCTTCATCGCAACCCTTAAGAGTGACCACAAGGGCAACCTCAGCCAATGCAAGTTATATGATCATGCTACACACACTAGAGCCTAAATCTAGGACGTATGCGATGCGTATGCAAAAAGGTCGAGATGACCGCATACAGCCACCATATCCTACTTCTTGGATGCATACAATATCATTTTCGTAGGTTGCATACATTGTGTAATAAAAAATGGAGCTTATTCCTAAGTTCCCCATTCTTGCTTATGTGTTCCAATCCCCATTCTTGCATCTCTAGTGAATACATGCTTAAACTACTTAGTGCGACCAACCACTTACCCTTTCGGGCAGTTATTTGTTGTTGACTTTACTCATAGACAAGTGTTCCTTTTGCCTATAGATAGGTGTTACGACAGCTTCACACTAAGAAAATAAGGTTTTCTAACACACTCGCACAATACACACCTTTCGATGGTTTGCTACATGCTTCATATCTCTAATCTGCATGACTAAATATGTGATACTCAAGAAATCTCATTAAGTGATGCAATGAAAGTTAAGGATGCTAAGTAAAGAAGGATGGAGATGGAATCGACGAAAACATAGAAATGAATTTAACACACAATGTATTAATTTCTTAATCGAAAATGTAATACAATACAATATAAGAAAAGAAAAGAAAATGAAAGGACCAGCTAGAAGCAATGTCTTGCTCCCAGCGGATGTGTGTCAAGGCTGCTGGTGGTGCCATGGATGGGTGGTGGAGCTGACTCTCTCGAGATCTAACTTCGACGAAGGTTCCGATCGTCATTCGAAATGAATGAAGAAGATGAAGAACTCTCAAGCTTTCTTTTAACGCGTTTGTCTGGGTCACAAGGATCCGCCCGAACGCCGAAACATGGATTCAAACCTTGGGCAAAAACCCTGGATGATTTGAAATTATGCTCGGCGGCTTCTATTTACAGAGCTTGATCATCGACAGCATTAATAGACTGTTGTGATTTTGACATTAGCGACGCGATGGTCCTTTTCTGAGTCTCTTCTGGTAACGGCGTGGTAGGTGAAATGTCAACATCAACTTTTGGTTTTCCTGAGATATGTGTTGATGCGTTCATTCTACCAACCTTGCGTTCATCCCACTATTATTTTTATCGTGTAGCCGCAATCGTGCAATAATTGAATTCACTTAATACCGCAACTTCTACACGATGGCCGCAATCGCTTGACGATCGCAACTTCTATGCGATGGACGCATGCGGTTGATCACCGCAACACCCACGCGTTGATCATATGCGTTCGCCTTTGCGATGGAGAGTTTCTCCAAATGTGGTCGTCTATGCGGTAGCCCGGCTTCCACGTTTGCGTCCATTTCATGCGTTAGCTAAAAAAATAGACAATTGAACACATAATAACGCATAATAATGGGTTAGCCGAGGTTCTCAATGTTGAACGCCACAAACTTATTTTCTCATGAATTCCTAACATAATTGCTACATATTCTGCTTAACAGCTATCATAATTTTAAATAAAAGGCCTAAGATGACATGCATTTCTGCATATCATTAATAATTATATGTGTTGAATGTATATAATTTGTATTTTGGTTATAGTGAGATCGGAGCGATCCGAACGCGCTCATGGAACTCTCGGTATGAGATCCTTCATGATCTTCTTCCAAGAATGTAGCATTCGTCGATACAAATACTTTGTCTTCTTGGGAATCATAAAACAATCCTCCTTTTGTTTCTTTGGGGTATCCTACAAAATGGAATAATTTTAAACGTGTTTCCAATTCCTTAGGATTTTGTATCAACACATGTGTTGGACAACCCTAGATACGGAAATGACGTAAACTAGTTTTGCATCCTTTCCATAATTCATACAGTGTTTCTAAAACACTTTTTGAAGGAACAATGTTTAGAATAAATACTGCAGTCTATATTGCATGCCCCCAAAAGGATTGAGATAACTGAGCATAACTCATCATTGATCAGACCATGTCTAACAAGGTTCGATTTCTCCTTTCTACAAACACTATTTTTGTGTGGTGGATGTTGTTCATGAGATATATGAAACTGATGCATTGATATGGTTTTCTCAGTTTTGGCATTTTATTTCTCTTTAATTTCTTAATTAAATTTATAATTGGCTTTTGATTCATGAGCTTATATGTGTGATCAAGAATCAGTAAATTATGTGGAGTCATTAGAGTTGAAATTGTGATGTAATTGGAGAAACAAGTGAAGAGAGCTGCAGATTCCAGTTTTTCAGCTTCTACTCAAATATCATCGTTGAAGTTTATCCAGGCACTCATCATTGTGATGTTGTGCGCTAGACGATCGTGTACCTGTGAGAGCTAAACGATGCGTCAAAATGCTATACGATAGCACTAAACGATCATGTAGCTTTGTGTTCGAGGTAAACAATGCGTTGAGGTTCTATACGATAGCACTACACGATCGTGTTGCTTTATGCGCATGCTAAACGATCAAGAAGAGGCGCAATGCTATAGCGTTAAGAAATCGTGTAGCTCTACCCGACACTAGATGATGGCGATATATGATAGTTGCAAGACATGGCGATCCTGTAGCTCCACCTGACACTAGACGATGGCAATACACGATAGTTGGAAGACACTACACGATCGCGTACCTCTGCCTAACACTAGACGATCCATCTAAAGGATAGACTCCATTGTTACATAATCAGCCTTAGCGAGATTTTGAGCATGGACCGAGAGCAGCCGATTCGACCAATTTTCTTGACGTCCCATCCGGTTCAGCCTCAAAGGGTTTTTGGCTGGTCCAGTTCAGACTTTGCTAGTCCGGTTCAAACTTATCCAATCCAGTTTAAGTTGCTTGGGTTCGGCTTGGAGCAGTTCGAGCGGTTTTGAAGTTGTTTGTAATAATTAGGCTTTTGTTTGCTTGTTTATGCCAAAATTAAAACCATATCCATTTGTGTTTAATTATTTATGCATGTGATGTATGTATAATTAAATAATTCATGTGTATGCATACAGTATGCCATGTAGATTTAAAACCCCAACATAGGAAGCAGGTTACATGCATTGAAAGTATGTTATAAAATGTTATAATATATAGTATGCATGTTAGGGCTTCTTTTATTTAGTATAACTATTAGATATTGAATGCCTTTGTTGAACATTGTACATGTTTAATATGTCTAAAATTTTGTAAGCTGTTATAAAATTGGGTTAGACGTTTAAAATCCATAACAAAGAACAACTGCATACTCACTTAGGTTAACAACTAGTTTTAATTGTTAAAATAGATTGTTACCTTATAAAATTTGGTTACAAACTAAAATCGGTTCATAAACCTTTCTAAGGCTGGGGGTACTTAAGTTGATGGTTTATGGAACACCTCCTACCTGGGGATTATGGCCGAAAGATTGAGCATTGTTAACTAATTTTATGAGCTTGTGTGAGCGATGTGAGGTTTAAAAATGGTTTAAACACTTAGACATCATAGGTTAAAATCCAATTATAAGCATTATACTTGGACAAACCACTTAGACTTAGGTTGTATAAATTTAGTAGTATTATACCTAAGTAACTACCCAAACACATAGAATACTTCAGTGGGCGATTAACAATATATTCGATATATAGTTATTAGCTCTCACGTCCTCAAGAGTTCACATCGTGAGATCCATGCTCGACTTCGTGTCTCTTTAACGCGACTACTCCATTCGGAAAGTGTTTGCATGGGTCAATAATAAGGTGAATGAGGGAAGTAGTTCATAGTAAATAGTGAAGGAAAGGTGTCAACATTGTCCTACGGTCTCCTCCATTAGTTTGAACCACGAGATTTCTATGTTACGCCTGCTATCGTTTTTAGGTGGCATTAGCTAGTCATTAACCACGACAATCCCCTCAGAGGGTTGAAACATAGGATTCAGAACAACCCAGGCTTTAGTAAAATGAATAGGGTCTTATATTTCTGTCTTGGATATTGTCTTCTATTTCGAGGGCATATTCATACCGTTCTATAAGATCTGAAAATGGTGGGTCACACTTACAAGAATTACTAATTGTTAGTAAAGATCTTGACCGAAAACGATAATCAAAAGAACTATAGGAGTAAAGGGTTATTCTGATATAGTATTTGGTCAAGAATCGTCTTGCTTCAGTGAATGAATTCTTGACTGCCCCTCAGAAGCAATTGTTCCAAATCATAAAGTATCGTTGTAAATAAATAAAGATTTATTGGGTACTTTATTATTTTCCTAAAAATGGATTTAGATGCATAATTATTTAATAGAATTTGTTTAAATTGTTTTCGCAATGTCGAATTGAATCATACAATTGCTAGCTTCTGATAAATTTAACGGTGAAGGCTATTCAAAACTTGAAATTTAAAATCAATACGATATTAGTTGTAGATGATTTGAGGTTTTTTTGACAGAGGAATGTCCTCCGGTTCCCAGTACAACAGCTAATAGGTGGGTAAGGGCTAATGAGAAAGCTCGGGCCTACATCTTAGCAAGTATACCTGATGTACTTAATAAGAAACATGAGGTTATTCCCACCACCTGTGAGATAATAGCGTCGCTATAGGAGATGTTTGGGCAATCGTCATCCTCTGTTCTACATGAAACCATAAAGTATGTTTACATTACTCGCATGAAAGATGGAACCAATGTTAGAGAACATGTTCTCGATATGATGGTCCATTTTAATGTTGCAAAGGCTCATGGGGCAATGATAGATGAGACGAGTCAAGTAAGTATGATATTGTAATCTCTCTTGGAGAGTTATCTGCCATTCAGAACCGATGCTGTTAAGCACAAAATTACTTATAATCTGACCACATTGTTGAACGAGTTATAGACATATCAGTCGATGATAAAACTGAGCGAGTTCTAGGACATTCCCAACAATCTCCCACTTGGACTAAAACTCCATTGAGAGCAAATATATACAATATAATGTTGAGAAACATAAAGGAAAAATACTATAAACTAGGGAATCTTTTATACCATAGATATTTTATTGTTAGAAATATCCTAGAACTCACAGTTCGTGTTAAATATTCTATTTATCAATAAAATATTATTGAGTAATTTATTCAATAAAGTTGTTGACTTTGCATTCTATTATGAATATCCAATGAACATATCAATGGCTATAGTCTGAATACTTTAACTTTATGTGGTGACATAAACAAGATCAAGTTAACATTATATAGTCTAAATGGTCTAATAAGTATATGGATGAAATTGGGTATCACATCCTGGTAAAACTATTGGATGCGGCTCACTCTGTAGTTGTTACAAGAAGTTGTAAAGTGCTACAAATGATATGATCCACAGATCGTTCATGTAGAGACTTATGAGTGGGGGCATCCTACGCAATGAGTTTGCATATAGACTAGACCACGAAAATAGTCACTTTTCTTTATAACGACCGTTTACTGTTAAAACTGACTATTTTATTATTAAGTAACCTAGGTTAACTCGATCTTAATCCTGAGCTAGCTATGAACTCCTATTTGTTCGAGATTATCCTTTGATCTGCATGGGTGAGAGTAATCCAACAGTACTACTCAATAAGCCTTCCATTTTGGGGATAAGATTGGATTAATAGCTGGGGACATAGCCCTACAAGATGGAATCGACTCCTACTTGATTTAGGGTTAGCAGATAGGTTGTTCTCTTAAGTACTAATTTCAGGTCTTGAACAATCAGGACCCCGCCTTCTCATGATAGAGAAAAGACTTGATTCATAGGTATTATGATTAAAAAATTGTTCATTAAAGGGTCAGTAAGAACTTAAGGAACATGATATATTCACAGGGGTAAAATGGTGATATTGACCCAGCTGTGATTACGAACAACTTGTGAAGGATCGACTTACTGATGATTGTTATATCAAGTGGACATAACATATCTACAGTGAAGGAAGTTCAACTATGGGCTTTAATGAAGTGACCCATTAGTTAACGAATGGGAGTTAATTCGGTATAATGAGTTTAGCCAATTAATCTTGGATCGTTGGAGCCCATGATATGTAGGTCTGCGATGTCCCCCTACTAGCTCGTAAATGGATAAGCTTTGGAGTAGCATGATAAGTTAATTTGAAACGTTCAAATTAGAATTAAACGAAATAGGAGAATTTATATTAAAATATGATTTAAATATATGAAAGTGGATTTGTGTAAAAAGTAATTTAATATTTGTATTACTTTAATTAGAATTATTTAAATGATTATTTAAATAATTATTTATTAATTTTATTAGAAAATTAATTTATGGAATTAATTTTATAAAATTAATAATATTTTAAGTTTTAAAAGCAAATTGATTTTGAAATCATTTTTGAAAATTGAAAAATTACAAACCCAAAATGGAAAAATTAGTTTTTCCATTATCTTCTTCAACTAGCTCACACAAAAACCATTCATATTTGCTTCATTAATTCAAAGCATGAGCTGCATCTCATGCAACCATCTTCTTTGAACGTTAACTTGTAATAAATAAAGAATATTGGAGTGGAATTATAAGATACATTCAAAGAGTTTTTTGAGAAAAATTCGAGTTGAAGAAAAATTCTTCAAGTGGTTTTATAGCAGTAAGCTTCACTCCTAATTTCCTATTGTTCAAGTTGTTCTTGAGTCCCACAACTCATTTTAAATATCCAAGAGGATAGTGAAGAAGATCTTGAGGTGGTTCACGGCAAGTTTTGGAGAAGACAACAGTTGAGGATCAAGATCTTGAAGAGTTCTGCAAAGGTATGACTTCAAACCCTCTTTATGCTAGATGAACATGCTTTAGTTTCTGCCAAAATTAATGAATTAGAGTGCTTATTGATCCTTGTTACTTTCGCTGCATGATGATATATTCATACACACATAAATCTTGATTGTAAACTCCTAGGGACGTGAGGGTTTAAAAATAACGTATCGTATATGTTATTAATCTCCCACTGAAGTTTTTTACTATTTGTTTGGGTATATATACTCGGGTTTATTTTGACTAGTTAAACAACCCTAAGTCTATGTGGTTTATCCAAGTATAACATTTATAAAAGGATTTTAACCTATGATGTCTTAGGTGATAAACCATTTTATTACCTCACATCGCTTA
This sequence comes from Benincasa hispida, assembly GCF_027475165.1. Lineage (NCBI taxonomy): Eukaryota > Viridiplantae > Streptophyta > Magnoliopsida > Cucurbitales > Cucurbitaceae > Benincasa > Benincasa hispida. The sequence continues at coordinate 31,521,545 of NC_143481.1, read as the reverse complement.
CGTATTGCTCGTAAAACTCGTTAACAATGCTCAATTATTCGGCCATAATCCCCACGTAGGAGGTGTTACGTAGACCGTCAACTTAAGCACCTCTAGGCTTACAAAGGATTATATAGCAATTGAGTTTGTAACCACATTTTACAAGATGTCAACCTATTTTTACTATTAAAACAGGTGGTTAACCTACTTGAGCATGCAACTTATCTTTGTTATGTATTTTAAACGTCTAACCCAATTTTATAACATCTTACAAAATTTTAGACATGCTAAGAATCCACAACATACATCAAAGGCATTCAATATTTAATATAACATTTAGATTAAAACATTTGAAACCCTATACATGCATACTATATATTATAACATTTTATAACATACTTTCAATGCATGTAACATGCTTCCTATGGTGGGATTTTAAACCTACATGGCATACTTTATGCACATACAAGATTTATTTAATTATAACATACATCACATGCATAAATAATTAAACATAAACCAATAAGGTTTTAGTTTGGCATTATCAAGTAAACAAAAGCCTAATTTTCACATAATTCAGCAAAAACCGGCTCCAAAATGCTTCTGGATTGCTCGAACCACTTGAACCGAACCCGCACATCTCGAACCGGACCTCCAATGCTAAAAAAGGGTAGACCCGGGCAAAAACCATCAAGTACCATAAAGCATCGAGTATGCCATAAAGCATTGAGTATTTCACAAAATACCATCGAGTTGCATCGAGTGACATCGAGTATGGCATCATGCATCGAGTATTTTACAAAATACCATCAACTTGCATCGATTACCATCAAGTATGGCATCATGCATCGAGTATTTCATGAAATTCCATCGAGAATGTCATCGAGTATTCCATCGAGCATCGAGTTTGTGGCGGTGGTTTGAATTTCAAGTTCCTGTTGCTCGATCTTCTTCACTTCTTTCTTCAATTACATCCTAATTGTAACTTTAATGATTCCAAATGAATTATAGACACTTAAAAGCACATTAAGGCTCATCAAACAAAAGCCAATTACAAGAGTTACAACATAATTGAAGAGAAAACAATGCCAAAACTCATAAAAACAATATTAGTTAATCATTTTTATAAAATTTATGAAAAATACCCACCAGACTCAAATTAATGTTAACTGAGTGCTTAATCAATAAGCACTATAATTACATTTAATTTGAGTTCTAAAAGCATGCTTTGACAGAAAATCAGAAGAGAGTTTCTTATGAACATACCTTTGATGAATTCTCCTAACTTCAAGTTGCTCTTCACGTGATTCCATCTCCAATTCGTCAGTGAACCACCAAGAGATCTTCTCTACTATTCTCAGCCTTGAATTTGAGTGGAGGAACTCCAATTAGAGTGAATTTATGAAGGGTGTTCGTGTGGGTTTTTGGTCAAGACGAATTTCTGCAACAGTCTTCTAAAACACTTAGAATTTTTTTTTCTTCAATCTTCAATATCAGAGCTTTTATACACAAAGTACATGGAAGCATTCAAACTTAGCTTAATGCTAGTAGCAACATCATGAAAAAGTTGGATTTGTGTGTAAATTTGGGAGGAACACCTCCTACTTGGTGTAAATGTGGGAAAAACCCACTCAAACTAAGATTTCAATTTCAAATTTTAATTAATTATAAAATTAACTAAAATGTGATTTAATCAATTCATAATTAATTAAATTTAAAATACCAAAATTCAATTTCTTAAATTGAATTGAAATTGAAAATTAATTTTATTTTTAATTAATTAAATAATTTAATATCGAATATTAAATTAATCACACACGCAATTTAAATCATGAATTCTATTCATGTAATTAATATTTAAATAAATATTTAAATATTATAAACTCTCCAATTTCATTTAATTTCAATAAATTAAACATTTAATTATATCAAATATAATGATACAAACCCTAATTCGAATTTGAACTTATTCAAATTCAAACCCTAATTTCAATTTGAACATTTTCAAATTGAAGTTCAATATGAACAATTCAAATTGATATCATTCCAAATTCACTCAATTTATTAATTTAAGGTGTTCATGTTTTACGAGCTTGTAGAAGGACCTTATGGATCTACAAATCATGAGCTCCAACGATTTAAGATCAATTGGCTAAAACTCTTTCGATCAAATTAATCAGTATTCATTAATTATCAAGTCACACCACTATAAGTCGATAGTTACACTCTCCTCAATGTAGATATATTTGTGTCCACCTTATTTGACCATAACCAGTAAGTCGATCATTCACGGGTTGTTCGTAATAGCGGCTGGGTCAATATGTTGTTTTATCCCCGATATTACGTCTTGCTCCTTAAGTTCCACTAATCCTCTAATGAATAATTGGTTTGTGATCCAATCACTGAACCAAATCCCTCTTGGGCCAATGAGAGGGTGGGGCCTCTTGTTCAAGACCTAGATTTAGTACTTAAGAGAACAACCTTTCTTCTATCCTTAAACTGGGTAGGCGTGAATTCCTTATTGCACCCTATGTCCCCAGCTATCTACCCAGTCTTACCCTTAAAATTGGAGGCTTATTGAGCCAATGCTGTTGAGTCAACCTTCACCTATGCAAATCTAAGGATAATCCCGAATAAACAGGAGTTCATAGTTAGCTCATGATTAATATCGAGTTACCTAGGTCATCTAAGCGAAATAGTTAGTCTTAAACAGTAAATGACGTTATAAAGTAAGAGTGATTTATTTTTTAGTCCGATCTTATGCAAACTCATTGCATAGGATGCCCCCACTCCTCATGTCAATACATGAATGAATCAGGATCACTTCGTCTGTAGCATCTTTACAACAACTTGTAACAACTATAGAATGGGCCACATCCAATAGTATTACCAGAATAAGGTACCCAACCTTATTCATATACTATAAATCATTTTGACTATTTACTTGCACCTGGTCCACTTTTATGTCTCCATATAAAGTCCAAGTATTCATATAATAACCATGGATCTTAGTTTTTTGGAGTTAGACTTTATAAGTGCAATTTATTGATTCAATAACAACTTTATTGAAGTAATATCGAATAACATCTTTATTGATAATATAATATGTTTAACTTTACAAACTACGAGTTTTAGGACACATAACCCAACACGAAACATTTCGTGAATTTTCGCTTTTTTAACCATTTTACTTGACATTTTATTTTCTAATAGATCATTACTTGACGTTTTTTTCCAAAGAAACATCAAGTAATTAAAAATTACAAGTGTCAAGTAAGGTAGATTTTGTAGTAGTGCTTCTATTCCTTGAAGTCATTTCACTTGATCTTTTGATTTGATAGGGAGTCAAAATTAATTTATTGTGTATCATGTCAACATACTTTTAAAATTAGTGTGGGACTCATTAAAATAACGTGAGATCCACTAATATTTATGAAGAGAAATTTATAGTGTAAACATAGAGAATATGATACTTTTTGTAGTCTGAGCACAAAATTTGTGGATGATCAACCCACAATGGGCCTATGCCCTTGAAAGCCCATCACATTTGTATATTCCAAATAGGGAAGGGTATGTCTTTTAGGTTACAAGAGATGAGCCGAGACAACCCCAATCTACGTTAGGTGTAAAGAAGCCTAGGGCCAATTGATAAATTATTGAACATGCTTTAAAACTTACATATCTAAATGTGTACTTAGAAAAGGTAAACATGACATCATTTACAACAACAACTAGTAAAAGTTTACTCTAGTACTAGCTTTTCAAGACTCCATACTGTTAAATATTTGATTTGTTGGCATTATAATTTTATCTAAGGTAGTGGTTCTACAGATGTTTCAAATAAAGTCATAACATCTAGTTGTGACGTCAAAATATTTTCCTACAGAATATTCCCTTTATCTGAAAATATTCGACTGTGATATTTAGTTCTATATGTTCCTTTTTTGACATGCGACTTTTTATTCGAAATGAGGACTTGTTTCCTTTATAGGATTCAATTTTTTCAAAGAGATTTTTGTGAACCATTTGGGACCGCCGCATTTGTTTATTTGAGCATGACAATTTCTATATCAAATTATTCTACATCATGTTCTTGCTTGTTTTCTCACTATTCCATTGTGCAAGTTCTTCATCCGTTGAGTACAGCACATCGAAGATTTTCAAGGTCTTAGGGGGAGCCTAAGCCATAGCTGCCAAAGAATGGATTCTCAGTCTTAGGGGGAGCCTAAGACTCAGCTTTAGAGGAGGAGTTCTCCATCTTTGGGAGATTCTAAGGTTCATCAGTGAACGGAGTTCATTGACACGAGGAAAAATATCATCGTGAGAGGAGTCTCACAAACTATTGGGTATCGAAATGTCAAACACTAATATTAACATACTTAGGGGGAGATTAAGTTCAGTTGAGAGAGAGTCTCGCATCTAGAAGAAGCCTAGGTGACGTGTAACTTAAGCTCTTCGTGAATCACTATAGTAGTTGGTGTATTATAGATAAGTATTACGTCGTAAACTGCTGAACTCTTTAATATTAGTGGACTATCTTTCCTAGGTACTCTGCCCCCCAGACATAGGTGTTTATCATCGAACTGAGTTACAACTGTTGTGTACCTTTATTTGTTTACTTGTGGTTGATATTTTTGCTGTTACGGTTATTGACACTACTTTCCATTTAACATTCACATATCACGTGATGAGTAGTCATCATATCACTTTTTCACATACAAATTATAGATGGCATGAAAATTATTACAAAAAATAAAACATATTAATTTTAGTAAAGCCACCTAAGGGGAAAGTCAAAGCTAACCCGCACTCACATCAAACTGTGAAATAAACCAGCAAGAAAAGAGACTTTTCAACACAAATAAATGCAACAGCTCATGCTAACACTTTCCCAATCCACAACCAACAACGTCCTGTCACTTGCCATGTACGCCCATAATTCCTATTACCTGGAAAAAAAAATTGGAAAGCGTTTAGTATTATTAATATTCAGTAAGTAACTCTTGACGGGGTTAGACATGAGTTTCACACCCACAGAAAACATTCAACATATGCAGTGTCGGTCCTTTATCCTTCTAATAATCTCATTTCACTATTTGTCTTTTCATGTCCACTTTAGCTTAATTTAAGCTCCATTTGATCCGTAACCATTTAGTTTTTGTTTTTTAAAATTAAAAAGTAATCCAAGTTTAGTTCTTTTGAAGTGTTCAAAATCTAGTAATAGTAAGTTGGTCTACTTATAAATTTTTTTTTTCTTTTGGTTTTTTGTTTTTTTGTGTTTTTTAAAAATTAAGTCTAGATACTACATCAATCTTCAATTTTTTCCTTTATTACTTACTTTTTACCAATGGTTTAAAAAACAAACCTTTTAAAAACTAAAAATTGTAGCTTTTAAAAAAGTAATTGTTTTAAATAGTAAACAACTGAAAGTATTTTCAAGTATAGCAAACTATCATTGTTTATCAACGATAGACGGCAATAGACATCTATGAGTGATAGACAGAGATATACCGCGATAGACATCTAAGACACTATAGATTTTTGTCGCGGTATATTGTCGTCTATCAGTAAGAGATACGTGTAATATATGATATAACATTTAGTTATATATATATAATAAATTAGTTAGTATATATATATTATTTAACTTAAATTGATTTTTATTTTATTTTATTTTTCTAAAATTAAAGGGAGGGAAATAAATTCCTTCCCCTTAATTCTCTTTCAGCGAATTAAGTGGTGTGTGATTGAGAAAATATCTTAGAGCTCACACACTTTGAGGATTCTTTTCGCCTATAGAGAATAGGGAGGAAACAATTATGATGGTTTCCTCTTTGACAGCTTCTTGGTTCATGGTAGATCAATTTGGAAAGGAGAAGAAGCTTTCGTCTTCAAAGGTAAGTTTTCTTGAAACCCTAACCCTATTTTCTCCATCTTCGTTGTATGTTGTAATTTCTAAGGTAATGCATATTTTGGTTCTATAAATTTCTATTATATGTAAAATTGAAAAATGGGTGATCCCCGTTTCTGCTGCGGAACTTTACCGTTCCTTCAAAGATGATGCACTTGTGAAATGAGGAAATGATCCGACCCTCACTAAGGAGAAGATGATTCGACCTTTTGATGATCTGATGTCAAGATAGTCCGACCCTCTTTAAGGACAAGATGATCCTAAAATAAGCAAAGGTGGTGATCGTATATTGAGACACCGTTTGAACAAAAAAATAAATTTATAAAAAATAAAGAGAGAAGAACCGGAGGTTTGTTGAAAGAAGGAAAAAAAGAAGAGGGTTCACTACAAAAAAAAAATGTTAAAAACCGACCAATCTTCTCGACTTGGAATTAAAAAGGTTTTGGTGTACGGTATGACAAAATTTATAGAAGAGCGTTCGAAATTTAAATCCCAATCGGATCTTTGTTTCATATCAAATCTTAAATTCCTTCTCATAATCAAATCTTGAAATTCCTCTTCAAATTGAGGATAATTCGAAATTTCATTCCAAATTCGTCCCAATTTAGTTTTTTTCCCTGAATCCAAATGGTAGATAGGATCTCAAATTTATTTCAAATTCAAATTTAACTATATTTCAAAATTTTGGAGGTTTCTATCTCCAAGTCAAATTAAATATAACCTCTAATAGGTGAAATTCTAATCATCTCCAAATTTGATACATCAATTGAAGCCAAAATCAAGAATAAGTTACTTGGAATTTTAATCTCAACCTTATTTCAAATTAAAATTTGGGTATATTCGAAGTTTTACCCCAAATTCAAATTTAGGTTCCTATCCTGAAATCAAATTAAATTAGGATAAAATCTCAAGTTCATCTTAAATTAAAATTTGATCATATTCCAAAATTTATCACACACAAATCATCCAAGCTTGGCTTTTATCCTCAAGTCAAATCGAATTGGATAAAACCTAAATTAAAATTTGGAATATTAATCAAGTTGTGATTTCACCCCAAATTATTTCAAATTAAAATTTGGGCATAATTAAAAATTTATCCCAAATTTATAGTTTAGGCTTTATCTTGAAACTAAATTAGATAAAACCTCAAATTCATCTTAAATTAAAATTTGGTCATATTTCAAATCTCATCGATTGCTTCATACATTGAATTTGGGAGCTCATTACTTGTGGAAAAAATTTAAGGTTTTGAGTATTCTAAAAAACTAGTATTACTCCATCCATATCTAACTTTTAAATTATATAATTTGACTAATGTAGACAACTTAGTGTATTTTTTGCACCCTTCGTATAATGGTTTTTCAGCATCATTAAGCAACTTCTCAAATCCATTCGGATCTCTTGAATATTTCTTGTGAGCAATTTCAACAGTTTGTTTTCAACTTTCAACATCAGTCCCTTTCATATATATGGGTGTCAAATATAGAAGATTCTCTATAAAATGATGAGTTAGGAAGTTTTTCCCCATGCCAAAGCCAAATTTTATAACTTTCATTAATCTCATTGACATATAAATGATCTCTAATATCCTTGTTACTGCTTTTCACAATTCCCACATTTCAAACAAGTATAACGAATATAGGAGCTATTTGTATTGGAAAATCTAAATTTTATGAAGTTTTCCACACCCAATTCATAATCTTTGAGTAACCTACTCTTGTGCATCTATGATTTATCCATGATTGTAAATCTAGTAAGAAAATATGATAAACAATGATCAACTTAAAAAAAGTTATGGAAAACAAACAAGTTCCCAATACATACAACTTATCATTTCTAGATCTACAACATTCCAACCTCAAGAAAGTAAGACAAATCAGAGAACCTCAAGTCAAATCAGAGAACAAAGGCAAACATATCTAAAAAACTTGAACCCAAGGTGTAATTGATCCTAAAAAAATTGAACCAAAGGTGTGTACGTGCTCTAATGTGCTAAACATATATTAATTCCAATAACTAAAAATTGAACCCAAGTTTGGCAAAGCATTACTTAGTTCATAAAGCCCTAACAAATTAGACACATCGACATATCTAAGTTTGGGAAACATTTAATTAAAGAAAAGTAGCAAGTTCTCTAAAATTAAAGCCCTAACTTTGGCAAAGTGGCAATCCCAACTATGGCAAGTTCTTTAAAATTCAATCTCATTCAAGAACAATATGAAACAAGAGTTTATTATGAGATTCAAGAATATACATGAGAGATTAGACCCTACTTTGAAAGTTGAAGCCTCAAACCAAAAAATATCAAGCCCTGACTTTGAAAATTCATGTCTCAAACAAAGAAATTCAAGCCCTAACTTTGAAACTTCATGCCTCAAACAAAGAAAATCAAGAATTAAAGCTAATCTAAACAAGACTAAGCCTAATCTAAACAAGAAAATCAAGATTAAGCTTAATCACACCAAGAAAATCAAGACTTAAACCCAATCTAAACAAGAAAATCAAGATTAAGCACTAGCATTGAAAGTTTATGCCTCAAATCTACTTACCTCAATGAAGAATCTTTTCAAGATTGATGAAATAACAAAGATGCCTCAAAGGGAAGTGAAAAAACAAGAAGATTTTGAGTGTATTGCCCAAAAAATCAATTGCATAGTCTGCAAATCGACAGTTGAAATTTCTTTTAAATCTGTCTGATAGCATCACGACGCTACTAAAAAAGCATTGCAATGCTATTCAAGAGGCACACAATTTTCCCATAAAATCCAATAGCTTTGCAACGCTATGTGCGTGAGGTACACGCGTTTTTCATTTTTTCGTCAAAACACGTAGCGTTGCAATGCTACCCTATATATTTTGCAATTCTTGACGTTTTTAAAACGTCAAGAATCCATTAATTGAACTTGACATTGTTAAAACGTCAAGTATGTATTTTCCAGGAAAAATGCACAACCTCGCTTTTTAAAATGAAATCTTGATGTTTTTTCTTTAAAATTACCTATTTCTTGTCATTTTTTTTATAAAAACATAAGTATTTAAAATTGCAAATGTCAAGAAAGGTGGTTTTTCTTGTAGTGATCCCAAATTTTAATCAAACTTATGTATCAAATTCATAGTTTGATTAGTTTGACATATTGAGATCAAGAACAAATTATTGTGCGTTGATTCCGAATTCATTTTTTTCAAGATTCATCTACCCATAAATGTGCATAAATCTAAAAAAAAAAATGGCATTATTGAAGGAGAAAGTATGAACCAATCACAAATTTTCATTTCATTTACCACATTAATGACGAATTTAGCAAATCATCTAATTTAGGACTAATTAAAAAATTGACATGTGTTCTAAATTGAAATCAAAGACATAAATTGGTGAATCCCAATGATACCACGTGTATTCATCATGACCATTGGATTGAATCAAATAATTTGATCTAACTTAATGTTATTTCTTGGGCTAAAGTCCAAATAATCCCAAAAATAGACGCAATTAATCCCAAATGTCAAATAAGGCCCAAATTCAACTAGTTGGATCCAAGAGCTAGGTCCATGGATCAACCAAGCCCAAACCCACAAAGCCCACCAGAGAATTCTATAAATAGAGGAGTTCTTTCATTTGTGGAGGTCATAAATTTTACACTCCAGATAGCCTAGACAAAATTCTCACAATAACTAGAAGACTCCTAACTCCTCAAGCTGATCACACTTGAAGACTAAATTCCTAGTCCTTTGGAGATACAAGCATTCTTCCAAGACTTCAACTTCAAGCGTAGCATTCTTCCAAGACTTCAACTTCAAGTGTGGTCAGCTTCAGAAGTTAGGGATGAAGCAAAATGAGGGAAATCAATATTTTTTTATTTTAGTAATATTTGAGTGCGACTTTAAATTTTGTTAAAACAAATTTCCACCTTTTTTTTCGCTTATTTTTTCCTTCTCTATTATAGCCTATTTTATAAAGGCTATAACAAAAAGCTATAAAAGGTCATATTTGTTGTAGTATGGGTTGTTATAGATGTTGATAAAGGGTCCCTAACTCTTAGGCACGAGACAAAGTTTGAAAACATTTTGATTTCTGGCACTCCTACTTTTACTTATCCTGCATTTTCTAATTCTATTATGTTTCAGGATGGTAGCCAACTTCCTATGTTGGAGGTGGGAGATGGAGACTTGACAGTATTTTATGGTTATGGTTGATGAAACTGAGTGGGGTCGAGCATAACGATCTTAGATAATTACGCTACCTGGAGGAAGCCATGATTTACCTTTTACTGCTTTCTTAGTTTAGGCTTCTTTTCTATTAGTTTTTTTTTTCTTGAGCTAAATTCTTTCTAAGTTTCTTGACATTTTGTTGGTGTTAACCATAGGAGAGGTGGAGAGAATTATTTTCAGATGAGCCAGATATCACCGCCATCGAATGTGCCAAAATTTCAGGGAAGATTTCTATTTCCCTTTACTTTGTCCCTATTCTTTGTTTATTTATCACATTGGGGATAATGTTAGATTTTAAATTGGGGTGAAGGATGTTTGTGTTCTGTCTGGAGCCCTTGTGCATCTACACTCGGGCTATTTTGTTTGTGTGCTTGTATACATTGCACATGTTATTGGTTCATTATGATGACTAGTTGATGACACACTTCCTTGTAATTTTTCTTATGTAAGATGATTTTTTAGATGAATAATCATGGTTTTTAGCCTTTTTAAAAAAAATGTTCTTACTTTTCATACAAACTTAAGTTCTTTGTCTATCTATATTAGGTCTGTATGATTAGAATTGTATTACTTAGTTTGTATTTTTGTTGTCACTCATGATAGGTCCCACTGATTAGAGAATTTCTTGCATGAAGGGTTGTAATGTAATACTGAGGGAGAAAAATGATTTATATGCTTGCTTAAAAAAATTAGTTGATACAATATTGCAATGCAAAAAAAAATCATGAAAAAAAAAAAAGAAAAAGAACATGAACTTGTAATGTTATGCATGACTAGGGGTAGAAAGAGCAACCTTTACCGTGATTAGTTAGAACACTCCCGATAAAAGAGTGAGTATAGTTCCCTGCAGTGATGTGTGAAAACTAATGCCCTTAGGTAAAAGAAATGCAAGTATAAGGTACCCTAGAGTTTCATTTCAAATACCTCAATTGACATATTACTGCTTTGATTTTTTTTGGCACTTGATGGTTAGTGCATTAGCCAGTGTAGAGGAAAAACAAATTGAGAGTCATTTAATGACATTCCGTAATGCTAGAACTTAATTAGAATGGCTTTGAATTCACTCTTCCATTTTCTTTTGGAATACTTTTGGAACTCATTTAAATTCTCCTCCACGATTAGATCTCATGGCCTTGATCACCAGACCACTTTCTTTCTCAACAAGGGATTTGAACTTCTTGAAATTCCCAAACATTTCTGATTTATGCTTCAAGAAATATACCCATGTTTTTCCTGAGAAATCATCAATAAGAGAAGGAAATAATTACTCTTACCAAGTGAGCTTGGTTTAATTTGTCCGATCAATATATATGATTTCCAGAGGCCTGAGAGCTCTTGAGTTTGACTCCTTTGGGAAGCTTTTCTTGAACTGCTTTCCATGTAGACATCCTTCACACACTTGTTCAAGGTGGTTTATGGAAGGTAATCCTCTCACCATGCTATTTTTGAAGAATGACTCTAATCCCCCAAAATAAGATGTCCATATCAAAGATGTCAAAGCTAAGATGCATCTTTGTAACACATCTTGAGGCATTTCATGATGTCATTTTCAATGTTGAGTATAAGCATTCTATTTTTTGTCACCAGCACCTTAGCAATTAAGTTATTTGCATTTCTCTTATAGAAAGGTTTTTGTCTTTTAATCGAATTTCATAACCTTTCTCTCTGAGTTGGCCCAGACCCAAGATGTTATTCTTCATATTTGGCATGTAATAAACATTTGAAATAAATTGATGCTCACAATTCTTTAGTCGGGTGAGAATGTGATGCGTTGTTTTATGCAGTGATAAAGTGGAAGGAATTACGGTAATGGGAAATGCATTATGCAACAAGTTTTCTTAGCAGAATCCAAGTATAAATCCTACTGAGTTTCCTGGTAAGTCCAGAGTCGAACTCAGAGACTAAGGAAAACAATATGCGGTAATAATTTTTAAGATGACTTTGCGGTAACCAATAAATCAAAGAGTTGTTGGGTTGTTGTTTACGGCGTAAAAAGTATGCGGCGAATTTGAGAAAAGATTGATTATGCAACAAATACACTGAGTATGCAGGGCAACGGGTTGAGAAGGTCTTTAGCTAGCGTTTCCCGAGAATGCATTCAAACTATGCGATCATGCTACACTTATACGACAGCAAATCATTTTTCAATGCAAATGCGGTAGCTCCTAATTCTAGGACGCATGCGATGAATGCGATAATGTCCATAGAGCTTATTCCCAAGTCTCTACTTCTTGCCTATGCGATGATGTAAGATGCACACAAAGACAAGGTGACCGCATACAATCATAACCTATCTCTAGGATGCATGCGATGCGTTAATAGCAAACAGTGCTTATTCCTAAGCTCCTATCTCTTGATTATGCGTTTCTAATCTGACTCTTCTGAACCTAGATTCTAACCTGACTTTTCCAAGCCTAGATTCTATCCTTAGACTACCCTCCAGAGTATCTCTAATAGACGAATGACGTATATATAATACAAGATAATCGCATAGAATAAAGATCCCCAGTTATGTTAGCTAAGTGCTTCTCAACCCATTCAACGGATTTAGCTACGCATGCGTAATAAACAGAAAGTGAACAAATATAAAGAAGTAAATTCCATTTCTTTAGATAAGCTCAAAGTACAAAATGACAATGGAAGATAAGGATAGAGAGCCTGGTAGCAATCCCTTGTTTCCCAAGGTTTTTACATTGTTAACTCTATTATGTTCAAAAGATGTTCCTGCTTCCATAGAAGTCGGCCCTCTCTTTGATCTCGACGCTTTCGGAACTCTTCCAAGTTCACTGGAACGATCTCTCGATACAATCTCACTTCTCTTGCTTCCGCCTTATAAATAAAAGCAAAACTAAGAACAAGGCTCCTTCTTACTATAGAGAAAATTATCTAACTGTCAAACTAGACGAACTGACTAACTAGTTGAACTCCTTTACTGAATGTGGCCTTTGGTATTTATAGAGCTTCGGGGTGAAATTCTTCTTCTCTCTTATGATTGTACTGATGGGATGGCATTAATTCTCTGTCTAAAGCGCCGAATATTTGTCACCAAAAAGTTGAGTGTACTTGCTATAGTAATTCATTAACGACTTGTCAACTTAATTCGGAATCGACCGTCATCAGCTTTCTGTCCCATCGTGATTTATTATGCTTTTTACCCGGATGCACCCACCAAATTGCACCGGCTCTATGCGGCAACCTTATTGAGCAGATATTTGCGAGCGCAAATCACCGCATAGCCTTGCGGTAACGCAATCTTTTAATGCGCCTTGCGTTAACGCAATCTCTTGATGCGCTCGGCCGTTGATTTCTTTGGATCGAATTTTTCGCCTTGCGTCAACGCATATTCTAGACAAAAATACATAAGTTAACTATTTTAATGTGATTGACGCATGCGACCGCAATGTTGTGAACTTAACGCTTTTGGACGCAATCTTGTATATTTTTATCAACGCAAACCTGCATTGTTTTATAACTTAGCACTATAATAATGTGCATTTCTGCCCGTTATCACACCCCAAAATTTAAACAATTCTTGTCCTCAAGCATAAGCTAATGAGTTCCTTTAGAAAGTCGACCGCAATCTCTTTTCCTAGATTTCTCAAGGATGCCTTATTCAAATCCTATACACCAAAATTTATTTAATTCTTATCCATGTCTCTTCGTAAAATATTTCTCAAATTTAGGGACCGCACATTTAACCTTCAAGAAGGCTTTACTAGATTCCAGGACATCGCATAATTTATTTAAAAAAAACTTTTTCACTAGGGTGTTAAATGATGTTTTATCTTTGCGTATTTTAGATATTATTATTTTTTTTCTCTCTGACCTTGCACTGATCCAAGTGCCTTGCCTTCATTTTGGCTTGCCCCCACGTGTGTCATGCGGACATCCAACTACGAGCAAGGCGCTTTTTCTCAGACTAAACTCATGCCCATTTAGCAGCGGAGTTGCGATCATTTATTTATGCGTTGTTCACGATTCCTACCTTTGTTTTGGCTTGCCCCCACGTGTGTCATGCGGACATCCAATTACGAGTAGGATCTGATCACAATGTTATGATTTTTTTTTTTTTTAAATAAGCAAGGCTAAAAATATCAAGGTCGAAAATGAATACCGCACCCTCAAATTAAAATGTGGTAATGTCTTCATTGCACATTGCCAAAAGATTGAAAAGAAGTCATCCGATGTTCTTAGGAAGTTCGTAAAGGGTCAATTTGAAAGAAAGCTAGCAGACCACTAATTTCTAAAAATATTTCATGAGGTGACTGTCCTAAAATTAAGTTGACTCTACTGTATACGAAAAAAATAGAAGTGTGCGTTTCATCATTGAAATCATAATTGGCAAAGAGAAATCATGCGGTAACTTACTAACTTGATCGATGTTAGTTGATTGCGGTAACCAAAGAGGATGTGGTGATAAGATTTTCAAAATTACAATGCGATGCGATAGTGCAAAATTTGGAATAAAGACAAGGAAAGATATAACCCCCAAATTTGTTAACGCATCCTGCTTTCTGTCGATCTACTTTCTTTAGATTGCAGTGACGAAATTAAGTAGTTACGTCTTTGTGTATTGCCTTTGCAATCATATGTTTATTGTACTCATACGTTTCTCACTTAAATTCAACATTGTGATACTCCACTAGGAGTTTTAGTCCAAGTGGGAGTTTGTTGGATTTTATGTCCTAAAACTCGTAGTTTGTAAATTAATAAACATATTATATTTTATTTTTGATAAAGTTGTTATTGAAATTGTAATCTTGAATCCAATAAACTAAGGTCCCGAGGCTATTTAATGTAATTTGAACTTTATGTAGTGACATAAAGGTGGATCAAGTTCAAATATATAGCCAAAATGGTCTATAGTATATGAATAAGGTTGGGCACCTTGTTCTGGGGACACTATAGATGCGGCCCACTTTGTAGTTAGTATAAATGATGTGATCCTAAATCGTTCATGTAGAGATATGTGAGTGGAAGCATCCTATGCAATGAGTTTGCATAAAACTGAACCATGAAATAGTCACTTTTTACGTTCTAAATGTCGTTTTATGTATAAAACTGACTATTTCGTTAATTATTGACCTAGGTAACTTAATCTTAATCCTGAGCTAACTATGAACTCCTGTTCACTTGAAATTATCCTTAGATCCACATAGATGAGGGCAGCTCATCATCGCTGGCCCAATAAGCTTTCCATTTCAGAGGTAAGATCGGGTGGATAGCTGGGAACATAGGGTGCAAGACGGAATTCACTCATACCCGTTATAGGGATAGTAGATAGGTTGTTCCTTTTAGTACTGAATCCAGGTCTTGAACAAGGGGCCCCACCCTCTCCTTGGCCCGAGAGGGATTCGATTTATAGGTTGGATCTTAAACTAATTGTTCATTAGAGAATCAGTGGAACTTAAGGAACAAGATGGTCTTGGGGGTAAAACGATTTTTATGACCCAGCTGAAATTACAAACAACTTATGAAGGATTAGCTTACTAATCATGGTTATATCAAATAGACACAAATATATCTATTGTGAGGGAAGTGCAACTACGGGACTATAGTGGAATGACCCGTTAGTTAACGAATATTGATTAGCTCCGTCTAAAGAGTTTAGCTAGCATTGGAGCCCATGACCTATAGGTTCATTAGGTTCCCCTACTAGCTCATATGGAATAAACTTAGAACAGAATGATAGAATAATTCTAATTGTTCGAATTAGGTGAAGAGAGAAACCGACAAGTATATGTGATATAGTGGTTGGATTTTTCAATTTTAAAGATACAGCCTTAATATTTAAATGTGATTTAAATATCAAGAATATGAATACGTTCATATTCGAAAGCTCGGAAATAATGGAAATGGTCAAAGATGTAAAAAGTCAAATAATTGACTTTTGACTTTGAAAAGTCAAACTTTGACCGACCTTATATTCAAATGTGATTTGAATTTCAAGCAAATGAACGTGGATTCATGCTCGGGAGGTCAAAATTAGTCAATACGGAAAAAATCATAAAAAGTCAAAATGTTGACTTTTTGGTCAAAGTCGACTATTTTGCCCTTTGACTAAAGTTAGTGAGAAAATCCATACTTTTGTTGGATAGTTCCACTAATAAAATAGTGGGCTATAGTGGAGACATTAAGCCCACTAAGATAATGGATTATAGGTATTGGGTTTTTATGTATTTATTTCATGCAATTGTTGCATGGTTTTTTCTATAAATTGGGCTTTCAATTTGGATGAAAAATTTTTGCCCATTTTGCCAAAAAAAATTTCAAATTTGGGCTGAAAAAAACTATTTTCTTTGAGGAAAATTCATAATCCAAAACCCAACCCAAAGATCCAT
Organism: Benincasa hispida; assembly: GCF_027475165.1. Classification (NCBI taxonomy): domain Eukaryota; kingdom Viridiplantae; phylum Streptophyta; class Magnoliopsida; order Cucurbitales; family Cucurbitaceae; genus Benincasa; species Benincasa hispida. The sequence goes on along the minus strand of NC_143481.1, from coordinate 31,505,105 downwards.
CTTATTTTCCATCTCTTTTCTCTCTCTCGATTTTCTTCATCCATTGGGTCCCACAACCTGGTTCTGAGTCCAGAGGATAGTAGGTCAACTCTAGTGGTGGTCCGAAAGAGTTTGGGTCGAGATTCAGCGAGGAAAGCGATTTTCGGGAGCTACAAAGGTTGTATCTTATCCTATTAATTTACTGTTTTTTTCATTTATTTGCATGCTAGTTTCCTTTTAAATTAAAAGCAATTAAAGTGTAATTAGATCCTTATTCCACTGTATATTTCTCGTGTTCCATCATGTGGTATCAGAGCATGCTTTAATACGCTCAATTGCTTTTGGTGGGTGTTTTTTTCCTTTCTATTCAAAGGTTGAATGAAATATGGACTAAAGTGGACTTATTATGATTTTGGCATTGTTTTTCTCTAAATTTCTTGTGGAAATTTGTAATTGCTCATATGTTTATGAGCATTAATGTGTGAAAAAGGGTCTGTAAATTTGTTGGAGTCATTAGAGTTGAAATTAGGTTGTAATTTCTTGATTCCGGGAGAGGGGATAGCAGCAAAATTGGAGAAAAATGGCTCACAGACCCGATTATGCTCCCAGACCCGACCCGATAAGCGCTCTGACCCGGTTTCTCGCATGCGCGCTTGGCTTCGCACGCCTGCCCGGCCGGATCCGATCCGAGCGTCCATTCACTCTGTTTCGCGCGACCCGGTTCGAAGTTGCTTTGTGTGCCGGCCCGCCCGCGATTTCCGTCGACCTGCCCCAAACTTTCGTTCACTGCGCCAGCATGCATTGACCAGCCGGTCCAGACGGTCTAGACCGATCCGTTTGACCTGGTTGAGCCGGTTTGATCGGTTCAACCTAGTTTTTGGAGTTTTTGGTCCGATTCGAGTGGTTCTGAGCGGTTCCAGATGGTTCAAAGTGTTTGAAGTCGGTTCCGGGAAGTTGGTTGTTATTTTGTGTAATAAATTAGTTATTTGTTTGTTTTTAATGCCAAAATCGGTCCACTTTAGTGTTGTTTACCTATTATGCATGTGATGTATAATTTTGTATGATTATGTGTGCATATAGTATACCATATAGTTTTAAAACCCCACCATAGGAAAAGCATGTGACAGGCATTTGTTATATCTTATAAGTGTTATAAAATATATACTATGCATGCTTAGTTTTAATATAAGTGTTATATTAAAGCATGTTTGATTGAAGGAAGCATGTTATAGATGAATGCTCTGGGGTTATAATTTTTATAATTTATTTTATAATTGTTATAAAATAACCTATACTTCTAAAATCTATAACAAAGATAAGATGCATGCTCATTTAGGGTTAACCATCGAGCAATCCCAATTTTCATAGAAAATAGGTCGACATCTTGTAAAAACCGAAGTTACAAGAAAACTCACCCGCAAGATCTTGGCAAAAAGTCAGATAAAATGACTAAGGTTGAAGGTTTTTATGTTGACGGTTCACGGAACACCTACTACCTGGAGATCGAGTCGGTGTCTGAGTTAGGTTAAACCGGTTTTATGAGCATGCGTGAGTCATGTGAGGTAATAAAATTTGTTTATCACCTAGATATCGTAGTTTAAAAATCCAGTATAAAAGTTATACTCGGATGAATCATCTAGACTTACGATATTTTTAGTTAGCCGAAATGTATCGCTAAGTATTTTATACCCTAATCGTCTAGAACACTTCGACTGGAGAGAAGTAATGTACTTTTAGCTCTAGCGACCCTAAGAGTTCACACCGTGAGATTCATGCTTGGCTTTGGGCCGCCCTGGTAGTGGACTCCATTCGGAGAGTGTTTGCATGAGTCAATACCAAGGTGAATAGGGGAACTTGTTCATAGTAAGTGGGAGAAGAAAGTGTGTCAACACATCCTACGGTCTCTTCCATTAGGTTGCACCATGAGATTCCTATAATGTGCCTACATGTCTGCCCTAGAGCGACCTTACCAATCGAAGGGCTGTATTATAGGATTCGGAACTCCACGAACTCTAGAAATTGATAGGGTCTCTCAGGTCCGTTTTAATGCTTGTCTTTCCAACTTCGGTAGCAAAATGATTCTGATCTTTCAGGAATAAAAATGGAGGGTCACACTTACAAGAATTACTAAGTGTTAGTAAATTCTTGACCAAAGTAGCGATAACTGAGTTACTATAGGAATAAGAGTTATTCTGGTGATAGTATCTAGTCAAGATAGTCTTGGTTCAATGAAGGAATAGTCGATCACCCCTCGGTGAAGGTTATTCTAAACCATTGAAATATCATTGCAAAATATAATGATGAAGGGTACATTATTAGATTTTTTGCTAAACTTGATTGGATTTAAAAGATTAATGTTTTTTACTAAAAAGGATATGTCTTTTTCAGCATGAATAGCTCAATAATTCAACTCTTAGCTTCTGAGAAACTAAATGGCGATAATTACTCACTATGGAAAAACAATCTGAATTCAACACTAGTAATAGATGACCTGAGATTTGTCTTAACTGAGGAATGTCCTTAGGCTTCTGCCTCGAAAGAAGCACAAGATAAATATGATTTACTAGTTGCTGAAACATGTTTAGTGGAGTATGATACCTCAACCTAGATATTGGATTTCGGAGCCATTAATCATATTTGCTTCTCTTTTCAGGAAACTAGTTCCTGTAAAAAGCGTGAAAAAGGCGAGATCACCCTCAAAGTTGGAACAAGAGAGGTTGTCTCGGCCGAAGCAGTGGGAGACTTGAAGTTGTTTTTCAACAATAGATATGTCATACTTAAAGATGTTTTGTATGCTCATAAAATGAGACAGAATTCGATATCTATCATATGTATATTGGAACAAATGTATAACATATCTTTTGAAGTTAATGAAACGTTCATTTTCAGAAAAGGTATTCAAATTTGTTCTGCTATACTTGAAAACAACTTATATAAGTTAAGACCAAGTAAAGCAAAATTTGTCTTAGATACTGAGATGTTTAGAACAGTCGAAACTAAGAATAAAAGACAAAAAGTTTCTTCTAATGTCTATCTATGGCACCTAAGACTTGACCACATAAATCTCAAAAGGATTGAGAGATTGATAAAGAATGGACTCCTAAATTAATTAGAAGACAATTCTTTACCTCCATGTGAGTCTTGTCTTGAGGGAAAAATGACTAAGAGATCTTTTACTGGAAAAGGTCTCAGAGCCACAATACCCTTAGCTCGTACATTCGGACCTCTGTGGATCGATGAATGTTAAAGCTTGAGACGGGTATGAATATTTCATTAGTTTTATTGATGATTATTCAAGATTTGGTCATATTTACCTAATTCATCACAAGTATGATTCTTTTGAAAAGTTCAAAGAATATAAGGTTGAGGTTTAGAACCAATTAGGTAAAATAATTAAGACACTACGATCAGATCGAGGTGCGGAGTACATGGACTTAAGATTCCAGGACTATATGATAGAACATGGAATCAAGTCACAACTCTCTACACCTAATATGCCTCAGCAGAACGATGTATCTGAAAGAAGAAACAGAACCTTGTTAGACATAGTTCGCTCAATGATGAGCTTTGCTGAGTTACCTTATTCCTTTTGAGGACATGCATTAGAGACTGTTGTTTATATTTTGAATAACGTTCCCTCTAAAAGTGTTTCAGAAACACCTTATGAGCTATAGAAAGGGCGTAAAGGTAGTTTACGTCACTTTAGGATTTGGGGATGCCCGACACACATGTTGGTGCAAAATCCTAAAAAAATTAGAACGTCGTTCAAAACTATGCCTATTTGTAGGTTATCCAAAAGAAACAAAAGGTGGTCTATTTTACGATCCTCAAGAGAACAAGGTATTTGTATCGACAAATGCCACATTCTTAGAGGAAGACCACATAAGAAGTCATCAACCACGCAGTGGGCTAGTATTGAATGAAATTTCAAAAAACGCTATAGATAAAGCTAGTTCATCTACTAAAGTAGTAGATAAAACTAGTATATCTGGTCAGTCACATCCTTCTCAAGACCTGAGAATGCTTTGCGTAGTGAGAGGGTTATTCATCAACCTAACCGTTACTTGGGTTTAACAGAAACACAAGTCGTTATACCTAATGACGACATAGAGGATCCATCGACCTATAAACAGGCGATGAAAGATGTGGACCGTGATCAATGGGTAAAAGCCATGGACCTCGAAATGGAGTCTATGTACTTCAATTTTATCTGGGAACTTGTAGATCAACCAAATGATGTAAAACCAATTAATTGTAAGTGGATCTACAAGAGAAAACGAGACCAAGCCGGTAAAGTACAGACTTTTAAGGCTCGACTTGTGGCAAAGGGTTATACAGAGAGAGAGAGTGGACTATGAAGAAACTTTCTCTCCCGTTGCCATTCTTAAGTCAATTAGAATACTCTTATCCATTACCACGTTTTATGACTATGAAATTTGGCAGATGGATGTCAAAACAACCTTTCTAAATGGCGATCTTGAGGATAATATCTATATGACTCAACCAGAGGGGTTTATTGCACAGGGTCAAGAACAAAAGGTTTGTAAACTTCAAAAATCCATTTATGGGTTGAAACTAGCTTCTAGATCCTAGAATATAAGGTTTGATACTGCGATCAAATCTTATGGCTTTTAACAGAATGTGGACGAGCCTTGTGTTTACAAGAAGATCGTCAATTATACTATAGCGTTCTTAGTTTTATATGTTGCGATACTCTACTCATTGGGAATGAAGTAAGTTACCTAACTGACATCAAGAAATGGTTAGCAATGCAGTTCCAAATGAAAGATTTAGGAAATGCGCAGTATGTTCTCGGGATTCAGATTATTCAGAACCACAAGAACAGAACATTAGCCATGTCTTAAGTAACTTATATAGACAAAATGTTGTCTAGGTATAAGATGCAGAATTCCAAAAGAGGTCTGTTACCTTACAGATATGGAATTCATTTGTCAAAGGATCAATGTCCTAAGATACCTCAAGAGGTTGAGGATATGAGACACATTCCCTATGCTTCCGCAGTAGGGAGCCTGATGTATGCAATGTTATGTACTAAGACCTGACATATGTTACGCAGTAAGGATAGTCAGTAGGTATCAGTCCAATCCTAGATATGATCATTGGACTGCCGTTAAAAATATCCTCAAGTATCTTAGGAGAACAAGGAACTACATGCTCGTGTATGGTACAAGGATTTGATCCTTACTAGATACACTGACTTTTATTTTCAAACCAATATAGATGCAAGAAAATCTACGTCGGGATCAGTGTTCATTCTGAATGGAGGAGCAGTAGTGTGGAGAAGTGTGAAGCAAAACTGTATTGCGGACTCCACAATGGAAGCTGAATACGTAGCTACATGTGAAGCGGCAAAGGAAGCAATATGGTTGAGGAAATTCTTGAGAGATTTGAAAGTTGTTCCAAATATGCATTTGCCTATCACCCTATATTGTGATAATAGTGGTGCAATTGCAAATTCAAGAGAACCAAGAAGCCACAAGCGCGGCAAGGATATTGAGCGCAAATATCATCTGATCCGGGAGATTATACATCGTGGAGACATTGCAGTAACCCAGATATCTTCTGAGCAAAACATTGTTGATCCTTTTACAAAGGTCCTCACGGCTAAAGTGTTTGAAGGTCACCTACAAAGTCTAGGTCTACAAAGTTTGTAAACTAGGACAAGTGGGAGAACTTTTGGGTTTATGCCTTAGTTTATTGTATTCATATGTTTATTGTACTCATATGTTTCTCACTTAAATTCAACATTGTGATACTCCACTAGAAGTTTAGTCCAAGTGGGAATTTGTTGGATTTTATGTCCTAAAACTCGTAGTTTGTAAATTAATAAACATATTCTGTTTTGTTTTTCGAGAAATTTGTTATTGAAATTGTAATCTTGAATCCAATAAACTAAGGTCCTGAGTCTATTTAATGTAGTTTGAACTCTATATAGTGACATAAAGGTGGATCAAGTTTAAATATATAGCCAAAATGGTCTATAGTATATGAATAAGGTTGGGAGCCTTGTTCTAGGGACACTATGGATGCGACCCACTTTGTAGTTAGTTCAAACGATGTGATCCTGAATTGTTCATGTACAGATATATGAGTGGGGGCATCCTATGCAAGGAGTTTGCATAAGACTAAACCATGAAATAGTCACTTTTTACGTTTTAAATGTTGTTTTATGTATAAAACTGAATATTTCGTTAATTGATGAGCTAGGTAACTTAATCTTAATCCTGAGCTAACTATGAACTCCTGTTCACTCGGAATTATCCTTAAATATGCATAGGTGAGGACAGCTCATCATCGCTGGCCCAATAAGCCACCCATTTAAAGGGTAAGATCGGGTGGATAGCTGGGAACATAGGGCGTTATAGGGATAGTAGTTAGGTTGTTCCCTTCAGTACTGAATCTAGGTTTTGAACAAGGGGCCCCACCCTCTCCTTGGCCCGAGAGGGATTCGGTTTATAGGTTGGACCTTAAACCAATTGTTCATTAGAGGATCAGTGGAACTTAAGGAACAAGATGTTGTCTTGGGGGTAAAACGGTTTTTATGACCCAGTCGACATTACAAACAACTTGTGAAGGATTAGCTTACTAATCATGGTTATATCAAATGGACATAAATATATCTATTGTGAGGGGAGTGCAACTACGAGGCTAGAATGGAATGACCCGTTAGTTAACAAATGTTGATTAGCTCTGTCTAAAGAGTTTAGCTAGCTAATTTTGGATCATTGGAGCCCATGATCTATAGGTTCATTAGGTTCCCCTACTAGCTCATATGGAATAAACTTAGAATAGTATGATAGAACAATTCGAGTTGTTCGAATTAGGTGAAGAGAGAGAAACTAACAAGTATATGTGATATAGTGGTCAGGTTTTTCAGTTTAGAGATACAACATTAATATTTAAATGTTATTTAGATATCAAGAATATGAATACATTCATATTCGAAACCTCGGAAATAATGGAAATGGTCAAAGATGTAAAAAGTCAAAGGTTGACTTTTTACTTTGAAAAGTCAAACTTTGACTGACCTTATATTCAAATGTGATTTGAATTTCGAGAAAATGAATATGGATTCATGCTCAGGAGGTCAAAATTAGTCAACACGAAGAAAATCATAAAAAGTCAAAATGTTGACTTTTTGGTCAAAGTTTGACTTTGACCAAATGACTATTTTGCCTTTTGACTAAAGTTAGTGGAAAAATCCAAACTTTTGTTGGATAATTCCACTAACAAAATAGTGAGCTAGGTGTTGGCTTATAGTGGAGACATTAAGCCCACTAAGATAGTGGATTATCGGTGTTTGGTTTTTATGAATTTATTTCATATAATCGTTGCATGGTTTTTTCTATAAATTGGGCTTTCAATTTGGATGAAAAAATTTGCCAAAAGTGTATTTGTCCCAAAAGTGTATAGTGGAGACATTAAGCCCACCACTAGAGCTAGGTGTTGGCTCTCGGTTTTCTTCATCCATCGGGTTCCACAACCTGGTTTTGAGTCCAAAGGATAATAGGTCAACTCTAGTGGTGGTTCGAAAGAGTTCGGGTCGAGATTCAAGGAGGAAAAGCAGTTTTAGGGAGCTATAAAGGTCGTATCCTATCCTATTAATTTACTATTTTTTCATTTATTTGCATGCTAGTTTCCTTTTAAATTAAAAGCAATTAGAGTCTAATTAGATCCTTATTCTATTGCGTATGTCTCGTGTTCCATCACTTTGTGGAGGATATTATATTTCATCAGCAGATTTTTTACGAGGTGATTGACAAAGTGGGAGCCTTCGTCACTTATTATGGCACGTGGAGTGCAAAAACGCGTGATTATATTTTTCTTCAGGAATTTGGAGACTACAGCCGCATTACTTGCAGCGCATGCTACTGCTTCTTCCCACTTGGACATGTAGTCGACGGCTAACAGAATATACTTGTGATCATTCAAAGATGGGAATGGTCCCATGAAATCAATACCCCAGGCGTTGAACAACTCCAGTTCTAAAATGATGTTCATGGGCACCGCATGTTTCCATGAAATGTTACTCGTGCGTTGGCACCGGTCACACTTCATCGCGTAGTCTTTTGAATCCTTAAATAGTGTTGGCCAATAGTACCCACTTTGTAATAGTTTCGCTGCGGTGCGCTGGGATCCAAAGTGTCCGCCATACGAGGAATCATGACATTGCGATAATATGCGTTGGTGAGCACCATCCAGTACACATAATCGCATAATCTGGTCTGACTCCCGCTTATACAGATTTGGCTCATCCCAATGATAATATCTGCATTCAGGTCTGAGCCGTCTCTTTTGGTGGTTAGTATAATCTTCGGAAAATTGCTCGCAAACCAGATAATTTACCACGTCTGCGTACCATGGAAATTCTTCAATATGAAATAGCTGCTCGTCTAGGAACATTGCGCTCACTTCTGACTGATTGCGGTAAATCTCTGGATTTTCCAATCTGGATAAATGATCCGCAACTTGGTTCTCCGTCCCCTTGCGATCAATTATTTCCATATCGAATTCCGGGAGGAGGAGAAACCATCTTATCAACCTCGGCTTCGCGTCCTTCTTTGTCATCAAATATTTTATCACCGAGTGGTCAGTATGGATGAGTACTTTTGTTCCCATAAAATATGCTCTGAATTTCTCCAACGCAAATATTACTGCAAGCAACTCTTTTTCTATGGTGGTGAAGTTAGTCTGAGCAGGGTTTAAAGTCTTACTCACATATCGATGGAATGCAGTATCGTTTTTCTTTTCTATGCTAGCACTGCTTCCATCGCATACCCGCTCGTGTTGCACATTAATTCAATGGGAAGTGTCCAATCTGATGCAATCAATATAGGCGCGGTCGTCAGTGCGTTCTTCAAAATCATGAATGCATTGCGGCAATTGTCATCAAAGTCAAATTTTCTATCGGCCTCCATCAACGCACTCAACAGTCGTGCTATTTTTGAAAAGTCCTTGACAAAACATTTATAAAATCTGGCATGTCCTAAAAAGCTCCTAACAGCCTTGACACTCGTTAGAGGGGGGAGCTTTTCAATTGCTTCAATTTTTCCCACCTTATGCCCTAGCAGCCCTCCTTCACCATAAAATGGCATTTCTCCCAATTAAGCACGAGGTTCATCTCCTCACATCTTTTCAATATCTTCTCCAAGTTGTCGAGACAGACTTGGTATAAGTGCCCATATACAGAGAAGTCGTCCATGAATATTTCTATAGTGTCTTCAAGTTATTTTGAAAAGATGGCCATCATGCACCTTTGAAATGTGCTCGACGCAATGCAGAGGCCGAACGGCATGCGGCGAAAAGAAAAAGTTCCGTACGGGTAGGTGAATGTGGTCTTTTCTTGATATTCGGAAGCAATCATGATTTGATTATAACTGGCATACTCATCCATGAAGCAGTAGAAGTCATTTCCAGCTAGACGATCCAACATTTGATCAATGAAAGGCAAAGAGAAATGATCTTTCTTCGTTGCCGTATTCAGCTTGCGATCGTACATGCAAATACGCCATCTGGTGACGGTCCTTTGCGATATCAGCTTGTTAGTTGCATTAGGGACTACCGTCATCCCACTTTTCTTCAGCACGCACTACACGGGGCTAACCCACGTGCTATCTGCAATCGGATAGATGATGCCCGCATCTAACCACTTGATTATCTCCTTCTTTACGACCTTCTTCATTGCAGGGTTGAGTTTGCGCTGATGTTCGATCGATCCCTTATTGTTTTCTTCGAGACGAATTCTATGCATACAGTATGCGGGGGCTAATTCCTCGAATGTCTGCGAGCATCCAGCCAATTGCTCTCACATATTTTCTCAGAATGCTCAGCAGTACATTCTCTTGGTCTTCATTAAGTGCAGAGGAAATGATTATTGGTAGTTTCTCATTCGGCCCCAGAAACGCGTACTTTAGGTGGCTAGGCAGAGTCTTCAGCTCTATTATTGGGGGTTGTTTTAAGGACGGTTGCGTTGTTTTCCTTTCTTCATTCACTGTTGGCTCTTCTTCTTGGGTTGCGATCATCTCATCTTCCTTGTTTGTTTTTTCTATGATCGCATTGCATGCAACAATGGATGCGATCGCATCCTTCTCTTCGTTTTCATCTTCAGGCTTCTCTTCTTCATTCAAACTCTGTTCATCGTCGAATTCATTAAGGTCTTCTTCATCAGGATATTTCATAGCACGAATAATGTTGAACTTGAGCTTCTATCCATTCACCCTCAAGGTAATCTCTCCTTTGTGCACATCAATCTGGGCACGACCGGTTGATAAAATGGTCACCCCAAGATGATGGGCACAACCTTGTCGGCTTCGTAGTCTAAGATGATGAAGTAGATTGGTAATATAAATTTGTCGATTATGACCAGCACGTCGTTCACCTTTCCCTCTGGATGCACCAGAGATCTATCGGCTAATTGGAGAGTCATTGTTGTGGGCGCAAGTTGCCCCACATTTAGTTGTTTGAAAATTGACAGAGGCATCAAGTTGATGCTGGCTCCAAGATCGCATAGCGCCTACCCGATGTACAATCCTCCAATGAAGCAAGGTATAGTAAAACTCCCAGGATCGCGCATCTTCGGTGGGATTATTGATTTTGAGCTCTGCGTCAAGGCCACCGTGGCAAACTTACCAGTGCCTCTCTTCTTTGTCACCATATCCTTTAGAAACTTTGCGAATGCGGGCATCTCCTCAATTTCTTTAGAGAACAGAATATTAATATGCAATTGTTTTAACATAGTCATAAAGCGTTGGTACTGTACCTCATCATTTTTCTTCTTTTTGAGTCTCTATAGGAAAGGTGGCAACTGTACTCTCACGGTTCCCTATTCTTTTGGCTCTAAGGTGGACGCAATCACTGGCTCTATCGCTTTTTTTTCTCCTTCTTCTTCTTGAGTCACTGCAATCTCTGGTTCTAGTGCAATTTGAGTAGTTTTGCTCGACTTCTTCTTCTCCCCTACCACAGTCTTGCCACTCCGCAATGTCACAACTTGACATTGCTCTTTACCCGTACCCCCTGGGTTTCATGGGAGTTCCGTTGAACTTGGCAGGGCCCTTTGCGGTCTGTTCTTGAGTTCGCTCGCAATTTGGCCCATCTATAGTTCCAGGTTGTGGCTAGACATCGCCTGGTTTTGAAGCACATTTTCGTTCTTCTCGATATATTGCTTCAACAAACTTTCTAAAGAGGAAGATTATGGCGTCTGCGAACTGCTGGCTTGATTACTCGTCTAATCGTTGCTTCGCGGGAAAAATCCGAATGACCCTTCTTTGGCGCAACTGATTTGAAATTTTGCTGCTAATTTTTTCATGCAAAGTTGGGTGGTTTTTCCACCCGGGTTTTTACGTGTTAGAGAAGGGATTATTCTTCATAAAATAAATAGACTGTGGGTTTTGCAGGCATTCCTCCATTGCGTGTCCTTCACCACAAGTAGCACACCTTGCGGTAGTATGGTTGATTGCGTTCACTTGCCCACTATGTGTTGTTGGGCTATTGATTATGATTCCCTGTATCAAGTTCATCATCGCAGTCATTTGACTCTAAAGTGAAGCGATAGCACCATTATTTGCATCACTATCCTTTATTCTTTATCTTTGATCGCTCTTTCTCTTGTCCTCGTGATTTTTTGAGAGGCGATAAGGGATGTTCTTGGCCTCATCATACGTTTTGTCTAGCAGACCTCCAGCAGCTGTCGTATTAGTAATGGTCTGTGAAGTATGGTTTAATCTGTGATAAAAAATCTCCATTTACAAGCAGTCTGGTAATCCATTATGTGGGCAATCTCTTACCAGCCTCTTAAACCTCACCCAAGCATCGCTGAGCGATTTGTCCATGTCCTGTTCAAAATTGGTTATTAATTTCCTTCTTCTGGCATTCTCAGTTGGTAGGAAATATTTCTTCATAAATTTCTCTACCACTTGTTCCCAAGAAGTAATCTCCCCCGGCTCGAAAGAATACGCCCATTTTCGTGCCTAATCACACAGAGAAAATGAAAACAAAGTTAGTCAAACTTTTTCGGTGGAAATATTTGGGAACACAAAAGTGTTGCATATTTCTATGAAGCTTCGAAGATGAATGTACGGGTCCTTACCACGCCTTCCTCCAAATTTTCCTATAGTTTGGATCATCTGCAGCATCACCGGTTTCATTTCGAATCAAGATCCATCAAGAGCAGGCCTCATGGTTCCTGGGGAGAAATCGTAGAGGTTGGGTGATGCATAGTCCCGAATGGGCCTATTGCGATCGCTTGTCAATAGGATTGGATTCACCATGACATTGTTTTCATTTGATGCTCTGTTTCTAGGCTGCTCTGTTATGTTGTCTTTATCTAGTTGTTGTTGTTGGCGGCTATCTCTCAATCTTTATCGAAACGTCCTTCCAATCTCCGGGTCGTAATTCGCCAGAGATTAAAAGCTGCAAAGAAATCAGAAAAATTACCATTACACACTGAATTGCCGAAGTCCCCGGCAACGGTGCCAAAAACTTGATGCGTTATTTTATGTAGTGATAAAATGGAAGGAATTACGGTGATGGGAAATACGTTGTGAAACAAGTTTTCTTAGCAGAATCCAAGTATAAATCCTACTGAGTTTCTTGGTAAGTCCAGGGTCAAACTCAGGGACTAAGGAAGACAATATGCGGTAATAATTTTTAAGATTACTTTGCGGTAACCAATAAATCAAAGAGTTGTTGGGTTGTTGTTTACGGCGTAAAAAGTATGCGGCAGATTTGAGAAAAGATTGATTATGCAACAAATACACTGAGTATGCAGGGCAACGGGTTGAGAAGGTCTTTAGCTAGCGTTTCCCGAGAATGCATTGAAACTATGCGATCATGCTACACTTATACGACAGCAAATCATTTTTCAATGCAAATGCGGTAACTCCTAATTCTAGGACGCATGCGATGAATGCGATAATGACCATAGAGCTTATTCCTAAGTCTCTACTTCTTGCCTATGCAATGATGCAAGATGCACACAAAGACAAGGTGACCGCATACAATCATAACCTATCTCTAGGATATATGCAATGCGTTAATAGCAAACAGTGCTTATTCCTAAGCTCTTATCTCTTGATTATGCGTTTCTAATCTGACTCTTCTGAACCTAGATTCTAACCTGACTTTTCTAAGCCTAGATTCTATCCTTAGACTACCCTCCCGAGTATCTCTAATAGACGAATGACGTATATATAATACAAGATAATCGCATAGAATAAAGATCCCCAGTTATGTTAGCTAAGTGCTTCTCAACCCATTCAACGGATTTAGCTACTCATGCGTAATAAACAGAGAGTGAACAAATATAAAGAAGTATATTCCATTTCTTTAGATAAGCTCAAAGTACAAAATGACAATGGAAGATAAGGATAGAGAGCCTGGTAGCAATCCCTTGTTTCCCAAGGATTTTACATTGTTAACTCTATTATGTTCAAAAGATGTTCCTGCTTCCGTAGAAGTCAGCCCTCTCTCTGATCTCGACACTTCCGATACTCTTCCAAGTTCACCGGAACGATCTCTCAGTACAATCTCACTTCCCTCGCTTCCGCCTTCTAAATAAAGCAAAACTAAGAACAAGGCTCCTTCTAATTATGGAGAAAATTATCTAACTGTCGAACTAGATCCCCAGTTATGCTAGCTAAGTGCTTCTCAACCCATTCGACAGATTTAACTACTCTTGCGTAATAAACAAAAAGTGAACAGATATAAAGAAGTAAATTCCATTTCTTTAGATAAGCTCACAGTACGAAATGACAATGGAAGATAAGGATAGAGAGTCTGGTAGCAATCCCTTGCTTCCCAAGGCTTTTACACTGTTAACTCTATTTTGTTCAAAAGATGTTCTTGCTTCTGCAGGAGTCGGCCCTCTCTCTGATCTCGACGCTTTTGGCACTCTTTCAACTTCACTGGAACGATCTCTCAGTACAATCTCACTTCCCTCGCTTTTGCCTTCTAAATAAAAGCAAAACTAAGAACGAGGCTACTTCTAACTATGGAGAAAATTATCTAACTGTCGAACTAGACGAACTGAATAACTAGCCGAACTCCTTTACTGAAGGTGGCCTCTGGTATTTATAGAGCTTCAGGGTGAAAGGCTTCTTCTCTCTTATTATTGCACTGATGGGATGACATTAGTTCTCTGTTTGAAGCGCCAAGTATTTGTGACCGAAAAGTTGAGTGTACTTGCAACAGTAATTCGTTAACGGCTTGTCAACTTAACTTGGAATCGACCGTCATTAGCTTTCTGTCCCATCGTGATTTATTACGCTTTTCACCCGGATGCGGCCACCAAGTTGCGCCGGCTCTATGCGGCCATCAAGTTGCACCGGCTCTATGCGGCAACCTTCTTGAGCAGATATTTGCGAGCGCAAATCACCGTATAGCCTTGCGGTAACACAATCTTTTCATCCGCCTTGCGTCAACGCATATTCTGCACAAAAATACGTAAGTTAACTATTTTAATGCAATTGACGCATGCGACCACAATGTTGTGAAATTAACGCTTTTGGACGCAATTTTGTATATTTTTATCAACGCAAACCTGCATTGAATTATAACTTAGCACTGTAATAACGTGTATTTCTGCCTGTTATCAGAATGTTACATCTTTTTTTTTAACTTCTACATTGGATTCATCCCTAAAAGGCTACATTGTCATTCACTGATTCATCAAGCTTCAACATGCTTCTTTCTCCATACATAAGGTTTCTTGCCTCTGTGTCTAGGTACCATGCATTATCTTTACTCCCTTCATTATTTGCGCATGCCATCAACAAGATGCCACATTCTTGACTTCTTTCTTCAATGTAGTTTTCCTTCTCTTCAACTCTATTGTTTATGGGAGCTCTACATTCGGATGTATAATGATCAAACTTCTGACAATAATAACATTCAATATTTGATATATTGTATCTTGATCTTGAGTTTCCTTGTTCACGTTCTCTTGTTGAGTTTCCTAATTGACAGTGCTTTTTTTGGGTATCATTTAATTCCTAAAAATAGCCATAAATCAAAAGAAAATTTATATTACTGAACTACTCCTATCACTACAAAAATCTACCAACAGTGGTATGTCCGGGGTTGAATCATAGAGAGGCTAAGAATTAAGTCTTTCCAAAGCTAAATTTGACTATGGAAAGTAGGGTTGGCAAAAATCTCTGGGGGGTTGGATCCCCGCGGGTCCCCACCCCGACTGGGGAAAGGAATCCCTGGTTTGACCGGGGATGGAGGTCAAATTGGGGATTATAATCGGGTCCCAAGTTGAAGACAGGGAGGGTATCCTCGCCCCATCCCCGTCCTCAATTAACTTTTTTATTCTTTTAATCTATATATATATATAATATGGGGATGGGTCCCCATAGGGACCCGTTTCCTCGATGGGGAATCCCTATCCCTATCCCCGTCTTCCCCATCCTCGTTTCCGCGGAGGGTATTTCCCCCTCATCCCCACCTTCAATTAGCAGGGACGGGGTCGAGGATGGGGAGTCCCTCCCCGCCCCGCCCCACTCCCGTTGTCAACCCTAATGGAAAGCAGTAAAAATGGTAAGGAGAGGGGGGGTTAAGTTGCTTGGATAAAATGAAAAACATGCAAGAAATTAAAATTCAAGGAATAAACGTAAACTAGGATTGGTGTATCTAATTTTTAGAGCCATTCAATGCAATTTCTATTATCGATTTCTGTAACTTAAAACATGCAACCAATTCATGCGCACAGAAAAACTCGCTCGATGTGACCTTTCTAGCCTCTACTAAGGCGGAAAACTAGTAAGGATTAAACCTAGAGAGCATCCTTAGCATCAATTAAGGCTAGAAAGGCCTAGCCCTAATCTACATGCTTCTAAGTTCTATTGGGATTGATAACGTCCATATAGAACTAACAACATATACATTATGAACAAGGATTCTATTGTGTTGATTAATAAATTGGATAGCCTAATTCATTAACGACAATTTGTCTTCGAATGTAGCAATCAATGCATTCTAGGAATCGTCATCAAATGCACAATTAACCATTGCTAACTTGAGTTATTTTAGCTAGACATTCTGGTAAGAACATGATGTACCTAAGAATCGATTAGTTATGCATGCTCATGCATGAAAAGTCAACCTCACAAACATGCATATAGAAATTAACAATGGTTCGAAGAAAACATGAATTTAGCATGCAATTCATTCAAGAAAATAGAATTATCAAGAAATTAGCAAAGAATTAATGCAACAAAAAGTAGATATAAAACTTACTTTAATCAATCTATAGACAAATCGAAAAAGACGAACCAATTCATCGTTTACAATCTAAAAGAAATTGAAAATCTACACTAAAGATACAAAAAAAAAGATAAAGAAAGGGGAAGAACTACGAGCCACTCTTTGGCCTCCATCCGTTTTTGCATAGCCTTTGACCTAAAATGAAGATACGTATATATAAAAACCGAGCGTAGCGTTGCAATGCTGATGAGAGTGTTGCAACTCTCTTATTAACAACTGCCCTCCAACGTTGGAGTAGCGTTGCAACTCTGGTATGACACTTGGTTGCGACAAAGTGGTCACACGCTAGCGATGTAACTCTGTCAAAAGTTGCAGTGTTGCAAGCTCTTAGCAGCGTTGCAATGCTACCCTACATCTATGCATTCTGCCTTATAACGTTGCATGAGAGCAGTGCACTAGGGCTACAACGCTTCAATCAGGGGCATTTTGGTCAATTCGCCTCCTTTGAAGTCTGGATGCTCAAATTATTTCCAAATTGATTCAAATTAACCCCGTTTAACATGATAATTGGTACAGAATACCTACAAAATAGCACATTTAACATTAAAAATCCATTAACAAGCTTAAATTAAGCTAGGAATTATAACTCTTTTTTAGAGCTATCAAACACCTCCAAGTTAATTCTTGCTCGTCCCGAGCAAGCTAGAAGCATACAGTCAAGCAAATAAATATTCTCTAACAAACATGCTAATCTCAACATGCTTGCTCAAGTTGCAAAGGTTGTTACTCTAGTCTCAACAGTCACTCAGGATGAAATTTTCAATCAAGAATGAAATCCAATTACAATAAAACAATTAAGCACATTTTATAAAATTTATTTTAAATCTATTCATGCATGAGTGAGCCTAGAGCCTTGCTAGTTAAGCTTTCACAACCTTGAAAGGTTTTATAAGGTCCTCAATTCATTCTCCCTCTACTCTGGCTCGATTATCAACTTTAGACATACCAAACTTGCAAAACAGAGGGCAACAGTAAGACAAGGGTTCTTAACTCACACACACACAAAATGTAAAGGGCAATTATTTTACCTAGATGGCTAGCTTTCACACTCAACTGTCGGGAACCTATCAACTCTTTTCTCGTGGGCCCTAACTAGACACGTAGTGGAGTTTTTTTTCCCTTCTATCCATGCACGCACATACTATTTTTTTTTTCAAGAAGTAAACCAGCAATTGCCTCACTCTTTTTTTTTCCAGTAACTATTTATTTATTTATTTATTCACACACACTAGGATTTTTTTATCCACACCGTCTAGTTTTACTCTAAGACAAGTGGGTTACTCCAAAGTCAAAGGCAGGCCTTTTGGGGTGACAACAAAAATACAAACTAGATAATACAGTTCTAAGTACACAAAGCTTTAATTTTGCAAGAGCAATGACTTAAAGATGCATGAGAGATTAGAAATTTTTTCTCAATTGGACTAAAAATCATGATTATGCTCTCCTAGCCTTATTTCATACAAATTTTATCACAGAAAGAGTGTGTCATAAACTTCTCATCATAACAACTAAACAATAGAGTAAGCAAACAATTCAAGCACACAAGCATTGTTCGAGTACAATGCTCAAGGGCCCCAAGTTATAAAGAAACACTACCCAATGGGTACCCCACCCTCGACTTAAAATGATACAATGTCCCTAATGTATCTATACTCTATGCTCTATGAAACCAACAGGTACAAAGGAACAGAAGGGTTCCCCTAATAACGTAATCATGCACGGGATGGTGGGTAGGTTGTTGCCCACTTCAATTTGGTCATCTGTCTTTTTAGGACTAAAGAGAGGAACCTACAAAAGAAAAAAAAAAAAAGAAAACTAAAAAAAGAAAGAAAAAAAAGAAAGAAAATAAAATTTATCACCTGGCTACCTCTAGGAAACGAAATTTTTTAATGTGGATTGCTCAACGTGACCTGTTCCCTATCAAGGCACAAAGGAATTCTCATATTTCTTCTGTCCTTTCTTGGATCACTCGATATAGTTTGGTAATATTATAAGGGTTCCTATCTTTTCAGAAGAGCCAGATATGTCGAATTTGTGATTTTTTTTTATTCATAAAAGAAAAAGGAAATAAAATAAAAGCCTCAATAACTGAACATTCTGAAAATAAAGGCTCTGGCTCAATTGATTCTTGAGAGAAACACGAGCAAAATTCAAAAATAAAGGAAATGCCAGAAGGAAGAATAAGATGAGGCTTGGAAGCCTCTAACTCTATCACTAGGGCTCTTCGATGTGAAGCTCGGGCTCATACTCAACATCATAGACAAATTGTTATTAGTGTAGTATGAGAAGTATGAATCTATCACATTTATTGTTACCATTATCATTACGGTTTGATCCTAAACAGAAATGGTAACAATAATGGTAATGGTAAATATGGCAAATTTATAATTCTAAATCAACATCAATATGGTAACCTTCTCAACCAAGGGACAATTCAAGGAAACTTTTTAGAACTTTTAATTTTTAGGTAAATATCAATTTATACTCTTGAACTTTGGGGGTTGTATCAATTTAACCCTAAACTAATAATTATATCAATTTAAACTCTTTACTTTAGAGATTGTATCAATTTAAACCTCTAATTGTGTCAATTGAAACCTTGATTTTTATTAGTATATCAATTTAAACCTTGAACTTTCATAATTTTATCAAATTTAAACCCTCTATTATGTTTTATTTGGATACACTTATGAAAGTTTAGGGTTTAAATTGATATATTTATGAAAGTTCATGGTTTAAGTTGATGCACTTATGAAAGTTCATGGTTTAAATCGATACAACTCCCTAAGTTCAGGGTCTAAATTGATACAACTCCAAAATTCAAGGTTTAAATTGATACAGCTATTAGTTTAAGATTTAAATTGATATAATCCCCAAAATTTAGAGGTATAAATTGATTTTTTTTTCTTAGTTTTTTAACCCGACTTAAATTTAATAATTCTTGTGAATGAAAAATGTAACGTCCCATGATTATGAGTATCTCCTCCTCTCCATGTCAGTGTAATGGTCTTTCTGCAAAATGCAAAAGATTTTTTCATTCCCACAAACTTCACTATATTATTATTTCTTGCTCTTCTATTAGGATTTAAACATATAGATTATTTAAACCATAACCAGTGAACCACCCCCCATACTTTTATGGCATCTCATCTAGAGGACCTGGCTTAAATTCTTATAAGCTTTTAGTAGTGTCTCAATGTTAATCATGATTAGAACTTTTAATTTCCATGCATGAAAATGCATATGTTGGAAAATTATATAGAGGAGAAAAAGAAATGATTCGTGATCAAGAATTAGTAGATGCACCCAATTATCACAAATATGTTGGCACAATCATTGCAATCTCATCATTTAACTCATTCCAATATATTATTAACCAAATCTGATGAACCACATTCAATGAGATTAATTAGTAAGTATTATGAAATTGACAAATAGATAATGCAGAAAACGTAAGATAGTAGAGAATCAACACACATATTTATATGGTTCATTAATACCGTGTTAGTTATGTTAACGGGGCAGAGAGAAAACAATTTTATAAGAAAGAATGATACAAAATACAGAATGAAGGTACCAATAGGGTATAGAAAGTTCATATAACACACTTCTCCAAACCCTAGGGTCATAAAAGGAAATAACAATTAACCCCGTACTTGGTTATTCGAAGCATCAAATAACGTAACATATTCAAGGCATTCCAATAATAAGTATATCTATTTATTCACTTCAACCTGCTCCAATGATTTTTTTCAAATTCCCTCATAGCATCAAGATTCTCATAAAATCAAATATCGACTTAATCTTGTCAAGAGTTTCTCTTGCAGCTTGTTTTCGTTCTTGTATGGAGCATATCTTTGGAGCCACAATAACATTATGATGATCGATATTAGAATTGGGAAAAAGTACTTGTTGAGCTTTCAAAATTGTACCACCAAATCTGGCTTTCAACATCTCTACTTGAGCAACCTTTGTGGGAGACAACAAATTAGTCATCTTTGGTGGAGTTTTGAATTGGGTTAGTTTAGAAGCACCATTGAATTTGATTGTTCGAACAGTGATAGAAGGTTTCAAAATGGTTGTAACATTGCTTGAAAGAACCTTGAGGTTTGAAGAATGACAAGCTATGTATATTCGTTATGTCTACATCATCTTCATCTTTTAAATACTTCCTAAAGGAAAATACGAGAGAAAGATGAGAATCAAAATAAAATCCATAAAACTCACCCATTAAAGAAAACTAACAAGAACCATAATATTTAAGTTGAGGTTCCTTTAAATGCTATTTTTTGCTAGAATAAATGATATAAGCTAAATGTTACGATAAATTTACAAAAAGGAAAAAAAAAAAAAAAAAGAAAAAGAAAAAAAAAAAAAAGATAGTTTGAAGACAATAAAAAAGCTAAGACAAAATATATGTTTGTGGTTACTTGGTACATGAAACTTTAAACGAAAAAAAGCTTTTAGATATTTGAAAACTGGTTTTTAATGGTACTTTTAAACTCGTAGTTGAATTAATTTGATTGGGATTTTAAAAGGGTGAGAATGGACTTGGCTACATTTGGTTTCTTGAAATAATGCAGACTGAGTTCGAAATTTAGCAGATTAAAAAATTAAAATGGTAGGAAAGATAATATTTTACTTATTATTTTACCGTTGGTTTCTTGAAACGATCTTTGGTTTTTTATATTATTTTATCGATTCAAGATTGATCAAGATCTATGAAACACAGATACTTCATGTGAGGCAAAGAATCAGTATCAGACACGTATCGGATATCGATACTTTCATATACTTTTCAGATACGTATCTGATATGCGATTTGACGTATCTATATTTTCAGATACTTTCCAGATACGTATCTGACACGCGATTTGATGAATCTATTTCTATGCGTATTTTTTTAAAGAAAAAAGACAATAACTCATCTAATCTTTTTCAATATAAAATTAGGCAAACTATTTAAAAAGCTCACTACTCGAGTTCAAAACTAAAAGAAAAAATAATAAATAACAGACCAAACCCTAGACTAGAATCATATGATCTCCATCTTCACATTTGAGTCCCCACAAAGTTCATCAAAATATAAATCATTTGGATATCTTCGGCAATTCAATGAAGAAGTTATTCGTTTATTTTCATATTTCTCCCTCTAATCTTCTTCTTCTTTATAATATGAGTCACTTTTCTATTGCATTTTATTAACTATTGTACTTCAACATCTTAGATATTGCTTTTTCTGTATTGTATTTCAGTGTTTGTATTCTATTTTGTGCTATTGTTATTAACTCGTATGTTAAATTTATCTAAATCATATATTTTTTTTAAAGAAAAAAAATGTATATTCAACGTATCAGTATCCTCATTTTTTAAAAATATATATATAAAAAAAATGACGTATCCTTAGACGTATCTGTATCTTAGTTTTTTAGAAATTGACAAATCGCCGTATCCGATCATATCCATATCGTATAACCGTATTTGTGTCTGTACTTCATACGTCAAGATATTCTCTTTTTTTTTTTCTTTTTATCAAAATCACAATGGAAGATTATATAAAATGTAACACTCCCTTGTATTTTTTAATTTTATTAGTTTTTTTATCTTTGATTTTCCGCCAAAATTTTAGTTTAAAGTCGGTTATCTATCCTTAAGCTTTATTATATTTTACTTTTTTTACTTTCAACTATTTTAATTTTTAACCTAATACTTTTACAACTCATTCTACATTTTTTTTTAAAAAAATACAATTTCCAGGTCACACCAGGGAAGATTTGTTCAAAGCATCATATTTCACTTGTTCACACTATAAATTTATGTTCATAAATATTTGTAAACCTCATATTAATGTCAGTGGATCCCACCCTATTTTCAAAAGCATATTGACGTGACACACAAATTAGTAAAGGTAGTATAGAAAATTGTTTATAGTATAGAAAAAATTTTATTGAATGACCAACTATCGAATAGATATATAGTGGCCATTTACATCTTTTTTAAAAAAATACACTATTATCATACATAATACAATGCAAAAAAACAAAAAAAAAATGACAGATATAGCAAAATTTTGATCCAACTTTTCAAGTCTATCACTAATAGAAGTCTTATTAATGATAGAATATCACTGATAGATTTTGTTATATCTGTAATTCTTTAAAATGTGTTATTATACACTAAGACCACGTTTACGTCAATAGAGACATTATAAAGCAAGGGTAATCTAACTAGCGGGCCCCATTTTATTTCGTTTATTGTTGTTTACTTGTATTCTGTAGTCATAATCAAATGTGGGGCAAATTTCTAAATCTGTAATCGAAGAAAACAAACTAATTGAGGCACGAAGGGTGATCAATCTAATTGCATTTCAAAATTATTGTTATAATGTAAGAAGTGTGAATCTGTCACATTTATTGCTACTGTTTGATTCTTAGTAATAATGGTGATAGCAACAGTAATAGTAAATGTGACAAATTCATAATTCTAAACCGATATGATAAAAAACAATCCAATTACATGTGCGATTGTAACTCATTACAATTGATCTATCAATAGAACCCCATTACAATTATATCAATTTTCATTATGAATTAGTAAACATGGCATAAATTATTAGCCTAGAAGTGTTATCAATAATAATTAACCAAAGAAAATTAAGTATAAAAGTGCTGCGTTTTAAAATACCGAGTAAACTCCAACTCTAAATTTGAGGCCGGACCAAAGTATTCTACAATTGACTAAACTTATTTTCTTTCTTATTACAAATCCAATGTTTACATTTAGAAGCTTTATCATCCATAAAAGAATATGAATATCACTATGCTACATGATTTATATATTTTTCTTTGTTTATTAGCATCTTCGCAAAGAAAACCCTGCTAACTCTTCTACCATTTGATTAAGCATTAATTAATATAGTTTGAGTCCAGAAACTAAATAAATTATCAAACAGCGATTGAACTTTTAGTTTCAATTTTTGGTTTTTAGAACAAAATAAGTTTGGATATATATATATTTTTTTTTAAGTTTTATATTTTCTTAATAAAAAAATTTTATGAAAAAAATCCATCCAATATACATCGTTATAAAATTATTCTTAAAAAAAAAAAAAAAAAATTCTTTAAAAAATAATTATATTGATTAGTGTTACTTCCAAGTATAGTAAAATAAACAGAATCTTTACAAATATAATAAAATGTCACTATTCGATCCGTGATAGACATAGATAGACATCTGTCAAAGATAAATGATAGTAGTTGCTATCAGTGTCTATCATTGATAGACTATGACATTTTGCTATATTTGAAAATATTTTCAGCAGTTTTATCGTCTAAAACAATTTTCCTAATTAAGCAATATAATGTACTAATTTATCACAAATGAAATAACAAAAATAATGAAACTAAATATATTGCCAAAATACAATAAAATATTTTGTTTTGTTAGAGCATATTATAGAAGGATAAGAAAACAATGATCAAACCAATTAATCCGAACTCAAAGAATTAACGTTGTTTCATTAAGATAATTTTATCTCTTTATGGTACTCAAAGTGTGAGATCAAATTTTTTAGTGTCAGTTCAATGAACAATTTTATCAATTCATTCAACTGGTCTATTAACTTTTATTGCTATCGAATTATATGAGCCTAGAAACTAATTTTTGGGTTGTCTTTCTCAAGATCAACCTTTTCTTATGCATCATAATCAATTATTAATTTCTTGCAATCAATCCCAAAACATGGTATTAAGGAAAGTCATAATCAATTCCTATTATTCTCCTACCTATTTCCATGATAGTCAAATAATAGTTTAAAAATATAGTATTTAATCGAATTACAACTCTTTCAAACAAATAATCCAGTCAACTAGTTTTTCTATTAATTTTCAAAGAAGGTAATATTATGTTATGTTTTTTACATATTTGTTCAAATTGTTGTTTTATCTACTTTGCAGATGGGAGAATAGTCCCCAATTTTCAAGAATTAACATCAGAGAAACTTGAGAAGGTCGTTGAACACTCCTCATCTATCTTCAACTTATTTTTAGTCATTTATATAACCGTTTTGTAATTCCTTTCTTTTGAATTCAATTCTTGTGTGCAACTTGGTATATATATTGTATTTGTGCCATGTAGAATATATATGTACACTTTATCGTTGATACGTAGGGAATGTTAGATATATTTAAATAATAATATGTTTAATTAAAGTATGAGCTATGTATGTGGATTAATAATTTATCATATTGGTTTATTTTATTAGATTGAGTCATATTTTGTAATCTAATTAATTAAGGCCCTAGATTCCTCATTGATTATGAACTTAATGGGTGGAAGTCTATTCCTAGTTAATTAGGGTTTAACAGGAACCCTAATTGAACTAGTATATAAAAAGACTTTAGCCTATGGTCTCCAATATACTAAAAACAATAGACACTCAGTCTTTCTTGAATCCCATCTAGAGAGAGATCCCACTAAGAGCATTTGGAGTTTTGGTTGAGGAAGACTATAGTCATCTTAAAGTTATCGTCATCTTGAAGTTATCATGGATCACAATGGAATTTAGTATGTTATTTATTTTTGACAATTTAGCATGAATGATCCTAGGGTTAAATCTATTCAATATAGATTTAAATATTTATGCTATCAAGTGGTACCAGAGCATGAATTTCATGTTAGATTGTCGGATTATTTATCATTTACCATTCTTTATTATTCAATTATTTGGTAAAGAAAAGTTTGAGGTTTGCATAATAGATTGTTTTTGGGTTTTTGGCATCATAGATTTACAATTTAATGACGAGATGATTATTGTTCAAACCCTTTTTTTGGGCAAATTATTTGTAAATCGAGTCATGTAAGTCCGTTTCATTTATGAATTTTTTTTCTGCAAAAAAAAAGGCTCAAAACAGAAGTGAAAATTGGGATTCGGAATGCAGAACCAAGAGGTTTCTGTATAGGTGCTACTTTGTTCTATTTTGTATGTCATTAAATGTTTCTGACTATTTATCTGTCATTGTTTGTGCGTCATGGATGCTTCTGCAATTGAATTTCCTTTTCCTAGGCGTAATTGTTGCGAACGTTAGCCGACGATGGGGATTTTTTGAAGCCATAAATAGGATTAAATGGATTTTATTCAATGAATTTATTAAAATCAAATTTAAATTTGATTGATTTTTTTGTGAATTTAAATTTAAATTTGATTGTTTTTTTTTTGTTAAACTTAAATAAAAATTTGATTGATAATGTAGTAAACTAAATTTAATTTTGATTGATTTTGTAGTGAATTTAAATTTGATTAATGATATTTGACGATATTCACATGTTTATGAAGCTTTAATTGTATCATGTTTATGCAATTATTAAATGAATATTGGTAAAGATTATTTGGTGTTCTTCCTTCTTTATGTTTGTACAATAATATAATATATTATTGTGTCTTATATTTTAGATTGAATTGGTAAAAAATAATATGTTACCAAAGTAGCCTCTATTATCTAGATTGGTTTAATTATGAAATATAAGATGTACATATTAATAAATATATGTGGATAATTATCGGCCCAAAGGAAGATAATTATTTGGCCAAATTGTGGGTATGCATGTGGTAATGAGTATGTGGCAATTATAAGGATTGCTTATGTGAAAAATAGTCGGTCCAAAGAAAGAAAATTTTTTGACAAAGTTTATTGTCAGTACTTTGGTTACTATGTTGAGAGTATCATTTACAGTTGGTGTTTTTTGCCTAAAGACTGAACATCAGTGTTGTGATAGGTATCTTGTTAAAGTGGCCCACCACACATGTGAAATTATTTTGTTATATTTTAATTGTGAGCATATGTTTTGTGTTGATTGTTTCATTTGGTCTTACTCAAATATCTGGAAATTTGATTTCAATCCCTAAGTTGAATGGATCAAACTTCAAGATTTGGAAGGAAAGTCCAGAAATACTTCTCAGGTATATGGATTTGGACTTTGCATTAAGGACCGATAAACTTACTTCTCCTGAGGAATAGTCAAATATGGCTAATATAGAGAAGTGGGAACGATCAAATCGCATGTGTCTGATGATCATTAGGTACTCCATTCTGGAGTCTTTTGGGGGCTCTATCACATAAAATGAAAATGTCATTGAGTTCCTTGCTCAAATTGAGAAATACTTGCTAAAAATGAAAAAGGGAAAGCAAGTAGTCTTTTGACTTTTTTAACTTCTATGAGATGTAAGGGCAATGGAAATGTAAGGGAGTACATTATGGAAATGTCCAATCTCGTAGGTAAATTAACGACACTTGATATCAAGATAAATGAAAATTTACTCATGCATCTGGTACTTATATCTCTTCATGCACAATTCACTCCGTTTAAGATAAGCTATAATACTCAGAAGGATAAATGGAGTATTAATGAGCTTATCTCACAATGTGTGCAATAAGAAGATATGATTAAGAGAGAAATGACATAAAGTGTTCATTTGGCAATAGGCTCTCGTGATAAGAAGAAATGGAAATTTATTGATCTTGCAGAAGGGACATCTCAACAGAATAAAAATAAGAAACAAGCCACTGAAAATCCTTATTTTTCTGCAAAATGAAAGGTCACTTCAAGAAAGATTTTTACAAGTACGCCAAGTGACGTGTAAAGAAGGGTAAACTTCTTACTTTTGTTTGTTCTAAAGTTAATTTAGCTTCTGTACCTACAAATACTTGGTGGGTAGATTCTGATGCTACTACTTACATAAGTATATCAATGTAGGGTTGCCTGTGGAGCCGATCGCTACGTGATGCTGAAAGATTCATCTATGTGGGCGATGGCAAAGTAGTTCCAGTGGAAGCTATTGGAAATTTTAGATTACTTTTAAAAACTGGATGTTATTTGGATCTGAATGAGACTTTTGTTGTACCTCATTTAGACAGAATTTAATTTCTCTTTCTAGTCTAGACAACTTTGATTTTTCTTGTTCTTTTGGAAATAATAAAGTTAGTCTTTTTCAAGATTCTAAACTTATTGGCACCAATTCTTTAATTGATAATCTATATATGCTTGATTCTTTTGCTTCATTTAACAAGATCCTATTACCTAATTCATGTGGTAGAAAGTGTAAATTAAATGAGAATTCAACTATGTTATGGCACAAGTATTTAGGTCACATCTCTAAATATAGAATTCAAAGACTTTATTAGATGGAACTCTTGATTCCCTTGATTTAGGTAACTTCAATGTTTGTTTGGAATGTATTAAGGGAAAATAGACAAACATAAGAAAATTAGGTGTCAACAGATGCTCAGACGTCTTAGAACTAATACATACAAACATTTGTGGTCCATCCCCTACGACTTCTTGGAATGGACAACAATATTTTATTACGTTCATAGATGACTATTCAAGATATGAGTACCTATATTTAATTCATGAGAAGTTTCAATCTCTGGACGTTTTCAAGTCTTTCAAAGCCGAAGTTGAACTTCAACTTGGAAAGAAAATTAAAGCTGTCAAATTTGACCGTGGTGGTAAATACTATGGTAGATATGATGGATCAGGTGAACAAGGTTCGGGGCCATTTGCCAAATACCTAGAGAAATGTGGAATCGTCCCGCAATACACTGTGTCGGAAAAACCCAGCATGAATAGTGTAGTGGAAAGGCGAAATAAAACACTTAAGGATATGGTAAGAAGTATGATTAGTCATTCTTCTCTACCTGAATCCCTCTAGGGTGAGGCACTAAAGACTGCAACATATATCTGTTGAGATTAATGTCCTAATTCTCTCGGAGTCTTTATGAATAAAATAATAGTTATTTCATGTTGCCATTTATTCATATCCAATAAACAAAACTTCATAGTTATCGTATGTAAACTTAAGCATTTATATGTGATATACAAGTAGATCATGCCTTAAGTGATAACCTAAATAGGTCTGTAGTATAAGGATTAAGGAGGGATACCTGATCCTAGTGAGACTATGGATACGGCCGGAGATTTATAAGTGTTGTGAACTACTACATATGGTAGATCCTAACCATTCATGTGGAGACATGCGAGCGGTGGTGTTCTATACAAAGAGTTTATATAAAACCGAACCACGAGATGACTAGATTTTGTGTATAACGCCATTGATACTGGAGACTTACATCTCACCTAAATGACCATAGATGACATGACTTCAATCTTGAGTGTTTTGGGAACTTCTGCCTTTAAGGGTGGTCCTTTGATTAGTATGGGTGAGAGTGGCCACGTTGCCAACTCAACATGCCTACCTTTTTGGGGACTTATCTGATTTGGGAGCTAAGAACTCAGTTACACAAGATGAAATTCACTCCTTCCCCGAAGTAGGGGTAAGTAGAAAGATTACTTCCTTAAGGGCTGATTCTGGGGCTTGAACATAATGGCCACAGCTTCTCTTTGGAAGAGAGGACTCATTTATAGTAGGACTATGGCGTATGTTCATTAGAGGGGTCAGTGGTACTTAAGGAGTTAGATGTAACTAAAGGGGCATAATGGTTATTAGCCCAGCTATACTTACGAACGATCTATGAAGGGTTATCGTACCATTGATTGGTTAAGACAGACATATAATGTATCTATAGTAAGAAGAGTTCAGCTATCAGTCTTTAGTAGAGTGCCTGACAATTAATGGATGTTGGATCCCATGACTAAAGAGTTTAGTTAGTTATTCACGTACCATTGGAGCTTCGAGCTACAGGTCCATAAGGTCCCCTTGGTAGCTCAATGAATTCAAGTTGAAAATCAGTTCTTGGTGTTGATTTGAAATGTTCAAATTGACATGAGGTATTTTGATTATATATGATATGATCGGTAAGATATATGAGATACGTCAAGTGAAGGATTAATGTAAATGAGATTTACATTAAGGACCATGAAATAGAAAAAGAGCTATGGTTTATATGTTTCATGAGATGAAATATTAAAACTATAGGTTATAAATATAGTATGGTAAGTTGGTTATCATATATATTTATAATAATATTAATTATTGGATAATTATCTTTTTTCTCTGAGGTTATTGGTAGTTTCATGGTAACAGTGAGATAAAAGGAAAAATGTTTTCCTAAATTTAGAAGTGGTTGTATTGAGATTTTCATTCTCGAAATATTACTCACGCCAGCTGTCAAGTAAATTAGATTTACCAAACGACAGCATCAGAGAGACTAGACGATCGTGGAGTGTTTCTATATGACAGACACTCAACTGACCGATTAGCTAAATGATCGCATAGCTTTTGTTAAATGATTGGACACGTCTATACAATAGGCACTGTCATCTCCTACTTGCTCAATCATTTACACGATTGTTCTCCTCTGGTCTCTTCCTCTAACTAAGTCCACACAAAGCCCACACTTCTAGATTCTCATACCGAGAATACCAAGGTAGCCATTGTAGTGGTCTTGTACTCAACTCGACATAGTTGAGGTTCTGTGGAGGTTGTTCGTTGCGTTCACCGTGTTCATGATCTAGATGTTCGTTGTGTTTGAGATCGCTATGATCCTGCAGTGTAGCGGTCGTGGTGTACAAGTGTTCGAGTGTTGCCATCGTGTGGGTTGATCGAGCGTTCGTGATCAAGGGTGTTGAAGATGAGTCTTCAAAGGTATGTTAATTCTATATCTTGATCTTTAGAAAAGCATGCTGCAATTTCAGTTTTGCGCATAGCCTGTTGTTTCCATTTGTGACTGTAATTGTGTTTGTTCATATACGATTGAAATTTGGAACGATCCTTCCGCTGCTCATGGAAACCCTCATGTCTGAATTCCTTCAATATCCTTAATAGGGTACTAGTAAAGCTGTAGTTAAAACCCTTTATAAGATGTGGACAGGAAAGAAGCCTAGTATTAGGCATCTTCACATCTGGGGTTGTACAACTGAGGCTAGGCCTTACAGGCTTAATAAAAGAAAATTGGATTTAAGAACTATTAGTTGCTATTTCGTTGCGTATTTAAGTGCTCTCGGGTTTCAAATTTTATGATCTCACTTCCAGATCATCTTCAAGGATAGTTGTCTTTGAAGAGGAATTAATTTATTTTCCTTGTATGGTTATAAATGCGTTCAAATGCATGGTTGCGTTTCTACTCATCTTATGCGTTAATATCTCCTAACACTTAACGCATGAGTCCTTTTTGACTTTACAATTAGCCAAATTTCACCAATTAAGGCTTAACTCAAAACTACTCAAGAAAAATCTATTCAACACTTAGAAATTTCCTTCTCTTTCATTATAGGATTTAACTTTCACTTAGTTAATTCCCTTAATTACCTGCTTAAGTAGGAAAAATGAAAATTTGGGTTTCACAGTGTTCATCAACCTCCAATTTATAGAATTTTAAAACCTTTCTTGATTAAGAAAAATAAATCAAATCAAATTTAGAAGGAAGAAAGAAAAGAACATAATTGAAAATTATTTGATTGATTTAAAAATATTTATCATAATTAAATCATTCCAAAATTGATTAAATATAATTTTTCTATACAGAGAAGATTTGAACATTAAAACCTTTGTTCTCCCTATAAAAAAAATATATGTTTTATTTTATCCTACAAATATGAAACTTAAGAACTTTATTCTCTCTAAAAATACAAAAAAATTTAAAAAGAAAAATTTTCATTTTTATTTTATAAAATATCAAAATTACACTCCAAATTTTTATTCTCCCTAAAATGCAAAAATGATTTTTTTTTTTTTTAAAAAAAATCTTTTATGTAAAGAAAAAGAAGTAAATGAAACTTTTTTTTGTTTGTTTTTATTTAAAATTTGGTGGATGTTAAAATAGTGAAAAAAGACGCAAAATTACACCATATAAATATGTTGAAAT
Organism: Benincasa hispida; assembly: GCF_027475165.1. Lineage (NCBI taxonomy): Eukaryota > Viridiplantae > Streptophyta > Magnoliopsida > Cucurbitales > Cucurbitaceae > Benincasa > Benincasa hispida. The sequence continues at coordinate 31,474,020 of NC_143481.1, read as the reverse complement.
AAAATTTCAGTCAAATTTAGGGGTCTACAATAATGGCAAACATCTAACTATGAGCAACACATTCTTTAAGGTGCCTAAGCATACTCACTTCCTTAAAACGAATTTATGTAGTGGCAACTATGAGTTTGTAGCCGCTCTTGATTACTAGCACCATAGAAAGGAGGAATAATCCTCTTATAAACTTTCTTTCATTTTTTTTCCCATTTATTCTCCTTTTTTATCATACTGCAATTCAGAAGACATACAACCATACATTCAAAATAGTAATCCAATTAACAGTCATCAGTCATCCTAATCAGAGAATACATTCAAGAATTCTACAATTGTCCACTCTCAAAATTTCATTTTATCTATACTGGTCATAGTCACAACAAAATTGGGATTTCAAGATTTAAAAATTGTCATAACTTATTCGTGACAACTATTGTCAATCATTGTATCTTATATCAAGATAAAAGTATCAATGACACTTCCAAAAAAAATGTAATGATTAGGTTTTTAATGATAATATTTTACTATCAATAGTAAACCATTATTAATCATTATAAACTTTCACTATTTAGTGTACTATATTGAATGTACTATGATAAGTTATTATTGTCAATAATTAATTCAAGATTTTGATATTTCTATATTGATATGACTATTAAACTGACATAGTGCTTGTATCATCAAAATTAGAGATTCAATTTTCCCACCCCACGTATTTAATTCAATATCTTTGCAAAGAAAAAGTTGATAACGTTTTTTTTTTTCTTTTAAATAAAAACTAAATATAAGAAAACTATCGAATAAAGTGAAAGCCTATATAAGAGATGGTATTGTTCCCTTAGATTTATCCAGCTGAGAGGATTGCCTCAATGCTTAAGGTTATTTTGTTTATTTATCTTGTCTTTCAAAGATTAAAATTGAATTAACTAAAATGCAACATATTTCTTTCTTTCCTAATAACGATTCCACGGTTATTAAATTATCTTAACTCAATTATTGATAGATTTAATTGAAAAACAAAACAATACTTAAAACTAACTGATTCCAATTCATAATGAAAAACTAATTTGAATTTGACATCAACTAAAATGAATCTACTGATAACAAAAGATACTAACTAAAAGATATCACAAAGACAATGATAAAATTTGGTCAAGAATTTAACTCATTCACTTGAGAAAGATGAAAATAATTTTAAGAAATTGAGATAAAATTAGGCTCAATTTTTAACAACACAATACCAAAATCCCAAAAACTCGAATGATTACCAAAAAAAAAAAAAAGACCCTAACATATTAGCATCCTCAAGATATTCTTAAGAGAATAATTGAAGTGGTAATTTCTCTAAAAGAACTCCATGAGGCAAGTGAATTTGTCAACCACCACCAAAAAGGAAAAACAATTGTCAACGACCCATGTTTAAAAAGAGTAATTTTACTTGGCTAAAATAAATTAGTAAAATTAATGTGTAGTAAATAAAACAACGGATTTAGTTAATATCAGCTTTAACGGTTTAGGTGAAAGTTGGAAGTGGTTGAAATCCATATTTTTATGGGCATTTTCCTATTTTAGACCTTAAAAATCGATTGACTTTGAAACAAAGTATGAGAATATAAACTCAATAATCCTCCCTCACCACCCTCAAGGCGGAACCATTTGCGTTTCGCCTACTCAAAAACTTGTTCTTTATTATTGCTGGTGGTTTTTGCTTTGGGTTTTCATATTACTTCTAAATCACCAGCCATTTCTTGTCGATAAAAAGAGGTAAAAGAACAAAAACTAACCCCAAAAGAAGACACAAAAAACAACATCATGGTCGGCTTTAGAACCTTGTTTGTGTGTTTGCTGTTGTTTTTTGTGGTAGCAAATGCCGATGTCGATGAGGATGAATACTGGCGGACTCGTGCCACCGAAGCTCAAAAAGTGGCTCAAGATGCCTACAATCCGGACCCTGAAATTGTTACCGACAACTTGAATGCCGCTGTTAGCCGGTGAGTTTTTCTAAAACATGGAAGGTCGTGTTTGGTTCTGATATCATGTTAGATGCTTATGTGGTTTGTTTTGGCAGGGTAATGATCGGTCGCAACAGTACGAGAAGGAGTCTGAATTACAAGGGACCATGCTTGGCGACGAACCCTATCGACCGATGTTGGAGATGCAATCGAAATTGGGCCAGGAACCGAAAGAAGCTAGCGGAATGTCCATTGGGGTTTGGCCACAAAACCATCGGTGGAAAGAGAGGACCAATCTACGTCGTGACAGACGCATCCGACGATGACTTGATTAACCCTAAGCCTGGAACCTTGCGCTACGGCGTGATCCAAAAAGGCCCACTTTGGATCATCTTCGGGCGAAGCATGATCATCAGGCTATCTCAAGAGCTAATGATCTCAAGTGACAAGACCATCGACGCTCGTGGCGCCAATGTCCACATTGCGTACGGTGCTGGCCTCACCATTCAATTCGTTAACAATGTGATCATCCATAACCTTCACATCCACGACATCGTCTCAAAATCAGGTGGAATGATTAGAGATTCTGTGGATCATTACGGGTTCAGAACACAAAGCGATGGGGATGGCATCTCCATCTTTGGCTCTAGTCATGTTTGGATCGACCATATTTCCATGTCCAATTGTCAAGATGGTCTCATTGACGCTATTATGGGTTCCACTGCAATCACCATCTCCAATTGTCATTTCACTCACCACAACGAGGTAACTTATTAACTAACAACAAGTAACCCCTTTTTTGTTTGTAAATGGAGAGATGTATGTATGTATACATGTATGATGCATGAACAGGTGATGTTGTTCGGAGCGAGCGATAGCTACGCAGAAGACGCGATTATGCAAATAACGCTTGCATTCAACCACTTCGGGAGGGGATTGGTGCAAAGGATGCCAAGATGCAGGTGGGGTTTCTTCCATGTTGTTAACAATCACTACACCCATTGGCTTATGTATGCGATTGGCGGTAGCCAACATCCTACCATTGTTAGCCAAGGCAACCGTTTCATTGCTCCTCCAAACCCCAATGCCAAACTGGTAATTATTACAATCCAACTATATTTAATTGTATCACCGAGGTTAATGCAAAACTCATTGCAGAAAACCAAAAAAACGCCATAGTAAATTTGTTCGTTAATTAAAAGCGGGGAAATATTGAAATGTAGGTAACAAAGAGAGAATATGCTATGGAGAGTGAATGGAAGAAATGGTCATGGAGATCCGAAGGAGATGCGCTGGTGAATGGAGCAGTGTTTATTCCATCAGGAGATCAAACCAAAGGAAAGAGGAAAGGCTTATCGAGATATGATATGATTTCTTTCAAGCCGGGAACCTACGTCCGTAGACTTGTACGTTTCGCTGGCACACTTGCATGCGCCCCACGCAAACCATGCTAGCATTTTTTTTTTTCTTTCACTTCTGTTATTTTTCTGTTCTTTTTTTCTTTTGTTACAATTAATTTCTTTTAGAGATAAAAAACTACAGAATTTTGAAAGGCTTTTATTTTAGCCTCTTTCCAGTCCAGTCTCGCCATTCACCTCAGTCTTTTAGGAAAGAAGGAAGACAAAATCTTTTGCCTTGTCAAGTCCTCTCTCTTTGTGTTTTCCTTTTACAGTGTTTGCTTCTATGCTTCTTTTCAGCCTGTTGGCGAAAATCGAATATGGAAAGGAAAATAAATGCATATAAATCATTTATTAAATTTCTTTTTGATATTGTAAATGTGGGTCTTCTTGTCTTCTTACTTTCATATATTACCTTTTAATTTCATTACATAAATAAAAGATTGAATTACAAATGCTGTATATAAATTAATTTATAAATACTTTGAGTTTCATCCCTTATGAAAGGTTAAGTAACCTTTTCTAAAGCGTTAGTAAGACCCAATAATTTGTTAATCAAATAAATGAATGCAAATGTAATAGTAATTGGCATGTACAAATTTGTCTTTTCTCTTTTCTCTAGGCCTAAATTAATGATTTAAGGTCCGACAAATATCTTGATATTAGTAGCATTGGGCAGCTATCGACTTGATATAAATATGTTCTTTCCTCTTTTAGGTCAAAAAATCTCCAAATTCAGTCCTCTCTCCCATTCCTTTCCCTTTTTGCAATATATAATTTCTCTAGGTTTGGTAGTTGACATTTCCTTTTGCTTATCTTGAAGCTTAAGGATGAAACATTAAGTGGCTAAGATAAGCCTTCTAGCTTAGGATTTTAGTATAAAACTCAACTATATTTGGTTGTGGGAATTGCTTAACTTGTGAACTTCTTCTCATTGAATTCTTGTGATTGTTAAACTAATTTAACTTATATGCTTTGAATTCATGTTTAAGCTTGATCACCCTTGCACATCTACTTTGATTAGCTTGTAATCTGTAATCGTTACAAGTCTAATTGCCGAGTCACACCAATCGAAGCATGCTTGTGTGTTAATTCGCATTCTAATTCACCATCATTGATTAATTAGTTTGGATTAAGAATGACAACTGGTAATTTACTTAAACCATCTTAGCATTCCCCTAATTTTAATGGCAGTGCTAGATTTGTATGAAATACTATTGTGACCAATTAATCGAGCATCTAGTTTAATTAAGTTTCTTAATCAATAATTTAAGGAGGTAAAACAACTGCACTTTTAATATTTTGCCAAAACTCAACAAATTCCAATTTGGTAAGATTTGTGAAGAATACATAACTTCTACTACATTAATTATCTTCACCGACAATCATATTCTCAATTCGAAGAGTAATAACTCACTCCATCATAATAAACCATTTGTAATACTACATTCTAAGATTTTCCTTGTTTGTCGCATGCCAGATAAATCTTACTAGACTTATAGTGCAACATCCACCTATTTGGCTCATTTGGAAGTTCATCGACTTAACTTCCACCACATACCTTGCATAATTGCCAAGCCAATGCTTGTGTGAAAATTTGTGGAACCGCTAACATCACATTCTTTATCATGGTAAAACAATCATACCATAAGAATGAATATTTTCTTTCTTTAGAAGAATGGATTACCATCCTCCGTAACGATGAAGATGATATTAACATCCGACTCAAAGCCCTTTGACGAACCTGCAGAACAATCTATTTTCATATGTCCAAATTGTTCACTTTCTTAATAGCCCTTTTTCTACCAAAAAAAAAAAAAAGAAAAAAAAAAAGAAAAAAACTATTTCTTCTTCCATTTGCTAGGTACCAATACTAAATCCTCCTTTCCTCTAACAAAAGTTTACTAGTAGCCTCGGCAAAACCTAAAGTTTCCTTTCCATACATAAAGATTGAATTCATGTATTCATAAGAAAGGAGAAAGATGAGTTTGATTATCTGATCTTCATCACTTATATATCTTCACTTTGAACACCTTCAGCTCATGAATGATGCCATTGCGAATACCAAGATGATCTAAGATTTTCTTATATTTAACACACGCAAGTGTATGTGTTGCATTTAGTATAGTTTAAAATGGTCAAGAGACCGAGTATCGTTCTCAAGAAATTATCTATTTAATTTAACTAGGTATCAGAAAATCTTCTTGATTTTATCTAGGTATTCAAAACTTGATGGTTTCCAAACATAAAAATTAAGAAAGCAAACAAGTGTTTGATTTAGGAACTCGTTTAGCTAAAATGTCCTAGGGTACTGATTTCATTTAGCACTGTTATGGATTCAAAATATTTTCTTTCAACCAAATAAATTTTTAACTTAGGCCTAGAAGTTTATAATCAGGCTTCCTCTTGCGAGCCCAACCCTTCCTAATGTCTTAAAGCCTATTCTATTTTCATGCAATTGAAACTAGTAGACATAATACTAAGTTTCTTCATATTTAGCCTTTAATGTTTTCCTATGACTCTCGTGCATAATCCAACGTTAGTTTATCATGCTAGTTTCGATTTAGAAATCTCTCTCTCGAGACAATTTAAAAATCATAAAATAATTAAATGTTGATCAAACATTTAATTGAGGAAGCACAAACATGAGAAAAAGACAATAAATTAGATTGAACAAAATAATAAAGCACAATCCATGAACAACGTGAAATTAATCAGCTCCTAGAACTACTAACAATTCAACCACTCATAATATTCAAATTAATGAATCTAAACATTCTATACTTCATATGAAAAGATGAAAAAACTAAGGAAGAAGAGATCATCAGTTGATAACAATCCGTCGTTGGCAGCAGATCAACGTTCCCCTCTTGAGTCCCCCCGTTTGGCTCTGAAAATCTCTCTAAACAATAGCCATTGAACCTCTATGTAGTTTCCTAAACGATCCCAAGTCAAACTCTGCTTCAAATGACAACAAAACAACTTTAAAATATAGAAAAATCGACATAGTGTCTAGAAAAAGTAGGAGCATCGCGGCGCTGCACTATAGAACGTTATCGGGTTTTAGCACGGTGATGCAGCACGACGTGCTTGCCTTCCTCCACACTTTTTGACCTCTTTCATCATTTTCTTTCACCTAGATCTAAGTTTGACCTTCTTAAGGGGTATTTTTGTATTTTTATGTAACACCTCGAGATTTAGAAAAAATTTGGGTTGATACTATCTTAAATTATTAGATTTATTTTATTCTAATTTTAATATTTGGAACCAAAATTTGAAAATGTGCGAATAGGGGTTATTATGATAGCAATAGTGTCCTTACCCATAATAAACGAAAATTATCGGTTACTTTAAATTTTGATGAACAATTGTAATTTCATGACTTGAAATATTTGAAGTATTTGGCAAAAAATTATGAATAGAAAAAGAAAATTTTATTTAAATTTTGGATATTTAAATTTTTTATTAACAAATCCTTTTGAAAAGGGATAAGAGCTAGTGAATCAAAAAAATTAATTAGGAATTAAATATACTTTTTTTTTATGGAATATAAGTATCAATATTCATAGATCATACCATTCATCTCACTTCCAATTCCTATCTTAATAGGAGTGGGACTTCTATGTTGGGTTGTATGTTCTGAAACTCGCAGTTTATATGATTAAACATGTTCTATTTGCAATAAATATGTTATTGAGATTTTATTCAATAAAACTGTTATTGAATATATAATTGCACTAAATCTAATAAACTAAGATCCATGGCTATTACATGAGTACTTGGACTTTATGTGGAGATATAAGAGTGGATCAAGTTTGAGTAGATTATCAAAACGGTCTATAAGTATATGAATAAGGCTGGATATCTTATTTTGAAAACACTATTGGATGTGGCCCACTTTGTATTTTGTACAAACAATGTGATCCTGAATTTTTCATGTGGAAACATGTGAGTAGGGCATCTTATGCAAAAAGTTTGTATAAGATCAGACCAAGAGATAAAGTCATTCTTACGTTGTTTAATGTTTAAGACTGACTATTTCAAAATGATGACCTAGGTAACTTAACCTTAATCCTGGGCTAACTATGAACTAATGTTTATTCGAGATTATCCTTATATTTGCATGGGTGAGGGTTGCTGAACAACACCAACTCAATAAGCTTCCCATTTCAGAGGTAAGACCGATTAAATTGTTAGGGACATAGAGTGCAAGACGGAATTATATCCTATCCGCTTTTAGGGATAGTAGAGAGGTTGTTCTCTTAAGTGCTGACTCAAGGTCTTGAACAAGAGTCCCACCATCTTATTTGCCTAAGAGAGACTCGGTTTGGTGATTGGATCACAAACCAATTGTTCATTAGAGAATTAGTGGAACTTAAGGAACAATATGTAATCTCGGTGGTAAAACAACTTTTGACCCAACCATTATTACGAATAACCTGTGAAGGATTGACTTACTGATTATGGTTATATCGAGTGGACAAAAATATATCTATAGTGAGAGGAGTGCGACTACTGGGCTTTAGTAGAGTGACTCAGTAGTTAACAAATGTTGATTAATTTCGTTTATAGAGTTTAGCCAATTAATAATGGATCATTAGTGCCCATAATCTGTAGGTCCATTAAGTCCCCTTACTAACTCACAAACGGACTAATCTTATAATAGCGTGATAAGTAAATTTGAAATGTTCAAATTCAATTCAAGAGAATCAGGAATTATATACGATATAATTACACGTTTATTTATCAAATTAAACGACATTGGACAATTTGATAATATTTAAATTTGATTTAAATATTAATTTCATGAATAGGGAGTCATAATTGTGGAATTGGTGGTGTAAATAATTTAACATTGGATATTAAATTATTTTTATTTAAAATATAAAATTAATTATTTAAATTAATTGCAATTATTTGAACTAATTTTATTTAAAAATTAGAAATTTGAATTTTATGAAAATTCAAATATAAAATTCAATTTTTATTTTAGTTTAATTTTTCTTAAAATTCAAATTAAAGAAAGTTGACTTTTAATTTAAAATTTCGAAAATTGTGTTTAGTGGGTTTTTCCCACTTTCAACACACATCTTCCACCCAAAATCTACCTCCTATTAAGGTTGATTGGTGTCACCTCTTCATGCAAGGAATGTGCATGAACTTATTGAATGAAATTGGTTTTATTCACTTGAGTGGAAAAGAGGAATTTGGCTGAAATTTGGAGTTGGTTGAAGAAGTGTTCTTCAACATCTAAATATCAGCCAAAAACCCGTTTTTTACCACAAGAAATTTGGGCTTTGACGTCAGTTGGAAAACCTAAGAACGGATGTACAATGTCATTTTCTTAAAAAAAAAAAAATGGATCCTTAATGTTTGCTTTAAACTGACATTGTAGGCATACCTATAATGTCGGTTTAAAACTGACATCGTAGGTGACCCTAATTTTTAAATCCCTAGACAATTATTTAATCTTGAATTTTGTTTTCCTCCCACCCTTATTTTCATTTCTCTCTCAAATTTTTTTATTTTTTAATTTAGTTTTTTTAGGAAAGAAAGTCTCCCACTCCCTCTCCTTTTACCCTCTCTCTCCCTCTCCTCCTCCCTCACGTTACCCCCACTCAACCCTTCCCCATTGCGCATTGCTGCAGTCTGACTGGCACACCCACGACCGACAATGACCAACGACGGTATAGAAACCACCAGCGAGCGCTGAGGACCGTGCTTCTCCGGCGAACGCAAGTAGTACAACAGTAGCATTTTGCTCCGACGAACGCGAGCAGTACGATGATGGTGCTTCTCTGGCAACAATAACATTAGCGTTTTCTCCTATTTGATGCATTTCGACACTTACTCTTTGAATTTCGACATCAGATTTAAAATACCCACTTCCTAAGGCCTCTAAATATGTAGGCTTAAGTGAGTTCTGACATGAGCCAACGAGGTGGATGGTGGAGAAGAAATTGAGTTTGTTGTAATTTTAAAAGTCCATCCATGTTTTGAGTTTGTTGTAATTTTAAAAGTCCATCCATGTTTTCATAACCAGTTTAGGAATTAACTCCTATAGCTGTATATTTTATGATTGCTAAGTTTGTTCCATGGATTAGCTTTAATATCTTGTAATTTCCTCAATATTGCAACTATACTTGCAGATGAGATGGGTCTGGGGAAGACAATACAAGTCAGTACTGAATATTTTTGTTAGCAATTTGTTGGATCAACACCAGCACGCAGCAGAAGGGAACAAGATCCATAAGCATTCTAATTCATTAATTTTGGTTGAAAAGAAACATGCTAAAAACAGAGTATAATGGGTTTCATGAACATACCTTGGCCGAACCAACGAAATCTCCATTTCCAGCTATAAAATCCTCTGAATCCTGGTGTAGACCACCACAAGATCTTCCCTACTATTCTCTTGGTACTCTAGATTGAGTTGTGGGACTCAAAATAAGCTGGAATCAAAGGGAATATGGAGAAAACTCACTGAACATAACCCATTGAAGAACACCTTCTTCATCCGAATTTTTCAGCAAAAATTCAGTCGGTTCTTCCTCTCTTTCTTTACTCCAATCTCTTCAATATATTGCAGACTATCATGCAAAGAGATGTGCTGCATGGAATGCAGCTCATGCTTGGAGTAAACCAAAGGAGAAGATGGGTTCCTTGTAAGCTACTTTGAAGATGACTTGAAAAAACCCATTTTCAATTTTGTGTAATTTTTCAATTTTCAAAAATCCAAAAATTGATTTTAAAATCATATTTTATTTCTAAAATCAAAATTTATTAATTTTACAAATTAATTTCAAAAATTAATTTTCTAATAAAATTAATAAATAATTATTCAAACAATTTAAATAATTCTACTTAATTTAATATCCAATATTAAATTAATTTTTACACAAATTCATCTTCATATATTTAAATCATATTTAAATATATTTTCTCCACTTCCGTTTGATTCTAATTTGAACGTTTCAAATTAACTTATCACACTACTCTAGAGCTAATCCATTTTCGAGCTAGTAGGGGGACCTCATGGACCTACAAATCATGGGCTCCAACGATCCGAGATTAATCGGTTAAACTCATTAGACCGATCTAACCCCCATTCGTTAACTAATGGGTCACTTCACTAGAGCCCATAGTTGAACTCCCCCCACTGGAGATATATTATGTCCACTCGATATAACCATAATTAGTAAGTTAACACTTTACAAGTTGTTCGTAATAACGGCTTGGTAAAATCTCTGTTTTACCCTCGAAATTACCTCTTGTTCCTTAAGTCCCCATTGATCCCCTAATGAACAATTCTTTTGTGATCCAATCACAAAATCGAGTCTCTCTCATGCCAAATAAGAGGGTAGGATCCCTTATTCAAGCCCTAGAATCAGCACTTAAGGAAACAACCTCTCTACTATCACTAAAGTGGGTAGGAGTGAATTCCCTATTGCACCCTATGTTCTCAGCTATCTATCAAGTCTTAACCCTGAAATGGCAGTCATATTAAGCCAGCACTATTGAGCCAACCCTCACCTATGCAAATCTAAGGGCAATCCTAGATAAATAGGAATTCATAGTTAGCTCAGGATTAAGGTCAAGTTACGTAGGTCATCGCTTGAAATAGTCAGTCTTAAACAGTAAACAGCGTTATAAAATAAGAGTGACTCATTTCGTGGTCCGATTTTGTACAAACTCTTTTGCACAAGGACACCCCCACTCCTCATGTCCAACATGAACAAATTAGGATCACTTTGTTTGTAGCACTTTACAACTCCTTGTAACAACTATAGAGCAAGTTGTATCGAATAGTGTTACCAGAATAAGGTACCCAACCTTATCCATGTACTATAGATCATTTTGACTATTTACTCGAACCTGATCCACCTTTATGTCTCCACATAAAGTTCAAGTACTCATCCAATAGTCAAGGGACTTTTAGGTTTATTGGATTTCTATTCAAGCAATAGATTTATTCAATAACACCTTTATTGAATTATTAGAATAAGCTCCATTGTTTACATACCACGAGTTTTAGGACATAATTGTCATTTGAAAGACACAGGTTGGTATTTTTTTTTTCCCTATTTCTTTAAGTTAATTTTTGTTATGTGGCTTTGTACTAATTCTTATCCATTTTGTTATAAAATGACCATTTTCTTTTTACCATGCAACAGAAGATCAACTAACATTAATTATGTTCATTCTATGATTTTCTTTTTCTGTGTTTTCTAGTGTGCTTTACATAAAAAAGCTAGAAATATGTTGAAGTGTGATAAACATTTATCAATTTTCTTTTTAGGGCCTTAAATGACTTTGATAATGTTGAACTCTATGGTTTGCTAAATGTTTATACATATATTTACAAACATTTCTATGCCATGCGAAATAAAAAATGTACTATAAGTATTAGCTCCAACATTTTTGGTAGAATACCTCCATTAGTAAGCTTGGATCAATTATCTCTGGGTAGAAATACCTCCATTAGTAAGCTTGGTAGAAATCAAAAATAGCTTGAATCATTTTTTTGTAGAAATACCTCCATTAGTAAAAATAATTAGTGCATTTCCTCTAATGCTAGTATTCAATATCTCTTGCAGTACGATGAAGGAAGTGTTTGTGGATTCACCTTAGATGAAAGCTTGATCTTTGAGCTTTTCAGTTTTATGTACGATGTTGGAGACAATGGAAGTGTTGTTTGGGATACTTACAAGTTTGCTTTCTACTATTTCAGAGTAAGGTTCTCGGGCTCAAGAGGCGGGCTCGGGAGGGAGTGTGATAGAAGTATTGTATTAGAAGCGCATAAGAGATTTGATGATGTTGGAACTACTACAGAGGCATTTGAAGCACTCCCAATACTCATGCAAAGTCTCTCCAGCTATTTGCGCGATCTCATATATCTCTTTCTTATCCTTGCAACTCGTGAGGCAGAGAAAAGTTTTTCCAAAAAATGCTTCTTCATATCCTTCCAAGTGGTTATTGAACCAACAGGAATATAGTAATAAAACCAATCCTCGACATTGTCCTTGAGGGAGAACAAAAAGACCCTCAGATTCCTCTGTTCCTCAGTCCTGTCACACACTATGTGGACCTCCATGAAATGTTTGTGTGTGTCCTCTCCTGTCAACCTATAGAAAATAGGTAATAAATGAATTAATCTAGACTTCAACTCAAAATTACCTGTATTCTCAGGATATGTGATGTAGAGGGGGAATTGATCAACATTAGGGGCAAGAAGGTCCCTCAATATGTAGGGTTATATATCCTGATTCACAGTTTGTAAACTTTAAACATATTTCTATTTTCAATAAAGATATTATTGAGATTATTTCATTAAAGTTGTTATTGAACATATAAATTGCATTTATAGATTCCTAAATCCAATAAACTAACAAACTCATGGCTAACACGAATACTTAAACTTTATACAGAGACATAAAAAATGATCAAGTTTAAGTATATAGCCAAAACGGTCTATAAGTATATGGATAGAGTTGGGTACCTTATCCTGAGGACACTATAGATACGGCCCGCTTTGTATAATGATATAAATGATGTGACCCCAAAGTCGTTCATGTGGAGACATGCAAGTGGGTGCATCCTATGTAAAAGATGTTTGCATAAGACCGAACCACGAAATAGTCATTTTTCTTTATAATGACCATTTACTGTTAAAACTGACTATTTCAATTCGATGACCTAAGGTAATTCAATCTCAATCCTAAGCTAACTATGAACTTCTGTTTGTCCAAGATTATCCTTTAATCTACATGGCTGAGAGTGGCTCAACATCGCTGCTCAATAAGCCATCCATTTTAGGAGTAAGATCGGATAGATAGTTGGGGACATAATCTTGCAAGACGAAATTCACGTCTACCCATTTTAAAGTTAGCAGATAGGTTGTTCTCTTAAGTACGGATTCCTGGTCTTGAACAAAAGGGACTCCGTCATCTCTATAGCTGAGAGGGACTTGGTTTATTGGTAGGACCATAAATCAATTGTTTATTAGAGGATCAGTGGAGACTTCAGGAGCAAGATGCATTACAAGGGTAAAATGGTAATTTGACATAGTTGTAAATACGAACAACCTGTGAAGGATTGACTTACTGATTATAGTTAAATAAAGTGGACAGAAATATATCTACAGTGAAGAGAGTAAAACTACTAAGCTATAGTGGAGTGTCTCGGTAGTTAACGAATATTGATTAACTCGGTTAAAGAGTTTTGTCAATTAATCTTAAATTGTTGGAACTCATGATCCATAGGTTCATTACGTCCCTTTACTAGCTCGTAAAAGGATCAAAACCTTAGAATAACATGTTGAGATGATTTGAAATGTTCAAATTTGATTTAGGGTTTGGATTATTGTATTTGATAAAATAAATATTTAATCAACAAATTAAACGGATTTTAGGGAGTTAAAAATTTTAAATTAGATTTAAATATTAATAACATGAATCGGGATTCATGTTTGAGTTAGGAAATAATTTAAATAATTGAATTGTTTAATTAATTAATAATTTATTTATTTATTGAAAACTTTTTAATTAATGAAAATCAAAATATATAATTTAATTTGATTAAATTAACTTAATTATAAATAAATTGAATTAAATTGAATTTCATTTTATGAAAATAATTTGAAATATCATTTAAAATTAAAATAAAATGAGATTAGTGGGAAATTTTGGATTTTTCCACTAACTTAAATACCTAATCCACTAATAAGTGGAATTTTAAGTGTCAATACCATAATTAAGTCATTTTACATGTTCATGTTACTTAAATACAAGTTAATATGAATGAATTTAGATTCATGCAATCTGAATTTCAAGTGCGAAATTTCCGACAAATTTTCTTCACTCCAACTCTCGATGTCCATCCAAATTTCTCTCAATTTAGATCTTACAATCCAATCCAAGGCCTGAGAATAGCAGAGAAGTTCCTTGTGGTAGTCTACAACAAGTTGTAGAAAAGAATTCACAGGTAGATTGCATTAATTAGAGGATTCTTCAAAGGTTGTATTCTACAAACCATCTTTTTGTTTTTCTTGAACATGCTTACTAATTCACTAAAATTAATTTAATTAGATTCTTTAAGATTCAAATCTCTTCTGCATGTTGAATGTCAACTATACCATAATATACACTTCTACTCAGGTTGAGCAATCCTCTCTTTTTCTTCTTCTTCAGTGCCTTCTTCACATATTTGTTCTTCTCTAGCTTTTCGTTGAGCTTCTCTTCTACGTTACCTCTCCTCCCGTCCTAAATCTGCAAAATACAACAAACTTTGATCATGGGAGAATTGGGTCATAATAGGAAGAAAAAAAGAATCCAGGAACGAATAAATACTTGAAAACCTTTCAATAAAGAGTTTTCTCACCTCCCTGGCAATGGCGCCAATTTGACGAATTGAAAGTTGTCAAGGCTTTCGACTTTGTCAAACAATTGTTCCGTTTTCTACTCTAATTCAGTAGTATTAGAGTAGTAACGGGTCAACCTTCGAATCTCTCGAATGAATTGTAAATAATCGAAGATAACCGAAAGGGAAGGAGGTTTGAAGTTGATTTCATGCAAGGAAATTTAAATTGAATAAAATAAACGCACAAAATAAAAGGTTGAGAAAATTGTATGATGAAACCCTAGCTTGAGTTATTACAAAATTTCCCTATTCAACACACTTGATCATCATATTCTCATTACCAAAATTAAATACTTGCTTACACCTAACCGAACAATTAGAAAAGCTAACTAATTGTCCTAATCAACTAATTAGTCCAATTCGAATTGATGAAGAAAATGCAAATTCAAAATGGTCTAATTGAAGATCTAAGGCAGTATTAGGTTGAATATTAAAATTTCAAACGCCTAATTAAATATTTGATCGATTCAATCCTAGGCTGGTTAGGACAATACTTATCTTATTCAATTTATAAGCTAACCTAACCTATTTCTTTCTACAGATCAACATACAATTAAGTGTCACGAATTATTCATCAATCAAAAGTATTGACTATACAATTCTCAAGCATATGACAATATGATAATATTCCATTAAAACAAAAATGAATCAAGTAAACTAAATAAAATTTAGTTCCAAAGCTCACAAATACATGAAAATAGAGGAAGATTCCTAAAACCCAAGCTAGATAGAGATACCTTAGCACATAATTTTCATGATGGACATCAAAGAGGCATTTTGATACATTGAAGGAATCGTGAGGTCCACAACGGAAGCGGAATCATCCCCAATTTCGATTTTTTACATAATCAAAAGAAAGTAAACATAAAATAATGCTTACTAATAGAATTTACATCATGCTTTAAAGAGGGATTAGGGAAGAGAAAACAACTTACCATTGAAGAACAAGATCTTCACGAAATTCCTCCTCTCCAAATTGTCACAAACAATTCGAATAGAAACTAACATCAACTTGGACACCACCAAGAGGTAATCATCTGTATTCTCTGTAGGGGTTGAGAATTACAAAAGGTGTGGGCTCTGTATATTTTCGAAAGAGGGAGAAAGAGGATTTGAGAGAGGATTTTTCTAGGGGGAACGCTTTTGGATAAAAATTCACAGCCCTCCTCTATGTAGAAGATGAAGAAGATAAAAAAAAATGGTAAGTAAAAAAAAATGGTAGACATATAGAGTCGGCGATCTGGCCACTCTCACTCATACAAATCAAAGGACCGCCTTCATAGGTAGAAGTTCACAACTCACTAAGGATTTAGGTCATGTCACCTATGGTCATCCTGGTGAAATACAAGTCTCCATTATTAACGTTGTTATATAATGAGACTATTCATTCCATGGTTCGGTCTTATACAAACACCTTTTTATAGAACACCCCCACTCATATGTCTCTACATGAATGATTAGGATCAGATCATTTGTAGCAATTTACAACAATGTAACATCTACAAAGCGGGCCATATTCATAGTGTCACTAGGATAAGGTACCCAGCCTTATCCATTTACTACAGACCATTTAGGTTATCACTTAAACATGATCCATCTGTATGTCTCTACATACATGTTTAAGCTATAGAAGATACCATTTGATGTTAATTTATTGGTTTTGTGGGTTAATGCTACTAAATATCGAATAAAATGTCTCATATTTTATTAAATAAATAAATTGCTTGTACATTACAATTACAAACTACAGAACCCACGAGATTTATGGCATCAACCCCAACAATTTTCCACTTATCCTAAAGCTAGTGGGGTGTACATCATAAAAGTCATACTAATATAAAAGTACATAAAACAAGAAACTAGGGTATAAAACGCACCAAATAAAAAATCTCCCACTTGCTCTAGACTAGATGTGGCATGTCTTGTAGACCCATACTCTACAGTTAAGCCTCATAGCCATGAGCGCCTTTGTAAATGGATCAGCAACGTTGTGCGCCAAATTATCTGCGTGACGATCATGTCCCTCAATGCACAAACTCTTGAATGAGATGATACTTCTGCTCTATGTGTTTCCCGTGTTTGTGACTCCTAGGCTCTCGAGAATTAGCCACGACACCACTAGTATCACAATAAAGTGTGATGGGCTTTGACATATCTGGATCTACTTCTAGATCAGTCAGGAATTTCCTGATCCACACAGCTTCCTTAGCAGCTTCATAAGCTGCTACATACTCAACCTCCATAGTGGTGTCAGCTATGCATCACTACTTGGTACTCTTCCAGACCACTGCCCCTCCATTAAGAAAGAACACTGATCTTGATGTGGATTTCCAAGAATTCTTATCAGTTTGAAAATCAAAGTTTGTATATCATGTAAGGATGAAATCCTTAGAACCATACACGAGCATGTAATCCCTCGTTCTTCATAGATACTCGAGGATGTTCTTAACGGTAGTCTAGTGATCAAATCCTAGATTAGACTGATATCTACTATTATCCCCACTACATAGCATATGTCAGGTCTAGTACATAACATCGCATACATCAGGCTACCAATAGTTGATGCATAGGGGATCCATCTTATTTCCTCAACTTCTTGAGGCATCTTAGGACAATGTTCCTTAGATAATATAACTTCATGCCGGAAAGGGAGCAAACCTCTTTTGGAGTTCTGCATCGAAAACTTGGAAAGCATCTTGTCAATGTACGATGCTTGAGACAGGGCTAGTGTTTTGTTCTTACAATCTCTAAAGATCTGAATGCCCAGAACAAACTGTACTCCTAAATCTTTCATTTGGAATTGGGTCGCTAACCAATCTTTAATTTCAGCCAGCATACCGACATCGTTCCCAATGAGTATGATATCGTCTACATACAACACAAGAAAATCTATTGAATTGTTGATGATTCCATTATAAACACAAGGCTCATCGACATTTTGATCAAAACCATAAGATTTGATTGCAATATCAAATCTTATATTCCAAGATCGAGAAGCTTGCTTCAATCCATAAATGGACCGATTAAACTTGCAAACCTTTTGCTCTTGACCTTGGGTTAGAAATCCCTCAGGTTGCTCCATATAAATGGTCTCCTCAAGATTTCCATTTAGAAAGGCAGTCTTGACATCCATTTGCCAAATCTCATAATCGTAATATGAGGCAATGGACAAGAGGATCCTGATAGACTTCAACAGGGCAACAAGTGAGAAAGTCTCTTCATAGTTGACACCCTTAACTTCAGTATAACTCTTTGCCACAAGTCTAGCCTTGAAGTTTTGCACCTTCCCATCAGCAACCTGATTTCTCATATAGATCCATTTGCTACCTATAGGTTTAACTGAAGGAACTCTTGAACAAGAGTGTCCATGAGCGAGTTCGAATCTTTCTAATTTCATTGTCACTGAATTACCACACATATATTCTAACAAACAGATATGCATTATTTTAACTCTTGAACAAGCATGTTATAGGCAAGCTTTAATAATTAAAATACAAAAGATGGAGTAAACATACCAGTTGAAGACAATCTTCACTCGAACTCAGTCCAGTGGAAGTAACTCCTCCACACTCCTTATCACCCAACAATCAGTCGCCTAACAGCACCACGGTCATCTGCACGAACCAACAGCAATCGGGGACGACACCACCACTCGAAGCCCTCGGTATTCTCGGAGTGAGAATATAAGGAGTGGACTTTGATTGAATTGGTAGAGAGAGGAGGAAAAAACGATTGTATAGAATGAACAAGCAAGTGGGGATAGTAGATGACTATTATATAGTCCAGTGCTTGTCGTTTAGAGAAAGGTACACGATCATGTAAGTTTTCCTAAGCGATTGTATAGAAAATGTTAAGCGATTTTTTAGGTCTGCTCGGTGCACTAAGCGATCATTTAGAAAAGGTAAGCGATTGTATAGAAATCGTGTGCAATCATTTAGTGCATGGGTGTGCGATCGTTTAGGCGATGGGCACTATCGTATAGGCTCTCAACGTTAAGCGATCGTGAAGTTTTCACATCGTGAGCAAATTTCGGCGTCTCTTACAAAATAAAACCAATTTTCATTTTATTCTTCAGTTACAAGAACCAAATTCAATTTTCCCACTTTCGCACGATTCCAAAGAAATTCTCGGACAATTATCTCATAACCGCCTATTTAATTAAATAATGAATATAACCATATTATATTTTTAACCTATAGTTTGATATCATATATCTACTATAGTAATTTCTCCTCTACTTGATATAAATCATATTTATATCTAATTTCCACCAAAATAATATATCTCATACATTTAGTCAATTATATCATATATAATTAACCAGTTCAATTATATCAATATAATTGAACTCCCTCTTGTCAATTTAAACTTTCAAATTGACCCAAAAATTGATTCTCAACTTTATCCAAGCTACCAAGGGGACCTTATGAACCTGAGGCTCAATGCTCCAATGGTACGTGAATAGCTGACTAAACTCTTTAGCCACGAGATCCACCATCCGCTAACTGTCAGACATTCCACTAAAGACCAACAGCTGAACTCTTCTTACCACAGATATATGGCTGTGTCTATCGGATATAACCAATCATGAGTACAATGACCCTTCATAGATGCTCGTAAGTACAATTGGGCCAATTTACCATTTTTCCCCTGTAGTTACATCTCACTCCTTAAGTACTACTGATTCCTCTAATGAACAATACAACATAGTCCAACTATGTGTGAACACCTCTCGAGCCAAGAGAAGGTGTGTGGCACCACATCGTTCAAGCCCTGGAATCAGCCCTTAAGGGAGCTATCTATCTACTTGCTCCTGCTTTGGGGAAAGAGTGAATTCCAACATGTGTAGCTGAGTTCTCAGCTCCCAAATCAGACGAATCCCCAAATGGTAGGTTTGAGTCGGCGACCTAGCCACTCGCACCCATACAAATCAAAGGACTGCCCCCAATGGCAAGAGTTCCCGACTCACTCAGGATTGAGGTCATGTTACCTATGGTCATCATAGTGAAGTGAAGTCTCTGTCATGAACGGTATTATATAACGAGACGTTAACACTTTATGGTCAGGTTTTATACAAACTCTTTATATAGGACGTCCCCGCTTGCATATCCCCTACATGAATGATTAGGATCTGACCATCTGTGATAAGTCACAACATTTGTGACCATTTCACAAAGCGGGTCGCATCTGTAGTGTTATCAGGATAAGATTTTCCTCCTATATCCATATACTACAGACCATTTTTGTTATCACTTAAGACATGATCCACTTGTATGTCACCACATACATGCTTAAGTTACATCCAGATAACCAGGGATTTTAGGTTTATTGGTTTGTGGTAAAGCAAATAAAACATTCAACTGAGCAAAATCAAGATGTGAAGTAAAAGATCATATATTATACATCACAAGCGTTCGTACAAACTGTTTACAAACTATAGGACACGAGACTTTAGAGCATCAACCCCAACAATCTCCAACTTGTCCTAAAGCAAAGAAGGGTGTACAAAAACTAGTACAAAACAATAAACTAGGGCATAAAAGACTAGTACAAGAAAATCTTCCATTTACCCTAGTTCAGCCGCAGGCGATCCTGTAGACCCATGCTCTGAAGGTGACCCTCAAATGCTGTAGCTGTGAGAGCCTTCGTAAACAGGTCAGCAACATTGTGCTCTGAAGTGATCTTCGTGACAATCATGTCCCCTCGATGCACTATCTCGCGGATCAGATGATACTTCCGCTCTATGTGTTTGTCGCACCTGTGACTCCTAGGCTCCTTGGAGTTCGCCACTGCCCCACTATTATCACAATAAAGGGTAATGGGCTTAGACATATCTAGAACAACTTCCAGTTCTGTCAAGCACCTGAGCCAGACGGCCTTCTTAGCATCTTTGCAAGCCGCTATGTACTCCGCCTCCATAGTGGAGTCGGTGATGCTCCCCTGCTTAGTGCTTCGCCACACTACATCTTCTCCGTTAAGAGTAAAGGCTGACCTGACGTGGACTTGTGAGAGTTCTTATCAGTCTGAAAGCCAGAATTCGTGTATCCAGTAAGGATAAAATCCCTAGATCCATACACGAGCATGTAGTCCCTCGTTCTCTACAGATACTTGAGGATGTTTTTCACTGCAGTCCAGTGACTCTGGCCTGGGTTAGACTGATATCTACTGATTATGCCCATAATGTAGTAGATGTCTGGCGAGTACAGAGCATCGCGTACATCAAACTGCCAACGCCAGACACATATGGAACCCGTCTCCTCAACCTCTTGAGGCATCTTAGGACAAAGTGACTCCATGCCTGAACGACAGTAGGCCCCTCTTGGAGTCCTGCATTGAGTCTTGAGCAACATCTTTTCAATGTACGATGCCTGAGACAGTGCTAGCACTTTATTCTTACAATCCTGAAAGATCTATATACCCAGAACAAACTGAGCCTCTCTCAAATCTTTCATTTGGAATTGGGTCGCTAGCCAGTTCTTAACTGTAGTCAGTAGACCTATATCATTCCCAATGAGTTGTATATCGTCTACATATAACACTAAGAATACTACTGAAGCATTGATGATTTTCTTGTAGACACAAGGTTCATCAACGTTCTGGTCAAAGCCATATGACTTGATCGCAGTATCAAACCGTATGTTTCAAGATCTAAACGACTGTTTCAGCCCATAAATGGACCGATTCAGCTTGCAAACCTTTTTCTCTTGACCTTAGGCTATAAATCCCTCGAGTTGCACCATGTAAATGGTCTCTTCAAGATTGCCATTCAGAAAGGTCGTCTTGACGTCCATTTGCCAGATCTCATAATTATAATAAGCTGCAATGGATAGAAGGATGCGGATCGACTTTAACATGGAAACAGGCGAGAAAGTCTCCTTATAGTCGACTCCCTCTACCTGGGTATAACCTTTTGTCACAAGTCGAGCCTTGAAGGTTTGCACCTTCCCATCAGCACCCCGTTTGCACTTGTAGGTCCATTTATAACCTATTGGTCTTACCTCATCAGGCTGATCTACAAGATCCCATACTGAGTTGAAGTACATCGACTCCATCTCGAGATCCATGGCCTTGACCCATTCATCCCGGTCTACATCCTCCATTTCCTTCTGATAAGACAACCGATCCTCAACATCGCCATCTGCTACCATAGCAAGGATTTCCGTGAAACCCAGATAGCGAATGGGTAGGTTCACAACCCTTCCATTGTGTCGAGGTTCCCTCAACTCTTGAGGTGGAACCGACCTACTAGATGAACTACCATCAACAACTATTGCTGATGAAGCAGATCATTCAACAACTCTTATTGAAGTTTCAGTAGTTTCATTGGAAAACTCATGTAAAACAACTTTACTACTTGGGTTGTACTCCCTAATATGATTCTTCTCCAGGAAAGTAGCGTTTGTGGAAACAAACAACCTATTTTTCGACAGATCATAAAATTAACCCCCTCGTGTACCTTTAGGGTAGCCTACAAAGAGGTATAACCTCGACCGTGGTTCCAACTTCTTGGGATTTGCCTCAAGCACATGTGCAGGGCAACCCCAAATACGGAAGTGATGTAAACTAGCTTTATGCCCGTTCCACAACTCCAGAGGTCAACACTCTTAGAGAGAACACAGTTGAGTATGTATACCGCAGTCTCCACTGCGAAACCCCAAAATGAGTTCGGTAAGGAAGCGTAACTTATCATCGAACGAACCATGTCCAACAAGGTTCTATTTCTCCTCTCTGCTACACCATTGTAGCAAGCACTTTACAGCAACTCCTCACAGTGTGAAAACTTCACAATCGCATAACGTTGAGAGCCTATACGATAGCGTCTATCACCTAAACCATCGCACACCCATGCACTAAACGATCGCTTAGCACGCCGAGTAGACCTAAACGATCGTTTAACATTTGCTATGCGATCGCTTAGTAAAACCTACACAATCGTGTACCTTTCTCTAAATGAGCACCCGACTATACGATAGTCATCTTCTATCTCCCAATTGATTGTTCATTCTATAAAATCATCTTTTCCTCCTCTCTTTACCAATTCCATCAAAGTCCACCCTTTACATTCTCACTCTGAGAATACCGAGGTCTTCGAGTGGTGGTGTCATCCCCGGTTGCTGTTGGTTCGTGCGCTGCCATTCGTGTAGACAACCGTGGTGCTGTTAGGCGACTGATTGTTGGGCGATAAGGAGTGTGGAGGAGTTGCTTCCGGTGGACTGAATTCGAGTGAAGATTGTCTTCAACTGGTACATTTACTCGATCTTTTGTATTTTAATTATTAAAGCATGCCTATAATTAGTGGTACAATGCATATCTGTTTGTTAGAATGTATGTGTGGTAATTCGGTCACAATGAAATCAGAAAGATTGTAGCAAGCACTTTACAGCACTTTACAGAAACATTGTAGCAAGCACTTTATAGCAACTCCTCCACACTTCTTATCGCCCAGCAATCAGTAGCCTAACAGCACCACGATCGTCTACACAAATAGTAGCGCATGAACCAACAGCAACCGGGGACGACACTACCACTCGAAGCCCTCGGTATTCTCGGAGTGAGAATCCAAAGGGTGAACTTTGATAGAATTGGTAGAGGAAGGAGGAAAAGACGATTGTATAGAACAACCAAGCAATTGGGAGATAATAGATGACTATCGTATAGTCAGGTACTTTTCATTTAGAGAAAGCTACACGATCGTGTAGGTTTTATTAAGTGAACGCATAGCAAATGTTAAGCGATCGTTTAGATTTGCTAGGCGCGCTAAATGTCACGTTCATACTTGTCTAGGGCCTGTTGCCCATGGCCGCATGCCCGATCCAACCCCCTTCTAGCATACTTTCATATCATGTATAGTATTAGCTTAGTTAGCTTGCTTTCTTTACATTTTCATTGTAAGTGACCACTCGCCTTTTTTGCATATGTAAGGGTGCCAGTTGGCTTTTTGTTCAAAATACACAATATGGGGATAAGACTAATCATCACTTCCCCATACCCGGAGTAGTACTCTATAAAGCTGTTGTTGTTGCTTATTGCTTTCTAGCCTACTACAATCTTTCTTTCTTTATTCACACTCACAAAAATTGCTTACGAAAACCTTTTCTCCAAACCTGTTTTCTTAAACCGTTTTCCCTAAAACGGGGGTGGAGGTTGCGAGAGGCACTCGGTGTGCCACCGGTAGTCCGTATTCGAGTTGGCTGACTTGTTCTGAATGGGAACAAGTGCCACACAATCGCTAAGAGAAGCTTCCGAAAGAGTGATTGTGATAGTTGGTATCAGAGCCAGGTTCTTCGTCGCCGACATGATCATTGATCTTTCCCTCAGTGAGCCGACTTGGCAGGAGTTGTCGTCGAAACAGGCACGGTGGCAGGAGTGTCTAGTGGAGTTCAACTTCCAATTCGAACATAGACCGGGGAAAAGTAACCAAGCGACCGTTGCTCTTAGCCGAAAGAGCGAACATGCGGCCCTGTGCATGTTTACCCGCCTACAAGGAAGTACATTGAGTGCAACTGTACGAGAAACTGTCAAAACTCACTTGACAAACGACACAGTTTCACAGGCCATCGTACAGTTGGCCAAAGAGGGGAAGACACGCCAGTTTTGGGTGGAAGACGATCTACTATACACCAAGGGCAATCGCCTCTACATCCCTAAATCCGGGGAGTTACGAAGGTCGCTGATGAAGGATTGTCAGACACACCGTGGGCAGGACATAATGGTTGGCGGAGGGCTTATGCCCTCCTGAAACAAGGCTACTACTGGCCAAGCCTTCGAGACGATGTCATGCAATTTACCAAGATTTGCCTTGTCTGCCAACAAGACAAGGCCGAAAGAGCGAAATTAGCGGGTCTGTTGGAACCCCTACCTGTGCCCTCTAGACCATGGGAGAGCGTGTCTCTTAACTTCATCGCCCATTTGCCCAAGGTGGGAGAGTTTGAATCGATCTTTGTTATCATTGACCGGTTCTCAAAATATGCCACTTTCATCCCAATGTCGAAAATGTGCACAGCCGTGATGATTGCCCAGCTGTTCTTCAAACACATCGTGAAATTATAGGGCATCCCCGCGAGCATTGTTACTGATTGGGACAGAAGATTCACTGGGAAATTTTGGACAGAATTGTTCAAAATATTGGGGTCAACACTGAATATCTCCTCTATCTATCATCCCCAAACTGACGGCCAGACGGAACGCTTCAATAGTATGCTCGAGGAATATCTACGTCACTTTATCGACGCTAGGCAGAAGAACTGGGTCCAGTTGTTAAATGTGGCTCAGTTCAGCTTTAATAGCCAGCAGAGTTCCGCGACCGGAAAAACGCCCTTCGAAGTGGTGTGCGGTAGACAGCCACTCATGCCACGCTTGGTGAACCACCCTTATGAAGGCAAAAGTCCTCAGGCACATAACTTCACTAAAGAATGGAGCAAAACCTCTGAGATAGCTCGCGTTTACCTAGAAAGAGCATCAAGAAAGATGAAAAAGTGGGCTGATAAGAAGCGAAAGGCCCTCGAGTTTCAAGCTGGGGACAAGGTCCTGATCAAACTACGACCAGAACAGTTTCGTTTCCGAGGCCAGAGAGACCAAAGGCTAGTAAGGAAATATGAAGGTCCAGTGGAGGTAATTGAGAAGGTCGGGAGAACCTCATATAAGGTTCAGTTACCCTCATGGATGAAGATTCATCCTGTCATCAATGTGAGTATCCTGAAGCCCTATCATCCTGATCCCGAGGATGAACAATGAAACATGCTAAGGCGTCCACCGGTCACGATGAAGAATTTCGCTGAGAAAGAAGTTGCATAAATCCTGAATAAACGTACGCGCCGTATTGGAAGTCCCAGACGATAACTAACAGAGTTCTTAGTGAAATGGAAGGATCTCCCCGACGAAGAGATCAGTTGGGAGCGGGCCAAAGATTTGAAGAATGCTCCAACCATCGCAGATTTTCAACAAGGTCGATTGACGGGGACGTCAACCAATTAAGTAGGGGAGAATGTCATGGTTATGCTTGTCCAGGGCCTATTGCCCATGGCCATATGCTCGATCCAACCCCCTTCTAGCATACTTTCATATCATGTATTGTATTAGCTTAGTTAGCTTGCTTTCTTTACATTTTCATTGTAAGTGACCACTCGCCCTTTTGCATATGCAAGGGTGCCAGTTGGCTTTTTGTTCAGAATGTACTATATGGGGATAAGACTAATCATCACTTCCCCATACCCGGAGTAGTACTCTATAAAGCTGTTGTTGTTGCTTATTGCTTTCTAGCCTACTACAATTTTTCTTTCTTTATTCACACTCACAAAAATTGCTTACGAAAACCTTTTCTCCAAACCCGTTTTCTTAAACCGTTTTCCCTAAAACGGGGGTGGAGGTTGCGAGAGGCAGTCGGTGTGCCACAGGCAGTCCGTATTCGAGTTGACTGACTTGTTCATGAGCGGGAACAAGTGCCGCACAATCACTAAGAGAAGCTTCCGAAAGAGCAATTGTGATACTAAGCGATCGTTTAGAAATCGCGTGCGATCGTTTAGTGCACGGGTGTGCGATCGTTTAGGCGATGGGTGCTATCGTATAGACTCTCAACGTTAAGTGATCGTGAAGTTTTCACAGCGTGAGCGAATTTCTACGTCTCTTACAAAATGAAACCAATTTTTATTTCATTCTTCAGTTACAAGAATCGAATTCAATTTCCCCATTTTCGCATGATTCTAGAGAAATTCTCGGACAATTATTTCATAACCGCATATTTAATTAAATAATGAATATAATCATATTATATTCTTAACCTATAGTTGATATCATATATCTACTATAGTAATTTCTCCTCTACTTGATATAAATCATATTTATATCCAATTTCCTCCAAAATAATGTATCTCATACATTTAGTTAATTATATCATATATAATTAACCAGTTCAATTATATCATATATAATCGAACTCCCTCTTGTCAATTTGAACATTTCAAACTGGCCCAAAAACTGATTCTCAACTTTATCCAAGCTACCAAGGGGACCTTATGGACCTGTGGCTCGAAGCTCCAATGGTACATGAATAGTTGACTAAACTCTTTAGCCACGAGATCCACCATCCGTTAACTGGCAGGCATTCCACTAAAGACCAACAACTGAACTCTTCTTACCACATATATATTTTTGTGTCCATCGAATATAACTAATCATGAGTACGATGACCCTTCACAGATGCTCGTAAGTATAGTTGGGTCAATTTATCGTTTTTCCCCTGTAGTTACATCTCACTCCTTAAGTACCATTGATTCCTCTAATGAACAATACAACATAGTCCAACTATCTGTGAACACCTCTCGGACCAAATGTGTGGCATTACATTATTCAAGCCCTGCAATCAGCCCTTAAGGGAGCTATCTATCTGATTTCCCCTGCTTGGTAGAATAGTGAATTCCATCATGTGTAACTGAGTTTCCAGCTCCCAAATCAAACGAATCTCCAAAGTGGTAGGTTTGAGTCGGCAACCTAGCCACTCGCACCCATGCAAATCAAATGACCACCCTCAATGGCAGGAGTTCCCAACTCACTCAGGATTGAGGTCATGTTACCTATGGTCATCCTAGTAAAGTGAAGTCTCTGTCATGAACGGTGTTATATAATGAGACGTTAACACTTCGTGGCCAGGTCTTATACAAATTCTTTGTATAGGATGCCCTCGCTCGTATGTCCCTTACACGAATGAATAGGATCAGACCTTCTGTGACAAGTCACAACACTTTTGACCATTCCACAAAGCGGGCTGCATCTGTAGTGTTACCTGGATAAGGTTTCCCTCTTATACTCATATACTACAAACCATTTTTGTTATCACTTATGACATTATCCACTTGTATATCACCACATGCATGCTTAAGTTACATCCAGATAACCAAGGATTTTAGGTTCATTGGTTTGTGGTAAAGCAAATAAAACATTCAACTAAGCAAAATCAAGATGTGAAGTAAAATATCATATATTATACATCACAAGCGTTTGTACAAACTGTTTACAAACTACAGGACACAAAACTTTAGGGCATCAACCCCAACATTGACACCATCAGGTTAATCTACAAGATCCCAAATAGAATTGAAGTGCATAGACTCCATTTCGAGATCCATAGCTTTGGTCCACTCATCTATGTCAACATCCTTCATTTCCTTCTTGTAAGACAATGGATCCTCAATATCTCCGTTAACTACCATAGCTAGGATTTCTGTTAAATCTATATAACGAATAGGCAGGTTTGCAACCTTCCCACTACGTAGAGGCTTACTCAACTTTTGAGGTGGATTTGGCCTACTAGATGAACCAACTTCAACAACTCTTGTTGAGGTGTTGGGCTCTTTAACAACTTTTGTTGATGGTTCAGTAGTTCCACTGGAAATTTCATTTAACACTATCTTACTACGGAGCTTATGCTCCCTTATATGGTCCTCTTCTAAAAAGGTAGTGTTTGTCGACACAAACATTTTATTATCTTTAGCGTCGTATAAGTAACCACCGTTCATTCCTTTAGGGTAACCTAAAAATAGACACAATTTTAAACGAGGTTCCAATTTCTTAATATTTTCCTTAAGGACATGTGTTGGGTAACCCCATATCTTGAAATGGTGTAAACTACCTTTACGACCATTCCACAATTCCAAAGGTGTTCGAGTAATACTTTTGGAAGAAACGTAGTTCAAAATGTAAGCTACAGTATGTACTGTATGACCCCAAAACGAGTCAAGTAAGGAAGCATAACTCATCATAGACCGAACCATGACCAACAGTGTTCAATTTCTCCTTTATGATATACCATTCTACTGAGGTATACCAGGTGTTGAGAGTTAGGAGACAATTCCATGCTTTATCAAATAGTCTTGGAAATTTAGATCCATATACTCTCCACCCTCGATTAGATCGAAATTTTTTAATTATTTTATTTAATGCATTTTCAACTTCAGCCTTATATTCCTTGAACTTTTCATGGGCTTCAAACTTATATTGCATTAAATAAATATACTCATATCTAGAATAATCATCAGTAAAATTGATGAAATATTAAAACCCTTCTCTTGCCTTAACATTCAATGGACCACAAAGGTCTGAATATACAAATTCTAAGGGTTCTTTGGCCATGTGACCTTTTCCAATAAAAGATCTTTTAGTCATTCTACCTTTAAGGCATGACTCACATACAGGTAAAGAATTTCTTTCTAACTCACTTAAAAGTCCATTCTTGACCAATCTCTCAATCCTATTGAGATTTATATGTCCTAATCTCGGGTGCCAAAGATGGGCATTTTACTTAGCAGAAATTTTCTTTCTTTTATTTTAAGTTACTGTAGATTTAAATAGTAGTTTAGTATTAAGAACAGCTTTAGTTGCTAACAATCTTATCACATAAAGATTGTCTTCTAGCTTAGTAGAATAAAATTCTATGCCATTCTTAGAAATAAACGCTTTATTTAAAGAAAATGTATATAATAATTTTGTTCAATTAAACACTTCATAGAAATTAAGTTCCTCTTTAAATAAAAAAAACTACATATACATTGTCCAACAATATATAACTTTTCTGTAAAGTAAGTCAGAGTCCTTCAACTGCTTTAGTTGAGACGACGTACCGAGTTCTAACATGCATCGTCATCTCCTCAGCATCTAGTTACCGTCAGGAACTAATTCTTTGAAATGAAAACCAAACATGGTTAGTGGCGCCTTAATCTATTATCTAGGCTGAATCATCATTCCCCACTAAACAAGTCTTCAAAACAAGTAAATCATATTTTCTTGCTTGGCCTTCTTCCTTTCTACCAAATTCTTGGGACAATTCCTCTTCCAATGTCCCTCTTGGTTGCAATGGAAACAAATTCCCTTTGCAACTTTGGCTTTCTTTTTCTTCTGGGCAACAGCTGGTGGGTTAACTTTCCCTTTTCAACCTTTCTTCTTCTTCCACTTTGGTATCGAAAGAAGAAGACACAGACTTAGATCCATAGGTTGAACCTCTGAAGAACTTTTTAGAGTACGAGGCCCTTGACTTTCATCAAGGATTGGAAAGTCTGTAACTTATTGAGTAAAGTGATCAGGTTGTAGTCAATCCTGTTCATAACAGCATTGCTACGGAACTGCAAGAAACTTTCAAGTAAAGTTTCTAGGATGAAGCTAGCCTGATTGGCCTCATCAATGACAAACACATTCATTTATGCCACATTAAAATGGACCATCATGTTGAGAACGTGTTCTCGAACAGATGCCTCTTCTTGCATACAGGCATTGAAGATGAATTTAAGAGCGTCATACCTAAGCTGAACGGACGGTTGTCCCAACATTCTTCGCAAAGATTCCATGGACTCACGGGCAGTGAGCATGGGCTCATGCTTCTTGGCCAAGACTTCAGAAAGGCTTGCCAAGATATATGTTTGGGCCTTTTCATTCACCCGTACCAAATGCTCATATGTTTCTCAAATGTTTCGAGCAACATTTTGAGCTGGTACTAGAGGACATTCCTCCACTAGGGTAAATCTTAGGTCATCGATGATTAAAACTGTGTTAATCGTGTTTTTCCAAGTGATGTAATTATCGCCTGTTAATTTGTCGGTGGCAGTATATTTAATGTTGTGAAAGTCATTTTGTAAAATTTATTGAAACATACAATTTATTTATATTAGTATTCAAGCATTATCTAATTAGAAAAAAACAATCAAACTTAGCAAAATAATTTCATGCACCCACTAGAAGAAATTTGGGCTTTAATATCGGTTGACAATCGATATTAAAGATAGTGTATTAAAGCCCTTTAATGTCGGTTTTAAACCGACATTAAAGGGCCTCAATGACGCAGCCTTCAATGTCGGTTACAACCGACATTAAAGACCTTCAGTAAAATTTCCAACCGATATTAAAGGTCTTTAATGTTGTTTGCAATCGACATTAAAGCCCTTCAGTGAAATTTCCAACCGACATTAAAGCCTCTTTTTTTTTAATTATTAACCGACATTGAAGCCCGAATCTATTTGTTTTAATTAAATGTAAATATGTAGAAGGGCAGAGGAGATATTTGAAGACATCTCACTTTACTTTTTTTTTTTCTTTATATTAAATTCTGCTACGTCTAAGCAATAGGCTAAAAAAATCTAACCAATCTTACAAAAACTGTTCCTATTGCAAAAATGAGATCCCATTTTCAATCAGTTTCAACTCAGCTCTTCAACTTTGTCTTCTTTAGCAATCTCATAATGTCTGCATAAATCTTTAACTATTCTGTTCGAAATCTAAGACAGCCAAGAATAAGGAACCCACCAATATCACATTGACAAAATTTTGAAATGCTACTACTTATACAAATATTCTTCAACTTTTAGGAATCGAAAGACGTTTTAATCACAGATTCACACATCATGTCAAGTTCAAGTAAAATAACACTAGGAAAGGAAAATATCAGCCAAATTTAACTATACAACTACTCATAAGAGGTTTGAACATAACTGAGAAGTAAATAACCAAGGAAGCTGTCATTAGCAAACATTCTATTTCTAGCCCATTCACATCACATGAATAGTGATTATCGTTTTAGCCAGGGGCTGAACATTTTGTCCAAAAGTACAACATGCACTTTATACATTAAACAAAAATAACATAACAAGCAGAGTAGTTTAAACTCGAGAATCCCATAAGCACTCCAACTGCACTTTTCCAGCCTTTAAGAGTGTCTCAATGTCTTTTGGAGGGTTCAGACCAAGATTACAGGCACGCTCCCACCGAGCCATTCTAGTCATTCCAAGGCAAGGTCCATAGGCCATGTTCATATCAAATTGCCTCAGCATATTCTCATATGCGCCATAATCATCTAAAACAAAATTCAACGTTCAAAATGAAAACAAAATGCAGATTATTAAAATTGATATATAGCAAAATGTAGATTCTTTTTTTTACCCTAAAAACTAAAAGAAAACTAACATTGGGCAAAGAAGTATTATTAAAATAGATATATAGCAAAACGTAGAACTTAACTGTAACTGGTATCCCCACAACATTCTCACTCCAACATGCATAATCCTTCCTATATGGTCCAAATCCTTCCTATATACGTGAACTTAACGATATGTCCATGGATAATTTCCGCTTCTGCAGCTAAATTCCTATCTATACATTCTTGCAATAACGGAATATAGTAAGAAGTTTCAATTCTCGTCCATGAGTCATAAACGGGTGTTACATTTTAATCCAATATGGTCCAAAGAGAACTAAACACACTATAACTTCTCAAACAGGAATTTTCATATCATTAGAGTCACTTGAAAAAACTTATTAATTGTTCTTAAAACTGCAAGCATTCAAAAATGTACTTACCAAGAACAATTTTTACGTGAATCCCTTGTTGTTACAATAAATCCTTCTCCTCCCCGCCTCTTCCAAACACCTAAAAACACACAAACAACATCATTAAAAGTAAAGGGTAGAATGAATCTGGCAGCACGTGTGGCGGAGACATGCGAACGACGACAATGCCTTCCATGTCTCTTCCAAAGATGTCTTAAATATTGAAGAAGAAACAACAAAAGATGACATTATTTTAGTAATATTTCTTTCTTAGCTCATACACAAGAAGGAAAAAAATAGGAAATAGCCAATTTAAACATATTTTCCCAAGAAAAACAGATAGATCTCAAGAGTTGATATCAATGGATGAGAGAATCTTCTTTTTCAAGATCTTGAAGAAGAGAAGCTTGGTTACCTAGATATGAGCTACGAAGACGATGGAAAATTTTCGGTAGCATAACGATGCTACCACAATAAAACTAAAAATTTACCTTGAACCTGTTCAAAGAAACACACTCCCAATAATTT
The DNA here is from genome assembly GCF_027475165.1 of Benincasa hispida. NCBI lineage: Eukaryota > Viridiplantae > Streptophyta > Magnoliopsida > Cucurbitales > Cucurbitaceae > Benincasa > Benincasa hispida. The sequence goes on along the minus strand of NC_143481.1, from coordinate 31,441,430 downwards.
TCCACAACCACTTGTTCTAAATAAAACTATCAGAATTCTCAAAAAAATGAATATTCAAGAACACATATATCAATAAGCAAATTTAGCTCACAATGTACTTCAAATCTCAAAATTTGTCACAAAAAGTATAACAATGATTTACAAAAACTCTCCTTGTAGGTTTCTTCAGACATTCAAACATAAATAACAATGTTTTACAAAAACTCAAATCTGATTATTCACTTCACTTCAATTATCAAAAGTTGTCACATGGGCATTCAATCTTTTACCTCTAGATTCATGGACTCGGTTCCTATCAATGAAAAGAAAAGCCAAAACACAAAAACTCAGCAAAGTTCTAAGTTCCATCGATCTAAACAAATGTCTCAATAAACCACAAAATCTACAGAAAGAAGTGATTTCAAAAGCCAACAAACACAAGTAGTTAGCAAAAGAAAGGAGAACTCTTCCTTAAAGTTAGACTCTTTCTATAAATACTTGAAGAAAAGTTAACAATGAATAAAATACCTAACAAATGGAAACATATCACAAATCCAACATGTAGTTCTATGGAGCAATAACAAAATCTAAACATCCAACAATAAATTAGTAGACGAGATCCAACTATTAATTAAAGACTAAATGCCCTAATTAAACTAAATGTCATCTCCATTAGGCACGATAGCGTTTCATATAGTTCTAAACATTTGCATTATGCTGAAGGATTCTATCTAGACATTTGCATTAAATCTTCCCGCTAGCTCTCTAGCATCATCAATCTTATCTGCTTTACACAGTGAAGACACCATAGTCGTATAGCTAACCACGACAGGTAGGCAGCCCTTACTTGACATTTCGACAAATAGCTTGTGTGCAGCATCAACACGATCATTCTTGCACAGCGCCTTCAAAAGTATATTATATGTAAAGACATTAGGAATTAACCCATCTTTCTTCATATTAGTATACAACGGATTAATCATTTAAAACCTGTTTTCACTCAGCAATGAATCCAAAAGATCATTTCTTGAGGTTTTGTAGTATAAGCAGAGGGCAAGTTTTACTACTGTGGCAAAGGTCATAATTGCACAAAACCAGATGAATTGTTCTGACGATAGACTTTCAAGGTTTATCTTGAATTAGTTTTTCTACTGGTTGAAGCAATACCTGAAAGCCTAAACAAGAAATCCAAACGATTTAGCCACTCCGCATTGTTAAAGAAACCCAAATCATATATAATCATGCTTTGCTACCAATAAAAGTAATATGAAATTTTGACGTAACCAAGTTGATCCAACAATTAAAGATCCTAGAATACAAATATGAATAGAAAATTGAAAGACATGGTCTTTGCTAATTACAAGACATCGATGTAATAACCATCAATAGTGGATGTCAATATTTTCACTTGTTATAATTGAGAAAGGGGCCTTCATTTCTAGCAGGAATATGAGGTAGATAGGCAATAGAATTACTAGACTTTCGTACTCCTCGATCATGGTTCAAATGACTGAATGAGAAAATCAATGCACTTTCAAACTGGTTTACAAAACAAGACATACCTAGTGTAGCCATGACAGCAGCAAATACAATAATGCCTACTGGTTGTACCCTCAGCTTTCCAATCGGGTATTTATAAATATTTATAAACAGTATTGACAACCCTAGCAGAGATAAGTATAAATAGGAATTCCATTCTTTCTCTGACCTCATATGAGGATTTCATGTTCTCTTTTATTTTGCAAGGCACAAATGTTGAGGAAGAGCCTCTTCTTTGTGATTGGCATCATGGGGTAACTGCATCACTACTAACATCAAATTGTGACAAAATCTTCCCATAATCTAACAGAGAAAAAAAGCAAGTAAAACATGAATAGATCTAGAATGAACGTACGAGGAGAAAAACTTTCAAACCTCTGATCTGAGAGAGTAATGAAAAATGTATGGAGAGAACAAAGAACACTCCAAGAAAGCCCACATGCTGACGGAAACCAACCGAAAACGACCGGAGAACACATGAATAAACTAGCAATGGCAATGAAGATTGAAGTGAATATACACGAGCGCAATTAACGGAAGGATAGTCATAGCATTCCAACACTAAATCTAATCCAAGACTTTAGAACAAATAGACTTTTAAGATAAGCATCTTATAAATATTACCTTGTACTTGTTATTAATGTTGTTATGAAATCCTTTTTGTGTTGGGTGCACCTTCTCCACTTTTCAACCTTCTTAAAATATGTCCAATGCAATCTTCATATCTTCCTTCCAAATCCCCAAGAATCAAAAGCCTTACACATCAAACTTGAACCTAATAAATGAAAAACTTCACTCAAAATCATTTCATTATTGCTTAAATGAGTTAGCTAAAAAGTTCTAATTCAACTAGTTTCCAAAAGAACCTTACTCTAAAATAGTTTAGTACATTTAGTTTTTGCATTCACGAGCAACATCATCAGTGATCGTCTCTATTCTCAATATTTGTATTGAAATCCAAAATAACAAAATTTTGATCCACATATTGTCTTATAGTTTCTATACTTTCAATTTCATAAAAAAAAAAAAAAAAAACCAATACTTACAAAGAAAGGGTGTGGTTGTCTATACTTACAGAAACAATTTCACCTTTAAAAGCACGCGCACGTTTCAGAACAAGCAAATACCAAACCCAAAGATCACTTATCCATGGACAATTATTCCTAGTAGCCCCGGAGTATACGTTCCTCATAATAACATGGAAGCAAGCATCATTGATTAGCACAAAAGAAAAAGAAAACCCATTAAAAAATATTAAAAGAAATTGCACTCAGTTCTAAACTTAGCATCAAATTCTCGTTGTTTGGGGTGTAAATTTCAACTTATGTTGAAATTATAATGCCTTGAAGAAAGCAACATAAACATGGATAACACATGGTGTTCTTGGTTCGACTATTTTTAGAACATTTGTTCAGCCTTTCTTTCATTCATCGTGATTCATGACACTGTTGTTTGCGTAACAATGCACCGTCTAATGAAGTCTGAGGTTGAATGGCTAAATATTTTAGAACTAAAACAGGTAGTTTCAAATTGAATACCACGACTTGTATGATGTTCCTTAAATTGACAAGCTAATTTTCTTAAAGAGAAGATTTAAAATGATAAAATTTCAGGAAAGTTGAAGTACAAACGAAAGATGGCTGACAAGAAGAGACTGAATATAGAAAATTATACATTTTGAGAAAGGGGTGGAAGGGGAAAAAGAAGTCAGATGAACTTGCAACAGGAATCATATGCCATAATCAGTCAGCAAAAAAGTACATAAAAACCTACAAACGTTTGGGAGGGATAAAGAGTAAAACTCGGAAATTTGGGGATAAAGAACCCAAAAAATTAAGAAGCATCAATATATGTATTCTTACTTCTCTCACGGACACGGAAGAGAACTAGATCGACGGCGTAAAGGAGATCGACGGCAAGCAAAGAAAGGTGAAGAACGAGCGACGGCGAGCGAAGAAAGGTGAAGGAGATCGACGGCGAGCGAAGAAAGGTGAAGAAGATCGACGGCGAGCGAAGAAAGGTGAAGGAGATCCGGCGAGGGAAGAATGGTGAACGGCGCAAACAGAGATAGGGTTTGGGCGAAGAAGGACGCGATAAATTAGGGATATATTATTTAATAAAATAAGGAAAAAAACATTACAAACTGACATTAAAACTAACATTAATGATACGTTTTTTTAAAAAAAACTGACATTATACATCCGATTTCACTTTTTTCAACCGACATTAAAGCCCAAATTTTTTCTAGTGACCCTATGTGACATCTATTTTGCAATGATGTTTCAGAGAGGGGGGGTAAAAGTCACCGTAGGGTTATCAGGTACCCCTTCACTAAAATGAGACCATCTCAACCAATATACAAAATAGATCCTTGTTCATGTAAATATCAATCACCATTGTTCGGTTTAGAAATTGTTAACTAGCTTAACATTTTTTTTGTAAATGTAACTCTTCATTTTAGATTCTAAAGTTCCGCCCCAATGAGCCAAACGTAGGGAAAAATCGATTGGGGAAAAAACTAAAGTAACCCTATCCATTCTTGGAGTTTGAGTAAAGAGTCATGCAAATGCCATCTATAGAGGGACACAAGAAAAGGTGCCTCGAGGTCGAGCATGAAAATTAACTACAAACTAATGAGAGAGACCGTGGGATATATTAACATACGTCCCACTCCCACTTATTATAAATACTCTCTCCATTCATCTTGGTATTTACCTATACAAACACCACTCGTAGGGGAACACAAGCAAAGGTGCCTTAAGGTCGAGTATAGATTTCACGATGTGAACTATGAGGGAGAAATGTGAAAAGGGAAAAATGAAGTATCATATACCTTATTTTTCTCCCACTGAGTGTTTTACCTAGGGTTAATTTGACTTATAAAAATACAACTAACTATTTTTACCAAGTGATTGTTTAAATTTGCTCAAAAGTAACACTTACTTTGGATAGTTAAACAATTTTAATTAATGTTCATTAAATATTTTAATAAACTTTAATCAACAATTGCATGCTTGTAGCAAACCTATCTAATTCACATTTCCAGGTCAATTCTTAGATAAGGTGTTCTGTTTCTATCAACTTAAATACCCCAGCCTAGACAGAACTAACCTTAGACAAAATGTTCTTTATAGATACGTTTACTACAATTTTAATCTTTTAATTAAAATCAATTTAATCTTATTAAGCTGATTAAAAATATTAAACTAATTTGTAATCTCATTAGAAATGTTGTGAACTTAGGTCTATGTGAATCATATTTTAAACTATTTAAAAAATGATTTGCACCTACATTTGCATGCAATTCTATATTATCGAGTTTAATTTCTAATTTTATCTAATTATAATTATTATAAAATAGATGAAATAAATTGAAATCATACATTCCATTGAATGACATACTTAATAAAATTATAACAATTATAAAATTATCTAAAGTAGTGCCATGTTTCATGCAATCTCCATTTCATTACTAAACATACATAACACTTATATACTAAAGTAATGAAATAATAAAAATAACATTGGTGCATACATCCAATTATATATTATAACTCTAATAATATAATGATGCATGACAATGTTATTATGCATTCAAACATATATTATAACACTTATATTATATGATGCGTGAGCATACTAAAAAATAAATCATACAACTATATTATAACATTTATAATATTCATGATGCATGATTAATGCATAACCTATAGTGGGATTTTAATATATAGCATACATTATAACATATAAAACAATAAAATTAAACCATACATCAAATGCACAATTTAAACAATAATTTTTTGTCCAGATTAGACTTTTAAACCATTAATTAAATTAATATCATTTTTATATTAATTTAATTAATAGAAAAACTAAATATTACATCAAATAATAGCTTAATCAGTTCAAAACAGGTGAACCGGACCTTGAACTGCTCGAACCGGACTACTCAAAACCTGAACCACTTGAACCAAGCGAACCGTACGTGAACCAGCTGAACCACGAATCGAACCACGGATAAATTGGTTAATTTTTTCCATCTCAGAGCGTTGCAACACTGTGACCTAGTGTTGCAATGCTACGAAAAAAATTCGTTGCCCTTCACTGCGTTGTAATGCTACTGTACATCGCCTACTATACAGTCGCGAATTGCTTCGTTTCTTCTCCGATTTGGGCCTCGATTTCATCAAAAAAAAAATGCCAAGAACAGCACAATGACTCAAGACAATGAATTACAAACTCAATAACAAGAAATTATGCCCAAAATACCAGGCTCTTAAAAATCAAATTTGTAAAGAAATTAGTAAATCTAAAGCATAATCCCAAAAACATCCAAAATTGCTTAAATAAACATTCATACATTCATCGACATGAATTAAACAGAATGCTACCCACCATAAACTATAAATTAATTCTGAAAATAACAAAACTTGGGACCAAGAACGTCGCTCTGATACCAATTGAAGGAACCTTGAGGTTCGTAGCGGAAGCAGGATTATTCCCAATTTCGATTTTTCATAGAATCAAAAGATAGGAAACATAAAGTTATGCATATTAACAAAATTTACAACATGCTTTAAAGAGGGATTAGGAAAGAGAAAACAACTTACCCTTGAAGAACAAGATCTTTATGAAATTCCTCCTTTCCAAAAAGTCACGAACAATTCATAAAGAAACTAACCTCAACTTGGACACCACCAAGAGGTAATCCTCTGTATTCGCTGTAAGGGTTGAGAATTATAGGAGGTGTGGGGTCTGTATATTTTGTAAAGAGGGAGGAAGAGGACTTGAGAGAGGATTTTTTTTGGGAGAACGCTTCAAGAAAAAAAAATCGCAGTCCTCCTCTATGAAGAAGATGAAGAAGATTAAAAAAAAAAAAAAAACTGAATTCCTCACCCCTCACACTTTTTTACTGAAAGAGAATTTTTAATTTTGAAATCTAAAATAAAATTAAAATAAATTTGGTTTAATAAATAATAATTATATATATATAATAACTAATTTATTATATATATATATGTATGTATGTATGTATGTATGTGTGTGTGTGTGTTATATCAAATATAACACATAACTTATAGTTATTATATTGTATCCAATATAATATAACTATAATTTTTATTTCTCTCAATAATATATGGTATTTAATATAAATCACATTTATACTAAATTTAATTATATAAATCTCATCCATATAATTAGTATTTGAATCACATTCAAATATTTAATTCCTCTCAAAATTAAACTTTATATTATAATATATCAAATACATTATATTAATTATATCACATATAATTAATTCCCTCAATTAATTTGAACAATTCATTTTAATCCAAAATTAATTCTCAATAATCCTTGTTGAGCTATAGAGGAGACCTTATGGACCTGTAGATTGAAGCTCCAATGGTACTTGAATAATTAATTAAACTCTTTACTTAAATTACCCAATATCCATTAACTACCGGTCACTCCACTAAAGACCGACAATTGCACTCTTCGCACTACAAATATATATTTGTATTCACTAGATATAACTAGTCACCAGTGCAATGACCCTTCACAAATTTCTTGTAAGTACAGCTGAACCAAAATTACCGTTTTGCCCTTATAGTTATATCTAATTTTTAAGTACCACTAATCCCTTTAATGAACAATAAGACATAGTCCAACTATTACCAAATCCCTTTTGGGCCAAGAGAGGGTGTGACGCCACATTATTCAAGCCTCGGAATCAGCCCTTAAAGGAGCAATTTATCTACTTACCCTGACATTAAGGAAGGAATGAATTTCGTCTTGTGTAGTTGTGTTCCCAAATCCTCAATCAGATGAATCTCAAAATGGTAGACTTATTGAATCGACAATCTGGCCACTCTCACCCATACATCAAAGGATCGCCTTCATAGGCCGGAGTTTATAACTCACTCAAGATTTAGGTCATGTCACCCATGGTCATCTTGGTGAAATGTAAGTCTCTATTATTAACGGTGTTATATAATGAGACTATTCATTTCATAGTCTGGTCTTATACAAACCCCTTTGTATAAAATACCCCACTCACATGTCTCTACATGAATGATTAGGATTAGATCATTTGTAGCACTTTACAACAATTGTAACATCTACAAAGCGGGTCGTATTCGAAGTGTCACCAGGATAAGGTACCCAGCCTTATTCATCTACTAGAGACCATTTAGGTTATCACTTAAATATGATCCACCTGTATGTCTTTACATACATGTTTAAGCTACAGAAGATAACCTTGGATGTTAGTTTATTGGTTTTGTAGATTAATGCTATTAAATGTCGAATAAAATGCCTTAGATTTTATTAAATAAATAAATTGTTTGTACATTACAATTACAAACTATCGGACCCACGAGATTTAGGACATCAACCCAAACAGAATAGAGCAAAAAGTAAAAGAAAATAAGGAGAAATCGTGTTGCAAGCGGTTGGAATTGGAGAGTGAAACCCTAGTCGGTTAAATGTTTTATTTATAATTATCGAGATTGCATCGCGATACTAGGGTGCAGTGCCACGACACTAACAGGATTTAGTCGCGCATCAGGTTTGGAGCGTCGCGACACTGATAGGATTTTGTTGCACATCAAATAGAGTCATTCGGCGTTATAGTGTCGAGCTTGGTGCTATAGGGCACGACGACACTATGCAGGCAGGGGCAAAATGAACATTTTTTAGCTTTTTTCTTCCTTATTGATGCAATTAAGCTCCATTTTGGCTCGTTTTAGCTCCATTCTATCACTAATGCCCTCTTCTACCCTCTAGGTACTCGAAACCTATAAAATAATCAAATACGCGCATAAAATACAGGAATAATCTTGAGTTAAGTGGAATATGATAGCACGTTTTGAGCACTATTAACTACGACAACATTTCGAAAATGCTATGAAAATCTATGATAGTGTTTTTTTTAATGCTATCGTATGTGATATTTATTTTAGTGATAGGATTAAGTAGAAAATAATATAGAAATTAATAGAATGCAATAAAACTAGAAACACAAGAATTTATATAAACTCCCATCTCAAAGAAAAACTACAAGTCCACGACCCACCAGAAGGAAATCCACTATGTGAAAAAATTGTTACAATCACTCTCCTTGATCCCAATTACAATAGCACACTTTTAAAACTTTTATATTTATTCACGCCCTTTAATCCCAAGTTCAAACTAGGGAATACAAAAATGAGTTCAACGATAATTAGCACACCTAAGCTTAAAGTATTATATTATGTAATGTACTTCTCAAATATTAAATTTACTTCACCGATCAGCTTAAACTTTTAGATCAATCGTTGATTAGTGAAAAAATTAATATACATTCATTTCTATGTTTAAGGATGAAATTTTATTTTTCTTCCCCATAATAAAAATAGTTATAAAAACTTGTTGATATGAGGAGAGAGTAGTAAAAAACAATAATTATAGTTTGAAAAACGTATAAGATATTTTATATTTATTTATAATGAAATCCAAAGTTTATATAAGATTGATGGTATAAAATTTATTTACTTAGTTCAAAAAGATAATAATAGTAATTGTCATCAACTAATAAAATTCATGCAATATAAGTTTGTTAATTTTTGTATAATGCGGGAGATGGCGGTGAAATTCGTGGAAAGCAATTTTCACCGCGTCATATTAGAGTCGGTGGGGCATTTTTAAATATAAAAAAATATTTAAAAATATTTACATTTTATAATAAAAAAAAATTCCAATATTACGATATTACGATATTACGATATCACGATATTTCACCACCGACATTACTGGCGTTGTGAAAACTCGGTAATTTCTTTGCTTTAGACTAATTTTACCGCCATTTCCCACTTTATACAAAAATTAATAAACTTATGAATAAAGTTGATTGGTTAATAACAATTAACATTATTTTTTGAACTAAAAAGAAATTTTAACCATTAATATTATATCACTTTGGATTTCATTATAAATAGTTATTCAGTATATTATATCTTTTTCAAAGTATAATATCTGTTTTTTCACTTCTCTTACCTGATATAAACAAGTTTTTATAGCTATTTTAATTATGAAGAAAAAATAAACATAAATTTTTATGCTTACACTTGGAAATGTAAATTAATTTTTTCTTAAATTTTCTCTGTAATATTTCATTCGTGTTATGTTAACCATTTTCTTTTGCACAAATCACCAAACAATCATATCAAAGATCTATTCTAAGTTTTATCACATTCTAAATTATAGAGAGTTCAAAAAAAAATTATGATTGGTGATGGGAAATTAGAAGATGCACCGGGTATATCAACTATGTTGACTTAATCTTGGTACTCTCATCATTTAACCAATTAAAAAATATCATTAGTTACATATGATTAATTACATTTAGGAATATTAGTAAATATATCTACTTCACTCAGGCGCACTTTAATTAATTTTTCAAATTCTCTCATGGCATCAAGATTCTCATGAAAATCAAACGTTGGCTTCATCTTGTCAAGGGCTTCTCTTGCAACTTGTCTTTCTTCTTTTATAGAGCAGATCTTTGGAGCGGCAACAACAACATGATGACCAATATTAGGATTGGAAAAAAGTATTTGTTGAACTTTCAAAATGAAATCTGACTTTTAACATCTCTACTTGAGTAGCTTTTGTGGGTATCACACACTAATCTTTGTTTGTGGAGTTTTCAGTTGAGTTACTTCAAAATCACCTTCACATTTCTTTGTATAGATAGTGGTTGATGGTTTCAAAAATCGTTGTAAATTTTGCTTGAAAGAACCTTGGGGTTTGAAGAACGACAACATATATATCTTCGTTTTGTCTGCATCATCTTCATCTTTTGAATGCATACTGAGAGAGAATACGAGAGGAAAATGAAATTAAAATAAAAATATACAAATATTAAAGAAGTTAAATTGAGCTATTTCGTTGTGAAAAATAATTGTGTTGTGATTTGTGCCCTAAAGTTTTGTAGTTTATTTGTTATTTGATATAATATTTGATTATTTTAAATATGCAATAATGTTGTAAGTATTATAAATAATGAGATCCAAATTTTCATTAAATACTCGCTTTCAATTATTGACGTCAACGTCTCTTAATTAATTTAAAATAATGTTGATGTAAAATTTAAATTTAAATTTAAATTTAAAAGTTATGAAAATAAGAAAACTTAATTAATTAATTAATTAATTAATATTATTATTATTATTTTAAATTTATTAACAATATATTAACACTTAAGACAAAAAATGAATATTTAATGAAAATGAAAATTAATATTAATCTAAAAATCGATAGATCAAATTGAAACAAAACTTAGATGTCAAGAATGAAATTGCAATATTTTAAATCTAGGAACTAAATTAAAATCCACCTCAAAACATAAAAGAATAAATGTGAACTAAATAGAAAAGTCTCACAAGATTGAAAGTGAGGGACGTTCCCGCTATTTTTTCACCTTAAATTGTTTTGCTTATTGACAAATGAAATAATAGTCCCTTTTATAAGTAAAAGTTTATCGGTGTCTATTAACATCTATTATTGATAATTCTAAAATTTTACTATATCTGATAAATAATTATATATTTGGTGGGAAAATTTTTATAAATAAAAAATCCGAAAAGTATTTACATTTCCTTCCCTTCCTCGGAGAGAAGAGGCTCGAATAAAATCAAATAATGAAAAGTGAAAAAAATATTTATATATATATATATATATATATATATATATATATATAGTTTCCTTCCCTTCCTCGGAGAGAAAGGCTTGAATAAAATGGAATAATGAAAAGTGAAAAAAAAAAAAAAAAAAAATAGATAAAAAGAATAAAAAAATCTCTTGTTGAGAGTGGGATTTGAACCCACGCCCTTTCGGACCAGAACCTTAATCTGGCGCCTTAGACCAACTCGGCCATCTCAACCCCTTGGGAATGCAATTTTATATTATACAACATAAAGCATTATACAAATTCCCATACTTTTAAGCCTGTTCTATTTTAATCGTCTGTAATTTCGATAAATTTTAAAATTAACCCATTTGACAAAGATGACCCAATATGTAGTCCATATTACATAATTGTCCAAATAACTTTTTTTTTTTTTTTTTACGCAAATAGACTACAAGAATATATTTTATTCACAAATGTTATAGAAAAGGAAATTAGATCTTAGCGAGACTCCGTTGTTTGTGGGGAAGTAGCAATTCTTTCGACGGAGAAAAAGAAGACGAGTCATCAGAGGCTTGGCCCAAATTTGAGCTTCAATCCTCATCTTCATCAATGCACCACCGTCACTCCGGCTTGTGTAGAAATCCATTAGCATTTAAGCCAGGCCAAGTTTTAAGAATTGTGACTAGGTTGGTAGTTAAGGTTTAAAATGTCAATGTCCACGAAAATATCAAGTCTTAATTTTATGAAATTTTCGATGGAAATATCGATAAGACGTTGATTCCGATGGATATTTCTGTTGAAAATTATAAAAACAAAAAATTCAAAAAATAGATTTAAATTAGTAAAAAATATTTTATGATTTTTATACAAGTTAACATGTTCATTATTATTAGATCTACACTGGAGAGATTTTATTATTATTATTTTTTTATATTTCGTGGATTTTTCTATGACATAATAAAAATATCGATTCACCTCCTCATGTCGATGTAGAACCCATGAAAACATGGAAATATTCGACATGTTGACGGAAATTTAGTACTATGGATGTAGTTTAATTCTAGAGTAATTGTTTTAAATGACAAAATTATTGAAAATATTTTCAAATATAGCAAAATGTCTCATAGACAGTGACATTTTACTATATTTGTAAATAAGTTGACTCATTTTGTGAGGAAAGTTGTCTCCTTCAATTTTCATTTAGAATAAGAGGAATATATACACAACCTAATTTTTGGTGAAAACCAAAATTGATATCCAAATACATAAATGGAAAAATATACAAATCAAATATGGAAATATATTTCCTAATACCCCTCCTCAAGTTGGAGCATGAGGATCACAAATGTCCAACTTGTGAAGAAGATATATAAACCATTGTTTCCCAAAGGCTTTTGTAAATATATCAGCAAGTTGTTCGTGAGTAGATACATGATGTGTAGCAATGGTGTCATCTCGAACAGCATTACGTACATAATGATAGTCTACCTCAATATGTTTTGTGCATTCATGAAAATTGGATCTCGAGCAATATGCAATGTCGACTGACTGTCACAAAATAAATTTATGGCACAAGGATGATCTACCCAAGACTCCCAAATAATGCTTTAAGTCATTTGAATTCAAATGTAATAGAAGCCATGGAGCGATGCTCGGCTTTTACTAATGATCGAGACATCGTTTGCTACTTCTTAGTTTTCTAAGATATAGGAGAAGCATCAAGAAAAACAAGCTAACCGGTGAGAGAGCAACGAGTCAAGGGACAACTAGCCCAATTCGAGACACACCAACCGGATAGAGAAGGAAAACAACTAGAGCGAAGGAGAATTCCTTGACCTGGACAACTTTTCAAATAACGAACTATATGAATTGTAGCATCCCAGTGTTCTTGTCAGGCAAAATGTGCACCACATAAGTTAAATAAGGTCGCATAAAGGATATATATATGAGACGTCCAACTAATGCTGATATCGTTAAGGTTCTACCAGAAAAAGGACCATTAGCTAATGCTAAGTGAGGATTTTGCTCAATTGGAAACACTATAGGTTTAGCTCCTAAAAGTCCCATGTCTGAAATGATGTCAAGAATGTATTTTCGTTGATAAAGAAAAATGCCCGCTAAATTTCGAGCAACCTTAGTGTCAAGAAAATATTTCAAAATGCCTAAATCTTTTAGATAAAATATTCACCCAAATATTTCTTAAATAAGGCAATAGCAGAAGTGTCAATACAAGAAATAACCAGATCATCAACATATACTAAGACATTAAGTTGAACTTGTCCATGATGCAACATAAAAAGTGAGTAATCTGAATAAGTTTGGGCGAACCCATATTTCTTCAAAGAAGCAGCTAACTTTGCAAACTAACACCCTGGAGCTTGATGTAAACCATACATACACTTTTCTAGGCAACACACCATATCTAATGTATTGATAGTAAAATCGTATGATAATTTCATGTACACTTCCTGGAAAAAGTGGTAACTATACGTACTTTCTTGGGAGTTGCAGCTGCAAAGAATTGGGAACTACATTAGATGGATGTTCAGCTACAACTCCCAAGAAAGTACGTATAGTTACCATTTTTGCCACTGGAGCAAAGGTATCATTATAATCTATATCCTTAACTTGATGATTGCTAAAAAGATACAAGGTAAGCCTTGAGTTTTTCAATCTCTCCATTCGCATGATATTTGATTTTATACACTCATTTACACTTTAGAGCTTTCTTGCTTGGGTGTAAGACTTTCATGACCCAATTCTGGTTAACTTCCAATGCATTTATTTTGTTTTGCATGATTTCTCTACAACCAGCATCTTTCATAGCTTCATTAAAATTATGAGGTTCATGCCTGCAGTTACTACTGCAAGAAATATTCGATGTTGCACAAGAAAATTATCATAAGTCACAACGTGTGCTATAGAGTGAGGAGTACTTGAGGAGCTCATGGATTCTGATGAACATGGGGATGGATTCTCTTGCCATGTAGATTCAATAATAAAATCATGAAGAAGAACTGATGGTCGATTGGTTCTTAAACCTGGTCAGAGCGGATCTCGTTGTCCAAATCTGGACCAAATAATTTAATTATATCCACTCAAAACTAATATAGTAATGGTAGCATGAGTCGAACTCAGGGAGCCCTTAAAATTTTCAATTAAAGAGTTTTCAATCCAAGGGTAACCAAAAGGGGGGTTTTGTGAAATTGTTATGTTACAAATAAATTTAAATGCATAAGATAAAAACAAAGTATTGAAATTCATTTTCAGAAAGCCTAGATTGGGTTGTTTCAGAATTCTCCTATTCAATGTATTCGATCATCAAATTCTCATTACTAGAGTCAAGTAATTGTTTATACTTAACGAAATTAATTGGAACAACCAATTAATTCGACCTAATCAACTAATTAGCCCAATTCAAATCGATGAACAACATGCAAATTCATGTTGGCCTAATTGCATTAAGATCTAGGTCAAAATTAGGTTAAACATCTAATAAGAACAACTTTAATTAAACATTTGTGGATTCAGTTCCAAGTTGGTTAGAACAATACTCATCCAAATAGATTCGCAAGCTAATCTAACCTATTGTTTCTATATAATTAACACGAGATTATATACCATATATCAAATGTCAATCAAAAGCGATAATTATAAAATTTCCAAGTGTCCAATAATATAATCATAATGAATCAAGAACAAAATTGAATCCGAAAATTGTAATAAACTAGTTTCAAACTCACAAATACATTGAAATATGTAGAAAAATACTAAACCCAAGCTATAAATGATTATGTTAGCTCATAATATTCATGGTAAATTCTAAGGAATCATTTTTTATACATCCTCAAACCAATAACAAAAGAAAAGTGGAAAAATAGTGTAAAAGTCGGCTGGAATCAGATCACTCTCATCCCTTCCTTCTTCTTATCCTAATTCGACAAAAGAAGTATTTATAAAACTGTCACAACGTTGCAACGCTGAGGGCAGTATTATAACACTCCAATCAACGCATAGACCTTATACATAAAGGTAGCATTGTAATGTTGCATGAATTTGGGCAAACCGCGAGTGCTTGGCTCAAAATAGTCAATTCTACCTCCTAAGTGTCCGAACCTGTAAAATATTCAACACATAAATCCTAGAATAATCCCGAATTATGGAGCAAGATAACACATTGTTGGTGCTATAAAACACCCCCAACTTAATTTTTGATCATCCTCGACCGAGGTAAAATAAAACAAACAGTCATACAAATTATATGTTTACTCAAATTGCATGGTTCGTTACTCAAGCCTTAACAGTCTTCTAGGATTTAACTTGCACTCAACAATGAAATCAATTCATAATTAGTAAATGAAGCACAATTTAAAACTGATTCTAAACTTACTCATGCAAGAATGAGTTCAAAGCCCTTCTAATTAAGTCCTAATAGCCCGAAATGGTTTTAAATGGCCCTCAATTTCTTTTCCCCCTACATTAGCTCATGCACCAAGCACCAAGCACCAAACACCAAAACAATCAAGACGGTAATATTTCAACCAAGGCGCCTGGAATTTAACTTTTGGGATCCCAACTTGCATTTATTTTATCTAGGCATGTTATCTTTCACACAAAACTACAGGAAACTATACTCACTCCTTTCTCGTGAATGTTCTAACTAATCACAGCAAGGTAGCTCCTTCTAACCCCAAATAGGTCCAAATCCTATTGGACGCAATTTTTTTCCAATGTGGATTTTCAGTCACAAAAGTCAAAGTTCAGGACAAATGATCATGCATAATATTACAAGTTCATTTTTGTTTCTTCTTTCATGATATTTATTTTCAATGCAAATATATATCAACTTATTTTTTTAAAGCAAACATGTAAAACATTTTTCTCTCTCGGTATTACATTACAACCAATCATATAAGATATTCTTTAATCAGTGGGACCAATCGGAGTGACAATAAAACTACAAGTTAAATAACATGATTCTAAGCATGCAAAGCCTAATGTAGGTAGACAAAGAACTTAAGCGTGCATGAGAAGTAAGAAATTTTGGGCTAAAAAGCATTATTATTCATGTAAAACAACATGTCATACAAAGTAAAATCACAAAGAAGTGTGTCATAGACTAGTCATCATAACAAACCACTTAATATGAACAAACATGCATATAAGCAAAAAATAAAATAGCCCGAGGTCAGATGCTCAATGGCTCCAGCTAGAACACAAACATGCCCGATCTCTAACTTAAAATCTAACATTGTCCCTAATGTGATAAAGAAAAGAAAAAATGGGATAAAATAAAAGGGAAACAGAAAACTTCCCTGAAATTTGACACACTAGACGACGGTGATATTTGGCTCATCAAAAATTGATTCTCTCCATCTTCTCATGATAAAAAAAAATCTAAAGATCAAGAAAAATTTAAAGAATTAAGCTCAAGACAAATAAAAATAACTGAAAGGAAACCTAAACTAAGAAAGCAATAAAAATGTAAATCCTACCTGTCTCTAGGTAGTGCAATTGTTTAAGTTCGATATGCTAGGCACGACTCGGCTTCATCAACCATAATCGCCATAGACTGCCAAGTCTCCATCACTCACCCCCAACTTAGGAGGTTAGCTACCATCCTGAAAAATATGGGTACTAGAACAAATAGAGATTATCAATATTACTTTCTATTTGATCTCTTTCTCTTATTTCTTTTTCTTCTCACCAGGAAATTCCACTCAAGCTTTATCGCCCTTTGCAGTAGGGCTTTGGCCATCTGAAGACTGGGCAACTTTCACCTCTTGTTTGGGCTCAACTTCCTTAGCAACAGCCAACCTGTTAGGAAAAGGAGCACAAGGGATACTAGCTTTTTAAACTTAAAAGTGGATTAAATTTTACCCCTCGTTTTCTGGCCAGGCTAGCAATCTACTCCTCAATATTCTCAGCTTTCTCTTCAATTACAACCTCAATTGGCTCATCAACAGGCACCTTAAAGCTCTCCATGCAGTTCAAAGCATAAATGGCACTGACATTACGCACATTGGGCACTGATTGGGAAAGAAGCTTCCCATACTAAGTGTCTAGCCTACTGACCGCGCTGGCAAGTTAGGAGATCTGATTGGCCATACTCTGCATATGAGAGGTAGTAGTCTGCTGAGACTTCTTCTGGTTTCTACTAAACCTGCATGGTAGAATTTGTCAGACTCTTCACCATATCCTCCAAGGGCATACACGAATTGCTCTGACCCTGGTGTCCTTGATTGCCCCAATGGTTGTTATTATACATTTGATCGCCTTGCTGATTCCCAGCATAATTTACTTCAGCAATAGGCTCATGAGATTGTATTTTTTCAAAGTAAACCTATTTTACAATAGTAGATAGTTCAACAATTTTAGCTCTAAGTTCACTTACCTCTTGTGAAGATGTGGATGATTGAGAAACTTGACCTTTGGTCCCAAACCACTGTTTATTTTCAATCATCATGGAAATCAACTTCATAGTTTGAGATGAGTTTTGTTACTAGTGCTCCATCTATAGCCGCATCGATATTATTTCATCATTTTACAGTAATCTTTCATAGAAATAGTGAATCATGAGGTGTTTTAGGATCTGACAGTTAGGGAAGCCAGCACAGAGGCAGTTGAACCTCTCCCAATACTAGTATAATTACTCCCCATGCCCCTATAGAGTGTTGTAAATAGCTTTCTTGATTATCGTCTAGATGTTGGGAAAAATTTATTTAGAAACCTTTTTTTCATTTCTATCTGTTGGGGTCGATGCCCTAAATCTCGTGATTTCGTAGTTTGTAAATTATTTATTTAATAAAATAAAGTACTATTTTATTTGATATTTAGTTTGCATTAACCCAAATCTAATAAACTAAGATCCTAGGTTATTTGTGTAGTTTAAACATGTATGTGGTGACATACAAGTTGATCATGTTTGAGTAATAACTTGAATGGTTTGTAGTATATAGATAAGCTGGCTATCTTATCCGGGTAACATTATGGATAGGATCCAATTTGTAATTGTTACAATTGTTGTAAAGTGTTACAAATACTCTAGTTCTGATAATTCATGTAAAGACATGTGAGTGGAGGTATCCTATATAAAGAGTTTGTATAAGATTAGACCAAGAAATGATTAATCTCTCTTTATAGCATCGTTACTTGAAGAGACTTACACTTTACTAGGATGACCATAGGTAACTTAACCTTAATCATGAGTGAGTTGTGAACTCCTGCCTATGAGGGTGGTCCTTTGATCTGTATGAGTGAAAGTTGTCAGATTCGCCGACTTAATATGTCTAACATTTTGGAGATTAGTCCGAGTGGGGAACTAGGAACACAGCTACACAAGATGAAATTCACTCATTCTTGTTGTTAAGGTAAGTAGATGAATTGTTCCTTTAAGGGTTGATTCCGGGTTTTGAATAATGAGGCTCTTCACCCTCTCACTAGCCAAAGAGAGATCTAGTTTATACTTGGACTACAACCAATTCTTCATTAGAGAGATCAATGGTACTTAAGGAGTTAAATGTAACTATAAGGGTAAAACGATAATTTTGACCTAGATATAATTACAAGCAATTTGTGAAGGGTCAACATACTATTGATTGGTTATATCAACAGTGCGAAGAGTGCAGTTGTCGGCCTTTAGTGAAGTGACCAACAATTAATGAATGTTGATTAATTTAATTAAAGAGTTTGATTAATTAATCTAGTATCATTGGAGCTTCTAATCTATAGGTCCATAAGGTTCCCTTGCTAGCTCAATAAAGGTTAGATGAGAAACAATTATTTTTGGATAAGTTGAATTGTTCAAATTAATTAAAGGGAATTAATTGTATGAGGTATAATTAATATAATGTATATGATACATTATAATATAAAGTTTGATGAGAGAGATAAATATTTAAATATGATTCAAATATTAACTATATGAATGTGATTCATATAAAATTGTAGGAAAAAGTTTAATATGAATATGATTCATATTAAAATTATAAGTTAAAATTAATGTGAATATGATTTATATTAAAACTATAGGTTATGTGAGAGATTATTATTTAAATATGATTCAAATATATGACATTTATATTAAAGTTTATTTAATATAAAGTCCTTAATTTAGCTTTATTAAATTTTTTTTTAATTTACTTAAATCAAGAACATCATGCAATTGGAGGAGTTACTTTGATAACTCTTCCTTCCTCTCTTTATCATAACTTTGGCATATGCATTTTTGACAGAAGTGAAGTACGTTATTTTTGCTCCATGCTTTTTGATACTCTCCCAAAAACTCTCTCAAGAAAAAATCATTCTCCCTCACAAAATTAACAAGAAGAGCCCACAACTCCTTCTTGATTACTCACTTAGAGAATGGCCAAGGAAGGTTTTGGTGGTGGTGTACAAGAGAAATCATGTACGTTGCTGTGTTCGTGAGGAGGAGAAGAGTTTGTGATCTTCGAGAAAGGAGAACGTGAAGAAGTGTTTTTCATCAAGGGTAAGTTTCTCATCTTACCTTTCCTCTCTGTGCTTCTTTTATGGACGACATGCTTAAAGTTGTTTATCGTTTTGTGTTTTAACTGGGTTTTGATTTTGTTCTAAAAAGAATTCATCAACACAAAGGTGATCAATCGCTTCCATACTGGGATTCCATCCCTTCACTATCCAATTTTGCTATTTAATTAATTTTACATGTGATATATGATTAATTTTATATGTTGCATAATGTATGCGAAATAGTTTAAAATTTCACCATAGTATAAACATTTTATCATGCATCATATTAATATAATTGTTATATTATATAGTTGCATGATATTATAAGTATGCCATTAATCATATTGAATCTAAATATCGTATTATATGATTGCATATATCAGTAACATGTCCATGCATCATACTATAGTATAAAAGTTCTATTATATGGATGAATGATGATATGTTTTATTTTCATTAGTTTATAATATAAGTATTATATTATGTCATGAAAATGAAATTGCATTGAGCATAACATTACTTAATAAATATAAATGTTATATTTAATTGATGTTATTAGATACATGATTATAGGTTTTAATTATTTCATTAATTTACAAGTCTTATAAGCTTGATGATTGAAATCAAAATCTATAATCAAGAGTTGCATGCAAACATAGGTTTCAATTAATTTTAAATGGTTTAAAATTAATTCACCTAGGCCTATGTTAAAATATTTCTAATATGATTAGAATTATGTTAATCTTGTATTTTATTTTTAATAGGATTAAATTGAAAATAATAAAAGATTAAATTTATAAAATAATTGTTTATAAGGGACATTTGTCTAAGGCAGGTTCTGTCTAAGGCTGAGGTATTTAAGTTGACGAAAACAAAATATCCCTACCTGGGAATCGACTTGGAAGGTGAATTAACAAGTATTTTATAAGCATGCAATAAATGATTTATTTTATTAAAGTATTTAATGAACAAAATCATATATTGTTAAACTATCCAATATAAGAGTTATATCAAGCCAATTTAACAATATACTTAGATAAATTGTTAGCTGAATTTACCTATATAATAAACTCTAGGTTTAAAACACTTAATGAAAGAAAAATAATGTATATGATATGTTAATTTCTTTTCACATTCTCCCTAAATGTTCACACCATGAGATCTATGCTCGACCTCATGGCATCATTTACTTGTGTTCCCCCAAGGAAGGTATTTGCATAGGTCAATATCAAGGTGTATGGAAAAAGTATTTATACTAAGTGGGAGAGGGACATGTGTCAACACATCCCATGTTCTCCTTAATTAGTTTGTAGTAAGGTTTCATGGTTGACCTCGTGGCACTGTTTGCTTGTGTCCTCCTAACCAATGTATTTGCATGAAATTTTACTCAAACTTCAGTAATGGATAGGATTGCTTTAGCTTTTGCCCTAATCGGTTTTTCTCTATGGTCGACTCATTAGGGTAGAACACTAGAATCTAAAATGAAGAGTTACGCTTACAAGAAATTGTTTAGCAAGTTAATGATTTCTTGACCAAACAATGGTGACTAATCATTATAGGAATAAGAGTTATTCTGGTGTAATGATTGGTTAAGAATGTCTCAATTCATTAAAGGGGTGACTGTCCATCCTACGGTGGCTTTTTATCCTAACTCACTAAAGCGTCATTGTAAAATTGGATGTCACATAGGGTATATTAAAATTTTGCTAAATTTGATTGTTTTTTAATGGATAATGTATATAAATAATATAAATAATTTATATGGTTTCAACAAACTTCAATATGACTAGCACTACACTCAACCTATTAAGTGCGAATAAGTTAACTAGGAAAAACTACACGAGTTGGAAAAACACAATCAATAGTGTATTAATCATGGATGACCTAAGATTTGTCCTACTTGAGGAGTGTCCTCAGGCTTCAGCTCAAAATGCAACCCAAAATGTTTGGGATGTATACGAGAAATGGGTAAAGGCAAATGAGAAGGCCCGAGCGTACATATTGCCAACTTGTCTGAAGTTTTGACAAAAAGGCATGAATCCATGGTCACTGCATTCGAGATTATGTATTCACTGCAAGAGATATTTGGACAACCATCCTCACAGCTCAAACATGATACTCTGAAGTTCATCTTCAATGCTCGTATGCAAGAGGAGACATTGTGCGAGAACACATGCTCAACATGATAGTCCATTTCGTTGTGGTTGAAATGAACGGGTCATCATCATTGAGGTCAATCAAGTTAGCTTTGTTCTAGAGACTCTGCCAGAGAGTTTCTTCAGTTCCTTTGTAATGTTGTTATGAATAAGCTAGTCTACAACCTGACCACCTATCTTAATGAGCTACAACTTACCAATCCTTGATAAAAGTCTAGGAACAAAAGGGAGAGGTAAATATTGCCACTTCCTTCAAGAAGTTCTACAGATGTTTGACCTTTGGAACTAAGTCTATGCCTTCTTCATCTGGCAGTAAAAAGTGGAAGAAGAAGAAGGGAGGTCGGGGGAATAAAACTAACCCTAGTGTAGCCTAAGGGGGGCAGAAAGGCCAATGTTGCCAAAAAAAAATGTTTCCACTACAACCAAGAAAGACACTAGAAACAGAACTGTCCCAAGTATTTGGCAGAGAAAAAGAAGGCCAAACAAGGTAAATATGTTTTACTAGCTTTGGAAACCTATTTAGTGGAGAATGATGATTCGACCTAGATAATTGATTCAGGGGTCACTAATCATGTTTTTTTTCCCTTCTTTTCAAGGAATTAGTTCCTCGCAATAGCCCAGAACAGGCGAGATGACAATGCAGATTGGAACTGCGCAAGTCGTCTCAGTAACAGTGGGAGGCATTAGATTACTTTTACAGAAATCTTTTTGTTATTGAACAATGTTTATGTAGTTCATGGTCTAAAGAGAAACTTGATTTTTGTGAAGTGTTTGCTTGAATAACATTTACCTTTAATATAAACAAAGTGTTTATTTATTAGAATGGTGTTCAAATTTATTCTATAAGCTTAGAAAGTAATTTATATGTGCTAAGACCATTAGCAACTTAGACACTTTTAAATACTAAAATGTTTAGAACTGCAACAACTCAACTTAAAAGACAAAAGAATTCTCCTAAAGAAAATGCTCATCTTTGGCACCTAAGATTAGATCACATAAATCTCATCAGGATTGGGAGATTGCTTAAGAGTGGACTTCTAAGCGAGTCAAAAGAAAACTTTTTACCTGTATGTGAGTCATACCTTGAAGACAAAATGATTAAAAGACCTTTTATTGGAAAAGATCATAGAGCCAAAGAACCTTTGGAACTTTCAGGCCTCTATGGTCCTATGAATGCTAAAACAAGAAGGGGGTTTGAATGTTTCATCTCATTCATAGATGATTATTCTAGATATGAGTATGTTTACCTGATGCAACATAAGTCTAAAGCTCTTAAAATGTTCAAAGAGTATAAGGCTGAAGTTGAGAATTCATTAGAAAAAACAATTAAGATACTTTGATCAGATCGAGGTGGAGAGTATATAGATTTAAGATTATAGGACTATATGATAGAACATGAAATCACATCCCAATTCTTGATACCAGTACATCTCAGTAGAATGATGTATCAGAAAGGAGAAATAGAACCTTGTTGAACATGGTTCGGTCTATGATGACTTATGCTCATTTACTTGAGTCATTTTGGGGTTATGCAGTGATAACTGTAGTTTGTATTTTGAACTGTGTTCCATTCAAAAGTGTTTCTGAAATACCCTTGAAATTATGGAATAGTCGTAAAGGAAGTTTACGCCACTTCAGAATTTGGGGTTGCCTAGCAAATGTGGTTGAGGAAAATCCTAAGAAATTCGAACTTTGTTTAAAATTGTGCCTGTTTTTATGTTATCCCAAGGGAACGAGAGGCAGTTACTTCTATGATCCTAAAGAAAATAAAGTATTTGTGTCAAAAAATGCTACATTTTTAGAAGAGGACCACATTAGGGAGCATAAATCCCACAGTTAGATTGTGTTAAGTGAACTTTTCAATGAAACTAGTAACACTTCAACAAGAGTTGTTGAAAAAGCTAGTACATCAACAAGAGTTGTTGATGTGGGTTCATCTAATCAGCACATTATTTCAACAATTGAGGGAGCCTCGACGTAATGGGATGGTTTCAAACCCACCTGATTATTATATGGGTTTAACAGAAACCCTGACCATCCTATCAAATGGTGAAGTTAAAGATCCATTGTCCTATAAACAGACAGTGATGTAGATAAAGATGAATAGGTTAAGGCTATGGATCTCAAAATGTAGTCTATGTACTTCAATTTAGTCTGAGATCTTGAACATTAACTTGATTGGGTAGAACCTATAGGTTGCAAATGGATCTACAAAAGAAAAAGAGATGTAGATGAAAAGGTACATACCTATAAGGCTAGACTAATAGTAAAGGATTATACATAGGTTGAGATAGTGAACTATGAAGAAACTTTCTCACCTATTACCATGCATAAATCTATCTGGAGGCTCCTATCCATTGCCACATATTTATTATGAGATATAACAAGTGGGCGTCAAGATTGCCTTTCTAAATGGTAATCTTGAGGAGATCATTTATATGCAGCAATTAGAGGGGTTCATTAAACAAGGTCGAGAGCAAATGGTTTGCAAGCGTAATCAGTCCATTTATGGATTGAAATAGGGAACCTATAAGCCACAAGGTCAAGAGACCATTTATATGTAGTGGCTTATGAAGCTGCCAAGGAGGTTGTATGGCTCAAGAAATTTTTGACAGATCTGAAAGTTATTCATGATATGTCATAGCCCATCATTATTTATTATGATAATAGTGGTGCTGTGATTAATTCCAGGGAGCCTAGAAACCACAAGAGAGGGAAGCACATTGAGTGAAAATATCATCTTATCCAGGAGATTATGCATTGAGGGGACGTGATTGTCACGAAGATCACTTCATAGCATAATGTTTATGATCTATTTACAAAGGCTCCCACAACTAACGTGTTTGAGGGTCTCCTAGAGAGTCTAGGTCTACGAGACATGCATCATATAACCTAAGATAAGTGGGAGATGTTACTGGGTGCACATTTTATGTCATAGTTTATTGTTTTGTGTACTATACTTTGTTTTATACTTTGTATTTGTACACCCCACTAGCTTTTGGACACATGGAAGATGAGGTTCATGCCTTAAATCTCGTGGTTTCATAGTTTGTAAATTATTTATACAAAAATTAATTATTTAATAAAATAAAATTTTATTTTAGGGACAATTACAAATATAGACATTGGACCTAAAGTATTAGCATATATAACATAATGTAAAAAAAATTGCAAATATGGCAAAATTTAAATAGTTTATCAATGATAGACAATATATTGGTAGGATCCTATCAGTGATAGACTATATCACTGGTAAGAATCTATCGACGATAGAAGTCTATCGCTGATAGACTTGTCTATATTTGTAATTTTTTTTAAATGATGTTAACACTTGGTTATTATTCCTAAAGATGCTACCAATTGCAATTACCCTTTATTTTATTTGATATTTAGTTTTCATTAACCCAAATCCAATAGACTAAGATCCTAGATTATTTATGTAGTCATTACATGAAATTTGGCCTTCGATGTCAGTTGGAAAAAACTAAAAACGGATGTACAATGTCGGTTTCACAAGAAAAAAGTAGATCTTTAATGTCGATTTTAAATTGACATTAAAGTTATATTTTAATTAGGCTACAATATCAGTTTAGAACCGATATTGTAGCTACCCATTTATTTTCCCCCTTTAGTAAGAATATCCTCTATTTCGTTTCTCCACCTTTTTTCTCTTTCATTTCTACAAAATCTTTTCTCCTCCAAAACCCTCTTTCCATTGCCTTCACTCATTGTTGTCTTCATCGCTCGTCCATCGATCGTGAGTGAGTGAGTCAAATATGTTTGTCGATCTCGAACTCGTGCAGATCCCAACGTCTTTATTCAGCTCGTTGTGGTGTATATCTCGATGTCGTACAATCGTTCAATCGTGATTTAGCACATACTACTTCATTTGGCTTTCGTGTGTGAGATCTGCTCGTCGCCATTGTCGGATCTACTCATGGGTCTTTGGATCCCGTTGTGCATTCACTAGATATGCTCATGGGTCTTCAAATCCGGTCATGCATTCGCCAAATATTCTCTTGAGTCTTCGAATCCAGTCATTAGCATCATGATTCAGCTCTGTTCTTCAGGTCCACCGGTCATCGATGTTGTGCATTTGCTAGATTTGCCAATCTCAATTCGGATATGTTTCAATTTTCAAGCTCCAGGTCAGATCCGTTAAAACTTGTGGGTTGAGTTGAGCTCTTCACAATTTTCGTATGGGTTGTTTGAGTTGTTTGCTTGCTCTAATGATGAAATTTTATTTTGATATTTATTTTCAATCTAGTAAGTTAAAAGTTATTTCATTCTTTTTGTCTTTATTCCAATGATACTTATTTTCAATTTTATGTTCCCCAAGTTTCAAATCTTATTTTGTAGTTCATTTCATTTTTTTTTTCCTACTTTTCTCTTTCAAGAATTTTCAGAGGAACACTTTTCAGTCTGATTTCAATCAAAGTAAGCAAGTTGCTCCCTCCGCTTTGTGATTTTCTTGGTTCAATTTTTGCTCAAGTGTTGTTTAACTTTGATATTGGTGGCTTTAAGCATTATTATATGTTGCTTTAGTGTACTTTATTCAGCTTTCTTAAACTAGAATGTTCGTATCATTTCTTGATTTTAATGATCTCCAGCTCTCTATGTTGTGAACATGAATATAATTTATAACAATGTTATGCTTCATTTGCTGTAGACTCGACCAAGAAAAAGCTTTTGGTTTCAATTTGTGTATCAGTGGCTTCATTAACTAATTGCCTCTATGTACCATTTTCTATCATTAAGACTTATTAACAGACTGAATACCTCATTAATCTCGATTATGAGGAGTGTTTGCACTGTCTTGTGGGCTTCTTGGACAACTTCCTTATTTGCAACTTCATTCGTAAGCTTCCCCACTTCTCCTTTATTCTTTTTAATTACATATTGATGCTTACTGAAGATATAATAAAAAGTTTCATTCTCTAGTACCATCTTCAAAGTTCAATTTGCTTTCATTAAGCTACAGATATTCCACTTTTGAACCAACAAGGTGGTGTATGATCCTAAAAAGCTGGATAAGTCGAGTTATGGCTACTAGAATAGAATTCAATATAAATTACATTGTCTTTCATTTTTGGAACAATATAAGTTAATTTTACTTTAGCATTTTTTTCTTTTTGTTTTTAATATCTACACTTTTTTTCTTTTGATTATCCCAACTACTCCCAATGGTTAGTTTTTGTCTTTTGTTTGGAATTTCAGGTTCAAAATCTACTATCTTTTTTTCCCCTTTGATATACTTATGTTGTCATGGTATTTTTCAAAGCAAAGTGGAGATTAAGAACCACCAAGAAATCCATCTAAGCTTTTGGAAGGATTCTATAAGTCTGTGCTCACGTATGAAGATAGAGAGGGAGATTGGATGCTGTTTGAGATGTCCCTTGGGAGTATGTTGCTTACTAGTCTATATCTTTGAATTTTGTGTAGAAGAAGGATGGATTGTCAAAGAATTTAATTTTGTCTAATTATTATATAGATGCTTGCTTTGCATACTTTTTTTTTTTTTTAAGAAAAGAGAAGGTTGAACTAGTCTGATGAAATTTGTATCACTTGACCTATTTTAATCCCTTTTTTACGTGAGATACAATTTAGTCAATTATGTCATATGAATGAAAAAGATGAGTTACATAATGGTTTGAGATTTAGAAGAAATTTGGAGATGCAATTTAGTCTATTGGGTTTTGGTTTAATTATGATTTGGTAATTTAACCCTTATGACCTATGGTAATTTGTTGGTTCCTCATTCTTGAATATTTTTTTTTTTCAAACCTTGTGGCGCTTCAATCATTGTTTTCATTACAAAACGGCTACTCTAAGTTAAGCATGCTTAACTTTGAAGTTTCTATGATTGAGCAACCAAAAAGGAAGGTGCACTTTGTTGGTATAGGTAATAACTTTAAATTCTTTTAAGCCATTCTTCCATGTCCTTGTGATTCCTCTCATTCGATGTCATATTGGTTCATTCATGTACACCTTCTGAACTCGGGTCGTTACATATTACGTTTTGTTTTTTTACTTATTTGTTCAAATTCTTGTGTTATCTACTGTAGGTGGGAGAATTGTCTCTAGTAACCAAGAATTGACATCAGAGAAACTTGGGAAGATATCATTGAACACTTCTCGTTTATCTTCAGTTATTTAAACCATTTTGTAATTCATTTATTTTGAATTCTATTCTTGTGTGCAACTTAGCATATATACTGTACTTGTTCGATGTAGAATATATATATATATATTGTTGAGATTGGTGTTCTAAATCTCTTTATACTCGTAGTTTGTAAACTTATATAACAAATTATTATTAATAATTTAAACGTTATTTTATATGTGCATTAACTCAATCCAATAAACTATGATCCTAGGTTATTTTATGTAGCATAAACATGTATGTGGTGACATATAAGTAGATCATGTTTAAGTAATAACCTAAATGGTCATTAGTATATGGATAAGGTTGGGTGTCTTATCCTGGTGACACTATGGATACGACACTTTATAACGAACATGCAATTTTAATGAGCATATCTTTTGTGTGACTATGTTTTTTATTCTACCTTGTTCGAGGATGATCAATAATTAAGTTGGGGGTATTTGATAGCATCGAAAATGTGTTATCTTGTTCTTCTTAATTCGAGATTGTTCTTGGATTTTACGTGTTTATTTTATTAATTAATAAGTTTTAGCACCTAAAAGGTAGATTGGGTATTTATTGAGGAAATCGAGCTAAAACAGGCCAAAATGAAACTTAATTACACCAACCAGGAAAGAGAAGGCCAAAATGACAAGATTGCTCCTAAAGATGGCATAGTGGCGCCCAGCTACGCACTGCAAGAAAGAGAGCATTAACTTGCTGCAAGATGCCAAGTGTCACGGTCATGCTTGTCCAGGGCCTGTTTCCCATGGCCGCATGCCCGATCCGACCCCCTTTTAGCATACTTTCATATCTTGTATTGTATTAGCTTAGTTAACTTGCTTTCTTTACATTTTCATTGTAAGTGACCACTCACCCTTTTGCATATGCAAGGGCGCTAGTTGGCTTTTTGTTCAGAATGCACTATATGGGGATAAGACTAACCATCACTTCCTCATACCCAGAGTAGTACTCTATAAAGCTGTTGTTGTTGCTTATTGCTTTCTAGTCTACTACAATCTTTCTTTCTTTATTCACACTCACAAAACTTCTTACGAAAACCTTTTCTCTAAACCCGTTTTCTAAAACCGTTTTCCCTAAAACGGGGGTGGAGGTTGCGAGAGGCACTCGGTGTGCCATCGGCAGTCCGTATTCGAGTTGGCTGACTTGTTCGTAAGTGGGAACAAGTGCCGCACAATCGCTAAGAGAAGCTTCCGAAAGAGCGATTGTGATAGTTGGTATCAGAGCCAGGTTGGCTTATAGAGGGAAGATCAGTGATCATGTCAGCGACGAAGAACCTGGACAAGCATGACCGTGA
This sequence comes from Benincasa hispida, assembly GCF_027475165.1. Lineage (NCBI taxonomy): Eukaryota > Viridiplantae > Streptophyta > Magnoliopsida > Cucurbitales > Cucurbitaceae > Benincasa > Benincasa hispida. The sequence goes on along the minus strand of NC_143481.1, from coordinate 31,412,136 downwards.
CACCAAGCGTCGTGGCGCTCCAAACTCAAGACGCACGCAACAACATTCAACGCTACTCCCTACGCTGCGACACTATGCTGCACAACTAAGAGTGGCAGATTGTAAAGTGATGTAGCGCTCTACTCTAGCGTCACGACGCCGACCTATTTTTACAATATCAAATTCCTATTGTCTTTTTTCCACTTTTCTTCTAGTTTTTTTTTAATTTTTTTTTATTATTTATTTTTTTTATCTTTCATGTATCAATCTCAACCTCTTTAATCGACATGTCTAGGAAGAGTTAAGAGCTCATTCTAGCTTAGGCATAGAATTCGTTTTCCTCGATATTGTAGCTTAATAAATTTAGATCAATTGCATGATTCCATGATTTTGTCTTGATGTTTTTTTTTTCTATCTTGCATGTTTATGATTATATTATTGCTGGTAGTTTATGATCATTAGCTAGGTATCAAATTGCAATAGGTGACATATAGTTGTGATTCAACAAAAGTGGAAAAAGGTTAGATTGGCTTGTTTTATTGTTCTAATCAACCTAAGAAGAACCATGATGAATATTAATTTAGGTTGTTCCTAGTTGATATTCAGGACCTTAGCATAATCCTTATTCATAATATGGTTAGTCTTAATTGATTATAATGCTTTTCATCTAATTGAGTTGGCTAATTTGATTAATTGGACTTTCACCTAGCTCTTCTAGATAAGTTGGCTAAGCTTAGATAACATAGGAATTAATACAGTAATCTATGATCAAGTTATAATTTGGGAACAACTCAAAAGCCTAAACTAGAGCATTTAATTATTATTGAATTGAAACTTTGTTTCTTTTTCTTGCAATTTAATATTCTTGCATATAAACTCATTTTTCAAATCGCCTTTTCGGTTACCTTGGACTGTCAATAGTTCATTAGAGAAATTCAAAGATTTTCTGTGTTCGACCCGTACTATCACTACTTCATTTTTAGTGGAAACGATTAAATTATTTGGTCTAGATAAATTAGGCGACGAAAAGTGGATAAATATAAAAAACTAAATTTACAATTTTATTTCAAAATTATTTAAAATTAATTAAGATATATCAACGTCAATAATTGGAAGTGGATATTTAATGAAAATTTGAGGTTAAAAATATTAAACCTTAAAACCTAGAGATCAAATTGAAACAAAACTCAAATTTAAACGGTAAAATTGTAACATTTTGAAATTTATGGACTAAATTAAAACCAAACTCAAAACTTAAGAATTAAGTAAGTAACATTTTGAAACTAAGGGATCAAATCAAAACTACACCTAAAACCTAGGGACCAAAAATGTATGTTTCTTTAATTTTTTTAAGAAATTTTTTTTGTCACATGACAAATTTTAATTGACCAACCGTATAAGTTATATAAAGATAGATGTAACTCAATCAACACCTACATAAATATGTTTTATATCCATGTTCTTGTTTCAAATGCCATTTATTTATTTTTATTATTTTAAAAAAATACAAAAAATCACACATATACATATAAAATTTTGAAAAATAGATTATGAAATATTTTCAAATATGATTTTAAAAATCTTTTATCAGAAAAGTGTAAATAAAAATGATTTTTTTAAAAAAATATTTTTCTCTAATAAATCCAAACACACCCTTATACCATTTAGAAGCAATTTTTAATTTTTTAAAAGTTTTCTTCAAGAAAAATTATGAGCCCAAATAGTCACAAAAATTAAGCAAGTAACATGTTGCTTAACATCAATTATTCTTCACAACGAAATAGCTCAATTTTAACTTCTTTAATATTTGTATGAGTTTGTTTTAATTCTCATTTTCCTTTCATATTCTCTCTCAGTAGGTATTCAAAAGATGAAGATGATACAGACACAATGAACCTACGTAAATTGTCATTCTTCAAACCTCAAAGTTCTTTCAAGCAAAATTATAGCCGTCTTGAAACCATCAATCACTATCTACACAAAGAAATTTGATGGTGATTTCGAAGTAGCCCAATTCAAAACACTGCCAATAAAGATTAGTGTGTTCACCCATAAAAGCTGCTCGAGTTGAGATGTTGAAAGCTAGATTTGGTGGTACATCTTCAAAGCTCAACAAACACTTTTTCCCAATCCTAATATTGATCATCATGTTGTTGTTGCTGCTCCAAAGATGTGAGATACAAGAACAAAGACAAGCTACAAGAGAAACATATGACAAGATGAAGTCAATTTTTGATTTTAATGAGAATCTTGATGTTATGAGAGAATTTGAAAAATTCATTAAAGTGTGTTCAAGTGAAGTAGATATATTTACCAACTAATAATATTTTGGATTAGGTTAAATGATGAAGGTGCTAAGATTGTGCCAACATAGTTGGGCTAACTAGGTACATTTACTACAAGAAATATGGGCTTTGATGTCATATAGAAAAAACTAAAAACGGATGTACAATGTCAGTTTCGTAAAAAGAAGTGAATCTTTAATATCAGTGTTAAATTGATATTGTAGGCATATCTATAATAGCGTACCCCCTCCCGAGTTCTATTCCCCAAACTCGAAAGGAGATGTGAAGAAAACTAACACCACCCTTGTGATATCAACTGTCCAATCTTAACCAACAAATCAAATAACTAACACACATATTTTAATTAACTTTTGATAGCAATTACAAGTGTTCATTCTAAATACATTTCCAATCCTAGTTAATCCTAATGACTTTCATTAGTAACCAGATACGAGGATTCGTTCTGTGAGAGAGTGACAATTCAAACCTTGAGTGGCTTTTCCAGAACGTCATATATTCTGCTACCTAAGGAAAAATAAAACATTGAAAAACATGAACTAAAAGCCCAATGAGTGGTATATTTTATAAGAAAATACGTTTGTTCTAGAAATTCATTTTTTTTTAAAATCAATTTCACAATCAAGCAATCATAATACGTAAGAATGTAACTCTTCCAGCTTGATAACTGGCTACCCCTAGCATGATCATATATTTCTAGGAATTCCCGTGAATTTTCCAATATGAATGTTGAGAAAAAAATCCCAGTACCCTTATAGCCCGCTGAGTATGAACATGTTGACAATTACTCGTTAGACGTGCTTGAGACGCACTAACAATTTTTCAGGATACAATCCCAATTTCCAATGCAATCCATATTATGCAAAACAATAAGAATCAAATCAATAGATAAAATCTAAAAAAACACATTTCTCGATCATGCCAACTTTCCAAACCTTTACATATATATATAATGACACATATGTGTGTGTGTGTGTACGATTCAAAAACATATGAAAGTAGAAAACCACTCACAATCCTTTTGTTGAGATTTCATACAGTCTTTCTCAAGTAGCTTCTGGTTTTATTTCTTCGAGTTCTACTTATTTCAAGAAAATTCTAAATTAGCCCAAAATTCTTTAAATAATTCTATTTTGGTCATAAATATCCTCAAATTAAATTACTTGACTTACCCATTTCAACCTACTAAAAAATAGATGTAACCTTTAAAAATACAGCTTGTGAGGTTATTTAGGTGGCCTGGTGGGCGGCGTGGGCAGGCAGCGTGTAAGGTTGGTCATAGCTGAGCAATAGTCCTTGCACAGATGTGGCGTGACACAGGCACAGGACGTGGGCGAATGCGTGCGAGGGGCTGGACAATGCGCACAACACGAGCGTGCGCTGGGTCACCTAGCCATGGATGTGTGCGCTGACGGACGTCCGTGTCATTCAGGTGGTACGCCTTGCGATGGGCACCCCCCCCCCCCCTGCCTGCACTATGTGCCATGTGTTGGTGTATGCAATGGTGCCTACCCTATGTGACCAGTTGGGCCTTCTGCCTTCCAACGCAAATTCCTCACTCTTCATTATCCAAATTGAACGGCAACCTAGGATCACCTACTCCACTCTCCTCTTAATAATTTCACACCAATTTTACCTGAATTGCACGAGTGAATTGTGAGAACCATCAGCCCCAAGATGGCCTATTTATAGAAGCCCTAAGACCACCACTGCTTGACGCATCTCCAACCTTGCATATCCAGATGCCTTCAGCATATAAGTGCCAACGCCTCTCCTTTGACACCTCTTCCTTGCATGTGGTTGAAGTGTCTTCATTTACTTGGGCCAACGCATAGCCTCCCTTTTGCATGTCTTATTATGCGCCCACCTCAACCTTGCTTAAGCTCAACATCACTTGATTTAGCCACATTCCCTGATTTGTTGTCAACCTAGCCTTGCTCCCCAAGTTTACTTCCCTTCTTGGCCACATACCCTACTCATCGCATAGCCTTACTTGGACGCCTAACATCTTACGTGATTGCATAACTCACCCAACATCTAACCTCACTTGGACGCATAGTCCCTCCCTTGCCTGCATGGTCTTATTTGGACACATTCACCCTTTAGTTGTCGCATCACTATCCTTGTGCCCACATCTAACCTCAAGATCAATGCATAGTCCACTAATGATTGTACACTCCTCCCAACGCCTAGTCTCATGGTTGGCACATGGTCTTACTCCACGCACACCACGTCCAAGGCACATCCACGCACGCACGAACGTCGTTGCCTAGGCCATCCTAGCTGCACGTGTCAAAGTGTCTTCCTAACCTCAACATGGGCTTGGCCAACGCATGACTTCAACGCGAGGCCTCCTTACCCTTGGCCAACCCTTAGCCGTGCCTTCACCTTCCTCAATGGCCACATGCGCTCACTAACCTCAATTTGCTAGGGCTATCGCACACCTCACAGACCTTCAGTGCAAGGGCACATTTAGCTCCTACACCTAGCCAAATTTTGCCCCCCTTAACTAAGCTTAACTATATTTTTTGGTTTGGCCCTCAAAAGTCTCATTCTTAATACTTAAGGTACTTTCCTCCTCCTTTAATCAACCTCAAGCTACTTCTTATGTCAAGTCTTCTTTAATCTTATTTATTCAAGTTGGGCTTGGGTTGCCTTTAGTAAAACTTGAGGGTTTACATATAATATCGATTTAAAACCGATATTAAAAATCTGTTTTTTTTAATCTTCATATTTTTTTTGTTTTCTTCTCTCCATTTTCATTTTCCTCTCAAATTTTATTTCCCTCCTTCCCCAATTATCAATTAAAAAAGGAAAATTAAGTTTACTCCATCGAGTTAACTAAATCAAACTTCTTAAAAGTGTTGGAGAAGAGATTTTTAATAAAATATTTTACTCATAGTCTTGGAATTTAATTTTAGAATTTGCCGATTTCAAAAGGAATCTCAAATTTTCAAAATTGTTTTTCTCACAAATCTTTAAGCTTTTATTTTTTGCGTGTTAATTATGAAAAAGAGAAACTAGTTATAGAATTAGTGATGATTTCAAAGGATTATTTCTTTCTCATTTCATTTTATTTTATTTGGAGTTTTGCTTCTTTTTTTTTTTTTTTTTTTTTTTTTTTTTTTTTTTTTTTTTAAAAAAATAAAAGAAACTGAGAAAGGAGCCGGTGGCCTCCTTTGCGTGCGATTCAGGTGTGGACCCCCCAATGGTGGAGCTTTCCCTCCGGCGCAAGCCCTCATCGCGCGGCGGCAGCAGCGTTTGGCGACGTTCGCGACCTCCATTGACCTGGCAGCAGCATCGTGTGCGACCCAAATGCTCTAGCAACCACGTTTTCTCCCTTCCGGCAAGGGCCGACACTTACCTACTGTTTATGGCCACTAAATTTGAGTTACCCATTGCTAAACGGCTCCAAATATACAGGTTGGAGTGAATTCGAACACCAATCAACAAGGTTTCGGGTCTTAATAATGTTGGATTCTTTGTTTATGTTCACTGACCATTGGATTGAACACATGTTATGTAGGGCACCATTTTTCATTATTGGGACACGAGACTGAAATACTCGATATTGAGTGTTAGAATAAAAGAAATCAGCAAGGACCAATAAGAGAACAGAAACCAACCACCTAAGCAAAATAGTGCTAAGTCAGAAAATACAATTGGATTAGATATATAAAAAGAAAAAAAGAGGGAGACAACCAATCCATTTTAAAAACAATTTGTATCAACCTGTATTATATGGACACCTGTCCACTATTAGATAGGCAAAATTTATTCCCAATCTTTTTCTTTTTTGTTACCTAAAATACTAAGGGAAAGGCGTGTATAAAATAGCCATAAAGAGGCCATTGTACAATTAAGAAAACATACAGAAAAGGAAAAGGAAGAAAACATTGAAGCTGCAGCCTCCCCTGTTTTCTCTTAATTCAAACTTGGTATCAGAGCGCCTAATGGCCAACTCCTCACACTCCGAAATGACGACAACAATGTTTGAAACCACGAAGTTCAGCACTCCACCGTGAACCAACTTCTTAATCAAATCACCAACACAAAGCTCGAATAAGGGAATTTTATGTTGTGAAAAACTCTAGCGTTACCGACTCTTCGAGGATATCGTCTAGAAGGACACCTCTCAGGTACAAAAGTCTGCCCTTCCATGTTCATTTTCCTCCCTATTGAAGGTCTGTCTGTACATGAGGCAGGAACGACTATCTCTGATCTTTTCGGAGGTGCATCAAGCTCCACAGATGAGCAAATGTTGAATCCTCTCTATGAGGCCTGGATCATAGCAGATCAAGTACTGTTAGGATGGCTATATAACTCAATGGCACAAGAAGTTGCCGTGCAGCTCATGGGATTTAAAAATGCCAAAGTTCTATGGGATACCATCCATGCCCTCTTTGGTGTTCAATCACGAGCTGAGGAAGATTATCTTCGTCAAGTGTTTCAACAAACACGCAAAGGGAACTCAACCATGTCTGAATACCTGAAACTCATGAAGCTATACTCGGACAACTTGGCTCAAGCAGGAAGTCTGGTATCACCTCGAAACTTAATTTCTCAAGTTTTACTTGGTCTAGATGAAGAATATAATCCAGTAGTTGTTGTGATTCAAAGAAAACCTGATATATCCTGATTGGATATGCAATCCGAGCTCCTTTCTTTTGAGAAACGACTAGAGCATCAAAACTTGGCCAAGTCCTCTGTAGCTTTTGCAGGAAATCCATCTGTAAATGTTGCATTTAACAAAGGTAATGACAATGTAAAACCTACGACCCCCAACATTAATCCAGGTAATTTGAAGTTTTAGCACAACAACTCTAAACCTCCTTATTCCAACAATGGAGGAGGCAACTGAGGCAGGGGCAATCACCCAACGTGCCAAGTTTGCTCCAAATATGGTCATGCGGCTGATATGTGTTATCAACGATACAATAGGGAATATGTACCCAATGTGAATTAAGGCAGGGGGTCTGGCCATCAGCAACCACCCAACAACACTCCATCAGCCTTCATGACATCCTACTCCAACTATCCGTTCACTACTACACCTGAAAGTTCAGCTGATGTCAACTGGTATGCTGATAGTGGTACTACTAATCATGTCATAACTTACCCAATTCATATTTCCAATCCAACCAAGTATTCAAGTACTAATCTTGTAACAATTGGTAATGGTGATCAGCTATACATTTCTACTATAGGTAACTCAAGTTTAAAATCTGGATAGTGTGTACTTAGCTTGGAAGATGCTTTTTATGTTCCATCTATTGCAAAGAACTTAGTGAGCATCTCTAAACTAACTCAAGATAATGATATATTTGTAGAATTTCATGGAACTTGCTATATAATAAAGGACAAGCATTCGGGCAACACTCTAGTGAAAGACACACTTAAAGATGGCCTCTATCAGCTTGGAGAAACAACCATACGACCATATGATGTCTCAAAGCGTAGAAGATCAGAAACCCTCAAACCTATGGACAAAAATAATGACTCAAAAGCACTTTTACTATCCAATGTCAGTGTAAATGTTATTGAGTCAACGGATCTGTGGCATAGAAGGTTAGGTCATCCCTCCCCCAAAGTTTTGAAGTCAATATTAGATCAGTGTAAACAGTCCATCAAAGTTAATGAAAAACCTCTATTCTATGACTCATGTCGGTTGGGCAAATCACACTCTCTCCCATTTTCTCAATCTGTATCAAGGGCAAATACCTGCACCATTTTTCTTTATTAGGACACGAGACTGAAATACTCAATATTGAGAAGATGTGCAGTGAGTTGAGGTCTGTCTTCCTGTACCTCAGTTTGTATTGAATTTATACTAGCTTTGAATCTAGACATTAACTTGTCCTCTCTTAAATTAATCTTATTTGTGCAAAGACCTTTGACTACGATGCAAGTATGAAATTGACAAAGTCACAGCTGGACAGCGATTGGATTTGAATCTTGAAAGAGTGTGAGTATACTTCTCCACGTAAAAGAACCGGGTGGGGAAAAAATTCATTAAGAACGTTCTTACCCGTGTATGTTAAACCAATTCAATTTAGAATATTTGGTTATATTTTCTTTTGGCTACTTGTATTTTCTAAACTTTGAAAACGTCTCTATACTTGTATGTTTCCTGATTATACTTATACATACTAGATAGTCTTCCATTATGTAATGTCAAAACAAAGCATTCTCATCTATACCAGGTATATCTCTTTATCATTTTACCTTTGTTTTGCTTAAGAAAGATGCTATACTCATAAAGATAAGTGATTCATAAGGATTAGTTCAAGTAGTTGGAGTAAGCAACTATGGACCAAAGCAACTGGTAAATATTTTGAGGTCGATATTGTGTGGTTTCAAGTGTTTCGTGAGAGAGTCCTATTTCAGGTTGGTTAATTTCTAGTTCTTGAAATTGTTTGTTTACGTGGTTGAATTTTTTTCATCTTCTTTGTTCGGGGTTATTGTATTCTCTTGTTTCTTCATCAACATCTTGTTTCTTTCATCATTTTGATTAGTGATTACTGCGAAGCTGATAAGCTAAAATTGAAAAGTAATATTATTTATATCTAAATTTATTCTTATCAATTGACTTTAACCCTTTCGATATTCTATCTTTTGGAGCTTCTTTCCTCTTTTTACTTTGAAATCCATTACCAAATAGCTTTGATTCCTTTGGTTTTTTGGCCCTTTTCTCTATGAAACTTCTTAATAAGCTTCATTAGATGGAGATTTATTTGGGCACATGTTTATCATGCTCTGAGTCATATTTGGTAATTATGACAAGCATTGGAATGATGACTTTGTTGTGTGAATTGGATTTTTAGATTTCTAAAATTACCACATAGAAGAAATTTCTCCAAGTTTGAATTAGTTTTTCTTCAATTTGACCTTTGCTTCACTGTGTTTTGTCATTGCTTCAAAGGAAAGATAGAGTCCCAGCTTTAATTTTCTTTATTCAATATGGCTTTGATTCTGTATAAGTGGTTGACTTATATATGATCCTCTTTTTGGGCTGCAAATTCTTAAGGAATTGAGTGAAAATTTGATTTGAATGGTTGTTAATTTATTTGGATTTTTTGTTTGTTAGTAAGCTGTGATTTATGGTTAAATATTATTGTAATGCCCCCGCAGTTTTTTTTTCAAGAATGAACTTTCGAAGATGAAAGTTCTTTGAGGAGGGAACCCGCGCATTTTTTTTAGTAATAATATAATTTCAGTAACTTTATTATTTGGAATTTCAATAATTGTCATTAGTTGGAGAGTATTTTTAGAATTTTGGACTTCAAGTGTAAGTGCGGAAATTTAATTGTTGACGTGAAATTATTCAAATTGGAAATTGATGATAGGAATTAATTTTCATTTGAAACGAAAAGGAATTAAATATAATTATATTTATTTCCTTTTTTGTTTTTTTTATTATTATTGTTGTTGTTTTCTTTTTATAAAAAGTCAAACCCCACCCTCCTTTTCTTCCTCAAGTTCGTGAGCCCGTCCGATGCCGTCCAAAGCCGTCGCGTCAGTTTCTTCTTCATGACCTTCGTCCACCACTGCTCAAGCGTCGTTCACTTTTGCTATCACTGGATCTATCGATTTGGGTAAGATTTCTGCCGTATGGATTTGTTTTCGGTTGATTCTTAAATACTCATTTACTTTTGGCATCAATTGGTTGATACCCATTGTATTTCAACTTTGGATTCAAGTTTGTGAAGGTATTGAAATGTTGTTCAGTGAAGTTGGAGTTTGTTTTAGCGAGTTTTGGTAAGTTTTATGTTTTGATTACCATCTTGTGAATTAATTTTAGTTGTTGAAAAATTTTGGTAAAGTCATTTGGAAGTGATTTTTTTGACAAAGCTACATATGGATAATTTATTTGAGATATTGGTAGTGAAGTATGTATTTGATTCAAGCTTTAATCATGTAAGCCTAATTTCAAATTATGATTAGGAGGTTGATTCAAGAATTTCATTCAAGATGAAGAAGAGTTTGGTTTGCTAATTATTTGAGCTTAAAATTGGAGGTTTGGAAGGTGAATTCGAATTGGACCACACCTTAGGTAAGGTTATCTGGAAATATTTTGTAATATTTGGGTGTTTGAAATTTGGCCTTAACTATTAATTTTAAAGCTTGGTTTATGTTTAGGCTATTAAGGATTAAGAATTTCACAAAGATTCAATTGCTTTTTGGTTCGAGTAAGTAATCTTACTATTGGAACTGCCCACAGGCCAGGCATTAGATGTATGCTAGCATGTTAAATGAAGGTTATGGCAGAATGATAACATGAAAGATTGATAGTATAACATGATTAAAGTATGTTCTGTTACGAGATCCGAATTATTTATTTATGCACATAGACACTTGAATGCTAGTATGAGATGCTATGTGCTTCCATGGTTGTATTTGATCTGACGATGTTGAGGTATACATGTATGTTGTAGAACTATGATGTTGAGGTATATGTGTATGTTGTAGAGCCACGATGATGAGATTTATATGTATGTCATAGATTCGTACAGTGATGATTATGATGTTGAGACTGTGCAAATGTCCTTACTGATTAGTTAAATGCCCATTAGATTTTGTGTTTACTTCGGGATTCACCAGTTTGTGTCTCCTTCGGGATTCACCTGAGGTAGTGGGCATACTTAACTACAGTAGGATAGGACCCAATCTCCTTCTTGTTTCATATGTATATGTGTCCCATGAGGATTAGAGCAGTTTATATGTTTCACTAGTGGTGGGTATCTAGAGGACATAGATGCCTAGCCTGACCCCAGTAGTGGGGTTACTTACTGAGTATTTTATACTCATTCTTTCTCATGTTGTTGTTTCAGGTAAAGGTAGAGATGTACTGGCGATGGACAAGCAGAATTCGTGATCGAGCCACTGGGACTAGTTTTTACGCTTCCGCATCATAAGATTTAGAGTTCTTTTCATGTTTCTCTTAACTTTTAGTTTTGATGTTTAAAACTTACTTTTAAGAATCGTTTTTCAGACATATTTATTATCCTTTATGATTTATGGGGACCCTACTATTGTTTTAGTATTTGAATTTAATGAAAGTCTTTTGAACTTACCTTATTTAATCAGCATTTATTTCGTCATAACCGAGTGTCGTTTTGAGTTCCATGCATACATGTATTTAGTAATGGTCTAATTAAGTCTTAGGTCGGGTTGTTACAGTTGTGTTTTCAGAGAGCTTCTAATAGATGGTACAAAACCTATGGTGTAAAATTTTCTTACTGTATATGATTACCCCATTTCAATAGCCAAACATTAGTGGGCCATTAGTTGCAACCTGATTTATTTCTATCTTTCCTTCCTTTCAATTGAGTAGATCTAATTTCTTTTGAAGATCACAGAAAATTGTGCATGTGAGGAACATAATTTGTTATGTGTTCGGTGGGCTTTAAAATGGAAGAAGGAACATGAATTACTGGATGTAAACAGGAACCTCTTACCCTTTGAAACCCAATTTGATCTTCCACATTTTTTTAAACACAAGCACCTTTGAGACAGAGAGCAATGCCTATAAATAGACCTCACTGTTGCAGTTCTTTGGAGAATGATGCTTTCATGAAATAGGAACCTCTGACCCTTTGAAACCCAATTTGAACTTCCAAGTTTTTTTTAAACACAAGCACCTTTGAAACAGAGAGCGATGTCGTGCAAGCTTTGTACCAGCTCAACAATGTCATCAGGGTCTTTGATGTCTGTCCATGACATTGTAAGTGTCGTACTAGATTTGTTCATACGCGAGCTTCGTTCCTTCCAAATCTGAGACGTCAACTCCTTCCAGCGTAAGCTTTGTACCAGCTCAACAATGACACATTCTGTTTGTAGTTCTGTTGCATCGAAAATAGTCTTATGAATATACTCTATGTTTGTGCCAAAACTGAATTAGTTTGAATGAGATGTGAGATCTATGATCCGCTTGACTTTTTTTATGTATCCTTTGTTGAATGTGATTGGTATTTGTGCAAATCTAGCTTTTTCTTTCTCACTAAGAACCTCATTTGATGACGTTGCCACTGAAATTTTCACTACGAAGTAGTTGGATTGAAGTCTTTTGGTTTGTTTATCTTAGCTTCGTATTCTACATTTTTGGATTAAATTCCGCATAGTAATTGCTACCAATGGACGAATCCTATCACACTTGATGTGTTCTTGAATTGAATAGGAAACTTTTGAAGAAATTTGATTGAATAGTGGAAGTTTTTATTGCATCATCTTGTGTTTCTGTTATTGTTATGTTAGAATTGGTTATATTCGTATTTGGGAGATCAAAATGGTTGTATTCATATTTATTGAAGAACATTTCATTTTTTTTTTGTTAGGTACTAGAGTTTGAACAACTCTTTAGGAGATCAAATTGGTTGTATTGTTCAGACAACAAAGACAAATGTGATTAGCACATTGAATATGTTGGGACTTACCAAGAGAGTTGGAGCAAGGTTAGAACAATAACTTTCATGGCTTTGGATTAGTCATCAGTAATGAACTGCTTTAGTATGTTTATATTATCGTTTAGTGAAGGTTAGATATTTTTGTGGCCTCAAGTTTCTATATCATAGTGAACTAAAAGAATGGAAGAAACGTAAGTTTCAAATCTCAGAGAATCCTTTTTGTACATATTTTTTTCTCTATTTAAGCTTCTGTCATGATGATGCATTTAGATTGATTGTTATTGGCTTCTTTTTTCTTATAGCTTGAAGTGTATTTACACTGTTCAGTTTGAATTTAGAAGAAATCAATAGATGTGGGTCCTGTTTTTGTGAGTTTTAGTTGTTGAAAACTCTTTTTAGACCCTTTCAGATTAGATTTAGGTTCTGTAAATTAGTCATTAACTTATGGATATGCTTTAATTATAGTTTAGACTTGGTTCGAGATGTATGAATTGAGGTTTAAGGTTGTTTTAGGTAAGATTGTCCATTTTGAATCTTTAATGAGTCTCTGAATTAGGTTTCGAACTAAGTTCTAACATTAGGACTTTGGTTTTATTATTTCAAGAGCTTTTCAACTATTTTAGAAGTGTTTTTTAGGTAATTAAAATTGTAGACTACTCAACGCATTTTAAGGTGTTTTTCGAGTACTTTAGTTGGTACTTTTCTTAGAAGTGTTTATATGAAAGATTTTCACATAAAATCAATACTTGTAATTCATTTTAAACTCATTTTTAATTACTCTAAGGCCCACTTGTATTTTATATGCTTATATTACAAGAGATTTGAATATTAATTTTACATTATCATCAATGTTTTATGTTTGGTAAGCTTGCATTTATTTGTTATCTCACTAGTTTTTCTATTACTCTTCACTGAGGGTAATATTATGTTTACTTATTTGTTCAAATTGTTTTATCTACTTGGAGCGTAGTCTCTAGGTTACAAAAATGGATAGCACAGAAACTTGGAAAGACATCGTTGATCACTCCTTATGTTTTGTTTTTTACTTATTTGTTCAAATTGTTGTTTTATCTACTTTGTAGATTGAAGAGTTGTCTTTAGGTTCCAAAAATTGATAGCAGAGAACCTTGGGAAGACATCGTTGATCACTCATCTTTTATCTTTAGCTTATTTTTAGTCATTTTAACCATTTTGTAATTCATTTATTTTGAATTCTATTCTTGTGTGGAACTTAACATGTATACTCTACTTGTTCAATGTAGAATATATATGTATACTTCATGTTTGATATGTATGTATTTGCTGTCGAAACTATATATGGAGTTGTTTGGATGAAAAATATAATTTATCTTAGTTTTGGAGTTAAATTGTCATCCAATTATTCTTTTGACTTTTTGGAGATTTGTGAAAGCAATTAAGATTTTATTTTGTGCATGTATAGGTAAAGGAAAAAGGGGTCTTTTTAAATATAAAAAATATTTAAAAATATTAACAATTTATAGCAAAAAGTCCCAAAAGTGCAAGTGATTTTTCTATTTATAAGAATTTCCTAAAGAAAATTTTTATTGATTTTCACGTGTATAGGCAACAATATATATATATATATAGCAAAGGTATTGTAACTAAAATGTGGAGTGGAAGAGTCGTACCTCTAACCTCGAGGTTGATAATACAAACATTATGCCAGTTGAGATATTATTTTTTCAATAACAAAACAATGATAGACATTTAATATTGTATAATTACCAGCAAAAGGTAGATGAAAAATCGAAATTGAAGATAATGTTCGATGTCGGTTGAAAATTGACATTGAAATAGTATTTAATGTCGATTGAAAACTGATACTGAAAATAATTAGCATTGAAATCTTAGTCATCTATAATGTCGATTTTAAATCAACATTAAGGACAACTGACATTAAAGATCTTTTATAACATGATCTTTGATGTCGGTTTTCAATCGACATTGTATTCTTATAATGTCAGATTTAAACCGACATTAAAACCTAATTTTGTTGCAGTGATGTTTTGATTTCTCAACACCAATAATTTCTTTTTTTAAAACTCTCCATATAATGTTAGAATGTGATAAAACTCAGAATAGATCTTTGTTATGATTGTATGATAATTTGTGCAAAGAAAATGGTCAAGATAACACGAACGAAATGATAATTTGTGCAAAGAAAATGGTCAAGATAACACGAATGAAATGATAATTTGTGCAAAAAGATAACACGAACGAAATATTACAGAGAAAATTTAAGAAAAATAATTTACATTTTCAAATTTAAGCATAAAAGTTTGTCTTTTTTCCGTCATAATTGAAATAGCTATAAAAACTTGATATCAGGAAAGATAAGTAAAATATATATATATATATATATATATATATATATATAATTTGAAAAAGATATAATATATTTAATATAATAATAGGAAAATTATTATAATGACAAAATTGATAAAAATATTTATAAATAATAGTAAAATATCATAATCTATTGCGATTTATCGTAGATAATAGTAAAATAATATTTATAAATATTTTAGTTCATTTTCTTATATTTAAAAATAGTTCTATTTCATATTTATTTATAATGAAATCCGAAGTTATATAATATTAATGGTTACCATTTTCTTTTAGTTAAAAATAATAATATTAATTGTTATTAACTAATCAATTTTATGCATAAGTTTATTAATTTTTGTATGAAATGGGAGATGGCCATAAAATTAGTCTAAATCAAAGAAATTACTGAGTTTTCATAACGCCAGTAATGTCGGTGGTGAAATATCATACTATTTTCAAAATTAAAAAAGATAAAAGAAATTTTCTCACAAAGAAAAAAAATATATAAAAGGGAATGAAGCCACATACGATCCGAAGTGATTTTCGGCCACAGATCGTTCCTCCAACCTCTCTCCCTATCGATCGATCCTGTGAGTTTTTGTGTTCTCTAAGTTTCCTGCATCTATGTTTTCATATATAACAAAAATGTCCGCATTATATATAACCAATATTGATCATAGAGATGTTTATTTTTTCCGTCAGTCAGGGGCACGTGCGACCCGTCCCTAATAAGATGAAAAATATTAGGTTTTAGCCGAAAACAAGAGAGGGAGCGTAAAAACAAATTTCCCATAAACTAAACGGGGACCAAAAATACATTCCATATTCATATTCTCGTTTCCATGTTATTTAGTTTTATTGTTACTTTTTCTAAAATGTTCATAACATGCACAGATATATAAAATTATGTATATGTTTTGATCTAATTCGATACTCCATTTTCTTACCATAGTAAAAAGAAATTAAATTTATCACATGGTACATTTTTATTGAGTGTAGCTTGGACTCCACAAAATATGGTACAACCATGATTAAAATGTTTATTTTACTTAATATGAAAAACTTTTTTTATAAAGTCATTTTATTGAGTTTTTAAAAATAAATTAAATGAAAATAAATTTTCTACTGACGGGTTTTGTCCACTAGACATCTTTAATTAGTAAAAGGACAATGATTAGGTGTTATTGCATCTTTTTTTTACTCTAAAGAAAAATAAATGTATTTTTAAAAAAGATTATTTATCATATGATAAATTTTTATTAGACAACTGCTTGAATAGATTTCTCATACTAAAAAGCATACCCCAACCTAAACATTATTCAAATCTTTCTCCATGATGTTGGGATTGCGGGTGTCATAAATATTTTTAATTTTTTAACCTTATATTTATACAACTCATTCTACATGTACCTAAGTTTAAATAAATTTAATGAGTTCAAGTATCATTTAGAATTATTTTTCAAAATTTTAAAAGTTATTTTTCTCAAAAAATTCAAGACCAAATAATCACGAAAATATATTTTGTCTTAGCTTTTTTATTGTAAAACAAAGCATCCTAGTTAAATTTTATGGTGGTTAATTTTAATTTCTTCAATATTTAAGTTTTATGGGTTTTGTTTTAATTTTCATTTTCTTTTACATAGTCTATCAGTGAACATTCAAAAGATGAAGATGATGCAGATAAAACAGAGATAAATAAGTTGTCATTCATCAGACCCAAAGTTTCTTTCAAGCAAAATTTCAACTATTTTGAAACTATCAATTATTGTCCGAACAAAGAAATCTAATGATGATTCCGACATAATCCAATTCACAACTCTACTAGCAAAGATTAGTGTATTGTCACCCAAAAGACTATTCGAGTAGAGATACTGAAAGTTAGATTTGGTAGTATCATTTTGAAAGCTTAACAAACACTTTTTCCCAATTGTAATTTTGGTCATCATATTGTTGTTGCTGCTCCAAAAATATACTTGATACAAGAACAAAGACGGGTCACAAGAGAAACCTTTAACAAGATTAAGCTAACATTTGATTTTAATGAGAATCTTGATCCCATGAGAGAATTTGAAAATTTCATTGCAGTGCCTCGAGTAAAGTAGATATACTTACTAACCTCATTAGATGTAATTAATCATATTTAGCTAATAATATTTTGGAATGGGTTAAATGATAAGGGTGCTAAGATTTGTGTAACATAGTTCGGATAATCGAGTACATCTTCTGATTTTTCATCACCAATCATTTCTTTTCTTCTCTATATAATGTTAGGAATAAGATAGAACTTAGAATAAATCCCGTATTATGATGGTTTTGTGATTGTGCAAAGAAAATAGTTGAGATATGACCAATGAAATATTACAGTCTATATCTTTAACGAGGAAAAAAAAATCTTCTAAAATTTTGTAGGGCATTTTAAAATTCACACACTACAACAAAGAAAATTTCGAATATTAGTGAGGGAATTTGCGGTTAAGAATGTCTATAAAAGAAATAAGAATGCCTCAGATACATATATATTTTTATAGGTATTTTCCCTCAACTACATTTCTGTTAGTTTTTGCTGTTAGACCATCAAATATAATTTTTAAACTTAAGTTAATTCACATTTTCACATGTTCATTATAGTTTTCTTCCATCTCTCGAGGAGAAGAGGATGCAATAAATGGAATAATGAAATTTGGGCCTCTAGGACAGTTCGGACAGGCCAAGAAGTCATTTAGGGCACTAAATGAGCTCCGTTCTAAAAATCCTTAGGGACACGATGTTTTTTAAGGTTTTGATGCACTGGACTCATGTCGGGCGATTCACCTAGCAGAAAGTTCGCGTATGAAAATTGGGTCATCGAGGCTGCCCGAGGGGGCCAGAAACCGTTAGGTATACCAAATGAGCTCCTTTCGCAAAATCCTTCGATTCACAGTGTTTTTTCAAGGTTTTGACACATTGGGTCTGTTTTGAGCGATTCGCCCGGCGGGAAGTTTGCGCACGAAAATTGGGCCTCCAGGGTAGCCCGGGCAGGCTCAAAAGCCGTTTGGGGCACCAAATCAGCTCCATTCCCATAATCCTCTGGGGCATGACATATTTTCAAGGTTCTGACGTGTTGGGTTTATTTCGGGCGATTCCCTTGGCGGAATGTGAAAGAACTTTTATACAAGAGTATCTCTGAGCGGAAGCGGATCGTTCCAAACTCATTGTGACAGAATTACCGCATTTACGTTCTAACAGAATAGATATGCAATATACAACAAATTAGCAACATGCTTTGAAACTTAAACAACAAGAGAGTAAGAAACGTATGAGTTGAAGAACTCTTCTTCACTAAAAACCTACTCACATCCAACAGACTGCTCCTCTTGCCCTCGCTGGAACGTCCAAGTAATCGTCCACCAAATCACCCGTAGTCTACCAATGAATGGACTCCACACGAACATCGCAGTAACGAGGAGGACACCATCACTTAGAACCCTCGGTATTCTCGGTGTGAGAATCCAGGAGGTGTGGGCTCTGTTGGATTTGGCAGAGGGAAGGAGGAAACGAAGATCGTATACCACGACCAAGCAAGTAGGAGAAGACTGATGTCTATTGTATAGACGATGCTTGATAGTTTAGGAAATGGTACACAATCGTTTAATAAATAGGCCGCGATCGTATAGACGATCGTTTAGTAAACGCTCGAGCACGTGATCATGTAGGAAAAAGCTAGACGATCATTTAGCAAATCCTATGCAATCGTTTAGAAAGAAGCGCTCGTGTATACGATCGTGTAGATGTTGAGCTATCGTGTAGGCTCTCGGTTTGCTATGCGATAAGCAGTATACAAATCGTGAGCGAATTCTCTGATCATTTGCAAAATGAAAACGATTTTCATTTTATTCTTTAGTTATGAAAAATGAATGAAACCTCCCACTATCACTCGGTTACGGAGAAAATGTCGGCACAATTATCCTATAATTGTCAAAAAATAAATAATAAATATAATCATATTATATTCATTAACCTATAGTTTAATATCACATCATATGCAATACATTAACCATAGTTCTTTGTTCCTTCACTAGATATAAATCATATTTATATCATTTTTTTTAAATAATGTATATCATACATAAAGTCAATCATATCATATATAATTAACCAATTCAATTATATCATATATAATCAAATTTCCTCTTGTCAATTTGAACACTTCAAACTGGCCCAAAAACTGATTCTCAACTTGAATCTACTAAACTACCAAGGGGACCTTATGGACCTGTGGGTCGAAGCTCCAACGATACGTGAATAGCTGACTAAACTCTTTAGCTAGGAGATCTACCATTCTTAATTGCCAGGCATTCCACTAAAGACCGACAGCTGAACTCTTCTTACCACAGATATATTTTTGTGTCCATCGGATATAACCCATCAACAGTACGATAAACCCATCAACAGTACGATAACCCTTCACAGATGCTCGTAAGTACAACTGGGCCAATTTACAGTTTTTCCCCTGTAGTTACATCTAACTTCTTAAGTACCAGTAATCCCTCTAATGAATAATACAACATAGTCGTACTATGTATGGACACCTCTCGGGCCATGAGAAGATATGTGGCGCCACATCTTTCAATCCTCAGAATCAGTCCTTAAGGGAGTAATTTATCTACTTACCTCTAATTTGGGGAATGAGTGAATTCCATCTTGTGTAGCAGAGTTCCTAGCTCCTAAATTAGACGAATCCCCAAAGTGATAGGTTTGAGTCGAAAATCTGGCCACTCGCACCCATGCAAATCAAAGGACTTCCCTCAAAGGCAGGAGTTCCCAACTCACTCAGGATTGAGGTCATGTTACCTATGGTCATCTTAGTGAAGTGAAGTCTCTGTCATGAATGGCGTTATATAACAAGACGTTAACACTTCGTGGTTCGGTCTTATACAAACTCTTTGTATAGGATGCCCCCGCTTGCATGTTTCCATATGAATGATCAAGATTAGACCATCTGTAGTAAGTCACAACACTTGTAACTATTCTACAAAGAGACCCGCATCCGTAGCGTTACCAAGATAAGGTTTCCCTCATCTATCCATATACTACAGACCATTTTGGTTATCACTTAAGACATGATCCACTTGTATGTCTCCACATACATACTTAAGTTACAAACGACAACTAGGGATTTTAGTTTATTAGTAAAACAAATAAAACATCCAATGTACATAGACAAAAGTGAAGAAAATATCATATATTATACATTATAAATGTTTGTTCAAAATTGTGTTTACAAACTATAGGACACGAGAGTTTATGGCATCATCCTCAACAATCTCCCACTTGTACTAAAGTGAGTGAGGCGTACATATAACTAGTATAAAACAATAAACTAGGGCATTAAGGCCCAGTAAATAAAAATCTCCCACTACCCTAGTCCAGCCGTGGGTGGTCACGTAGACCCATGCTTTGAAGGTGACCCTCAAACACTATAGCCGTGAGAGTCTTCGTAAACGAGTCAGTAACATTGTGCTCCAAAGCAATCTTCGTGACTATTACGTCCCCTTAATGCACTATCTCACGGATGAGATGATACTTCCGCTCTATGTGTTTGCAATGCCTGTGACTCCAGGGGTTCTTGGAGTTCGCCATAGCACTACTATTGTCACAATAGAGGGTAATGGGCCTAGACATGTCTGAAACATCTTCCAGCTCTGTCAGGAACTTCTTGAGCGAAACGACCTCCTTAGCAACTTCGCAAGCCACTACGTACTTGGCCTCCATTGTGGAGTTGATGATGCACTCCTGCTTAGTGCTCCGCCACACTACTGCTCCTCCATTAAGAGTAAAAACTGACCCTAATATGGACTTTCGAGAGTCCTTATCATTTTAAAAGTCAGAATCCATGAATCCACAAGCATGTAATCCCTCGTTCTCTGAAGATACTTGAGGATGTTCTTAACTATTGTCTAGTGACCCTGGTCTGGGTTAGACTGATACCTACTGACTATTCCCATAGCATAACAGATGTCTAGCCTAGTACAAAGCATCTCATACATCAAATTGCCAATGACAGATGCATATGGGACCCGTCTCATCTCCTCAACCTCTTGAGGCATCTTAGGACACATTTCCTTACACAAAATAACTCCATGCCTGAACGACAGTAGGCTCCTTTTGGAGTTTTGCATCGAGTACTTGAGCAACATTCTCTCAATGTATGATGCCTGAGATAGCGTTAGCACTTTGTTCTTATGATCCCGAAATATCTGTATACCCATAACAAACTATGCATATCCCAAATCTTTCATATGTAATTGGGTCGCTAGCCAGTTCTTAACTGCAGCCAGTAGTCTTACATCATTCCCAATGAGTAGGATATCATCTATATACAACACTAGGAAAACTTGATCTTCTTGTAGACACAAGGCTCATCAACGTTTTGGTTAAAGCCATACGATTTGATCGCAATATCAAACCGAATATTCCAAGATCGAGATGCCTGTTTCAGCCCATAAATGAACCAATTCAGTTTATAGACTTTTTGCTCTTAACCTTTGCTTATGAATCCCTCGGGCTGCACCATATAAATGGTTTGCTCAACATTACCATTCAGAAAGGCCGTCTTGATGTCGATTTGCCAAATCTCATAATCACAATAAGCGGCAATGGACAGAAGGATGCAGATCGACTTCAACTTGGCAACAGGCAAGAAAGTCGCCTCATAGTCGACTCCCTCCACCTGGGTATAACCCTTTTCCACAAGTCGAGCCTTGATGGTTTGCACCTTCCCATCGGTACCCCGTTTCCTCTTGTAGATCCACTTACAACCAATAGGTCTTACCCTACTAGGCTGATCTACGAGATCCCATACTGAGTTGAAGTACATCCACTTCATCTCGAGAACCATGACATTTACCCATTCATCCTGATCAACGTCCTCCATTGCCTTCTGATAAGGCAACGAATTCTTAACGTGGCCACTGGCTACCATAGCCAGGATTTTTGTGAAACTTAGTTAGCGAAAAGGTAGGTTTGCAACCCTCCCACTGCGTTGAGGTTCCCTCAACTCTTGAGGTGAAACCGACCTACCAGATGAACTATTATCAATAATTCTTACTGATGAAGTAGGCCCTTCAACAACTCTTTTTGAAGTTTAGTTGTTTCGTTGGAAAGCTCACGTAACACGAGCTTACTATGTGGACTATGCTCCCTAATATGATCCTCCTCCAGAAATGTAGCGTTCGTGGAAACAAACACTCTGTTTTTCAACGGATCATAAAAGTAACCCCCTCGTGTACTTTTGGGGTAGCCTACAAAAAGGCACAACCTCGACCGTGGTTCCAATTTCTTTGGATTAGTCTCAAGCACATGTACTGGGCAACCCCATATGCGGAAGTGACGTAAACTAGCTTTACGCCCATTCCACAACTCCGGAGGTGTTCTCGCAACACTCTAGGAAGGAACACAGTGGAGTATGTACACTGCAGTCTCCACTGCATAACCCCAAAATGAGTCCGGTAAGGAAGCGTAACTCATCATTGAACGAAAAATGTCCAATAAAGTTCTATTTCTCCTCTCTGCTACACCATTCTGCTGAGATGTACCCGATGCTGAGAGTTGGGAAAAGATTCCATGTTCTATCAAATAGTCCTGGAATCCCGAATCCAAAAACTCTCCACCTCAATCTGATCAAAGTATTTTAATCCGTCTATCCAATGCATTTTCAACTTCAGCCTTGAACTCTCTGAACTTTTCAAAGGATTTAAACTTCTGTTGCATCAAATAAACAAACCCATACCTAGAGTAATCATCATAAAACTGATGAAATACTCAAAGCCTCCCCTGGCTTGCACATTCATAGGACAACAGAGGTCATAATGCACAAACTCTAAAGGCTCTTTGGCTCGATAACCTTTAAAGGTCTCTTAGTCATCTTACCCTCAAGGCAAGATTCGCACACCAGTAAAGAATTTTCTTCTAACTCACTTAGAAGGCCATTCTTCACAAACTTCTCAATCCTATTGAGATTGATGTGCCCTAATCAAAAGTGCTAAAGTTGGGCATTTTCTTTTGGAGAAACACGTTGACGTTTATTTTGAGTTATGCCAGTTTTAAACATCTCTATGTTATGGAGGAAACTTAATGCTAACGGCCTTAGCACATACAAGCTATTTTCCAGTTTTGCTGTACAAATTTCTATTCCATCTTTATGAATAAATACTTTATTCACATTAAAATTAAGAGTATATTTACATTGTATCAAGCACTTTACAAAAATTAAGTTCCTTTTCAACTCAGGAACTACAAATACATCTTGTAAAATAAGAAATTTGTTCTGCAAATTCAACTGGATTCCTCCCACTGCCACACTTGAGACGACGTGCCTGGTGCCTATTCGCATCGTCATCTCTCCAGCCTCTAGCTGCCGCCAGGATCTAATCTCCTGAAAAGAAGAACAAACATGATTAGTGGCACCTGACCTTAGGATATTTACATTGTATCAAGCACTTTACCTTTGTTTGACTTGCTGCCTTCTTTTCCTTCAACGAGAGAGGACAATTCCTCTTCCAGTGTCCATCTTGGTTGTAGTGAAAACACTTTCCCTTGTCAACCAGCATCGGACACCTATTCCGCTGGGCAACAGGTGGTGGGTTAGTAGGCGCCTTCCCCTTTCCCTTACCACCCTTCTTCTTCTTCCACTTTCCAGTGTTAGAAGTAGAAGGTGCAGACTACGTTCTTGAGGTCGAACTTCGATGGAACTGCTTTGAAAATGAGGCAACATTTTCCTCACCTACCCTCTTCTCCTTACTTTTCATTAAGGATTGATATGTCTGCAACTCATTGAGGAGAGTTGTAAGGGTATAGTTCACTTTATTAAGAATCGCATTGCTAACAAAGTGAAGAAAGCTTTCTGGCAATGAATGTAGGATTATACTAACCTGACTGCCCTCATCGATCCTTTACCATTTCTACATTGAACTGGACCATCATGTTAAACACGTGTTCACAAACAGAGGTGCCTTCTTTCATTTTGGAGTTGATGTCACACCTGCACCAGACCACCTTCATAACCTAGAGAAAGGCGTAACTGCAGCAGTTACCAACCCTTGGGCTGACACTTACTGCCTAATAACTCTTGCGGAATAACTCTGATATCAATTATAATTCATATGTAATAGGATGTATTTAGGCCCACAATTTATTAACTTAGAAACATAATATGTTTGGAGTCATTACAACACTAGATTTACAAGTCCCAAAACCCACAAACCCTAGTCCCTATATGGATAATAGTAACATATGTACAATATTAACAGTAACCACCTAGCAAATGGTTACAAGTCTTTTGGTCCTTTAGTGGCAAAGCAGACGCAGAGCTATCTTCAGAGGATTTGACCGCTACTTGTGGGGGGGAAAACAAAACATTTGAAAACGGGGTGAGCTTACGCCCAGTGAGTGACCGAGAAAACATAGTAAATTCTCATGCATGATTTCAGTAATGAGTTTTTAACTGAAACATAAACTTTTATAGTACTTGTACTGCAGCAAAAACATTTTCCAAGCGTAAAACATATAAAGCTTTTTTAATCATCAAACAGTAAAATCATTTCTCCATCCAAGGTACCCTACTATGGGTAAAACAATCCCAACACCAACTACTAGTCCAGAGAGAACCTTTTTGCTCAATCTCTGACTCTATTCACCTGTGGCCACACTAAGTACCCTCACACATTAGGTACTTCTGCTCAGATACCTTCTCAATGTCCTTCAGTATCGAGCTACTAGGATACCTTTTCAAACGTCCTTCAGTATCCTGTTGGCTTGGTACCTTCTCAAACGTCCTTCAGTACCAATAGATACCTTCTCAAATGTCCTTTAGTATCTAGTTAGGTGGATACCTTCTCAAATATCCTTCGGTATCGCATTTTAGTAAAACTAGTCATAAACGACTTTTCTCTTTAAAGCATGTAAAGTATAACACATATAAAACATGACTTTAAAGATGTTAACGCATGCTGGATCAAATCAATACATATAAATAGTTTTTCAACAATTTCTCACACATGCATGCGTTTAAAACATAACTCACAACTTGCTTGGAAATCACTTCATAAAACTAGTAGGCATGAGAATATTCTTGAAAAGATACTTTCTATAACACGTTGTAATCAAACAGTTTAAGCAAAATGTTTTAGTCAAAACATTTTAGCCACTCACCTTGATTTCTTAGGAGCTTTTCATTCTAGTGGCTCCTCAAGCTCCTTTTCACCCCTAGAATCCAGATTCAAGTTACGGCTTAGATTACTCATAGTTCTGAACCTTATTTTGAAATACTTCCTTCTACAAACATATTCTAACTATCTCAGGAAGCTTACCCTAAAATTTCAGCTCAGAAATCTTTGTGGTTTGGCCGGAATCATAGAATCTTCGAGACTGGCTAGACTGATCCGATAGTTTGACCCTTCTGCATTCTTTTCAATCTCCAGCCCGATTCCTTTGAGTTTTTCCCTCCGGCAGCCCCATTATGAAAACTAGACTTCCAAAGATTTCAGATGGATTTGAAATCACTCCAAACGCACAAGTAGATTGGGAGATCTCCTCGTCCAAAGTTGATGCGTTCTCCTCAACCTTCACTGCTCTCCCTCTCTTTTACTAAATTGCTGATTTTGTGATTTGAAAATGAAGTTCCAAAGGCTCTATTTATAGGCATCCAAATTTTCCCTGGTGTTGGCACCACCTACTTAGCTGCAGGGCCAAGTGTTTACCTCTCCCCTTATCAACGCAAGCTTGCATCATCTTGGCCCAAGGTGTTTTCTCCATATGCGTCCACCACAATTCCTTAGCCCTTAAGAATTTCTCCCAAGAAGACACATGGTTTGGCTGACGTTTTCCCTTGTGACCTCACCCTCGACATGTGTTCAACTTAGGGTTTTCAACGTATAATCCACAATAACGCAGCCAAATTCAACGCATAAGTGCTTATCCGGCCGTTCGATGCATAGGCGAGGCCCTTTGACGTTTGCGTAGGCGAGGCGTTCGAAAACAGCACCGGACGAGGCGTTGCTACATGCACAGGCTGCTCTCGCTCTCTCCCACTTTCTCGCTCAAAATATTGCTCTCTCCAACTTTCTCGCTAGTCTTGCTCTCTCCAATCTCGCTCTCTCCCATTTTCTCTCTCAAAATCTCATTCTCTCCAATCTTCCTCTCTCCCATTTTCTCTCCAATCTCTCTAATCTTGTTGTTAGCTACTGTGAACCTTGTTTGTCTTCGTGCAACTTCTACATGTTTACCCACCACTTTGTTCCACTTTTACATGAATTTTCTAGATTTTCCCCAAATAATTTTCCATATTTTTCTCAGTTCTTCAATCCTTTCTTCAGCCATAATGCATTTCACATAAATTCCATACTTAGCCAATTTTTCCCAAATTTTTCAAATTCAATTTCCATATTTTTCTTTTCAAATCCCCATTCCTTCTTCACCATTCCACACTAACTTTCTCATCAACCTACTTATTATACAAATTTCATTACAAATTTACCAATTAAAGCTCAACTTAAATCATTCAAGAAAAATCTACTTAACACTTAGAAATTTCCTTCCCTTTAACATAGGATTTAACTTTCACTTAGTTAATTCCTTTTATCACTTGCTTAAGTAAGGAAAATAGAAATTCGGGTTTCACAGTTGAAGATGTATTTCAGAGCCTCATGCTTGAGTTGTCCAGACAGTTGTTTGAACAATGCAGGGACTCCATGTTCTCACTCACTAAGACCATGGGTTCACGTTTCTTGGCCAACATGTCGCTAAACTGGCCAAGATATAGGCTGAGGCCTTCTCATTCGCCCGTGTCCAACGCTCGTAAGCCTTCTGAACATTTCAAGCAATGTTAGGAGCTAGAAGAAGGATGCTTCTCCATAAGGGCAAATATGAGATCCTCGATGATTAGTATAGTCATGATCACATGTTTCCAACTATCGTAATTGTCGCTAGTTAACTTATCGGCGCTAAGCAAAACAATTGTGGTTGTAGCCATTTTAAAACCGTTTCTGAAAAATGAACAAACTTTTATAAGTCTATTGCTAAACCACATTTTAACACCAATTTAGTTTTAGCAAAATAGTTACTAAGTACACTAAGTGATAAGACTTCTCTTTCGCAATGATGGCCCAACAAGGCAGGACAAATGTCACCAGTGGGGTGATCAGATGCCTTTTCATAGGGATGAGACACTCTCAACCATTAGGTAGAACCAACTCTTGGAACTGCACCTAAGAGTCACCATTTGTTCGGTCTAGAACTGTTAACCCTTAACAATTCCATGTAAGTGTAACCCCTCGTTTTCGGCCCTATAGTCCCGCCGTAATGCAGCCACTATAGGGAAAAAATAGATTAGGATAAGAGATTGAGTAACCTTATCCAATGCAAGAGATGAAATAAAGAAACGTGCAAAACTGCCATCCAATAGGGGGACACTTCTAGGGTGCCTCGAGATGATGCACAAAACTTTTCCAACTTAATGAGATAGACCGTAGGATATGTTGTCGCACGTCCCACTCCCACTTACTATGAACATTCTCTCCATTCACCTTGATATTGACCTACCCAAACATCATCCTTTAGAGGGACACTCCTAGGGTGCCACGAGGCTGAGGATAGATATCACGGTGTGGACAATAAAGAGAGAAACGCGAGAGGTTAAAATGAAGCATCAGATGCTCCAAGTACCTCCCATTTAATGTTCTACCTACGGGTTCATTAACTTAGACAATCTGGCTACTGATTTTATTCTATGTCCGTTTAATCTACTAAAAAACAACTCTTGTCTTTGAAATTAAATAAGTTCAAGTAGTCACATTAAACTCTTTAATGGACTGTCCTCAATCTTGCATGCATGCGTCAAATCTATCCAATTCACCTTTCCAGGTAGGGTGTTCAATTTTCGTCACCTTAAATACCCCAGCCTAGACAGAACCCGCCTTAGAGAAAAGATCCCTTATAGATATATTTGTTACACTTTAATCTTTTATTAGTCAACTTAATCCTATTAAACTGATTAAAAGATTAAAGCCTAAGGTTGCTAATCATATTAGAATCATGATCTTAGGTCTATCTCCACCAAATTTTAAAACACTTTTAAAACCATGACTTAAACCTAAGTTGGCATGCATGTATTTCTTATAGATTTTAGTTCTAATTTCCTTATAACCTTTATAAAAGAAACAACTAAAACCACATTGCCACACAACTAGGTATTTATAACACTTATAAATTTAACCTATGTGTCATGCTTCATGCAATGTCCTAACTTTTATATACAAGTAACGAACTAAGCAAACATGCTTTCCAAACACCCTTATACTATAACACTTATAATATAAAGATGATGCATGTCTATGCATGTCTATATATAAGAAATCGAACATGAAGATTTCCATGAGCAACGGACAGATCATTCCAAATTACAATCATATATGAACTTTATAATTACAATCTCAAACAGAAACATACGGTTATGCAAAATATATAAATTATAGCATACTATACAAATGATCAAGGACTAGAGTAACACACATTTTTCGACTAATCTGCAAGCTCTTTAATCACAAACGCTCGATCACAGCAACACAGCTACACACGAACGCTCGTCCAATATGACCGCTACACTGCACAATCACCGTGCACTCGAACTTAGCGATCGCCTCAGTCACAAACACCCTAACAACACGAACGGCCTCCATAGAACCTCAACAGTGTCGAGTTGAGTATGACACGACCAAGAAGGCTACCTTGGTATTCTCGGTGTGAGAATCCAGAGGGTGGGCTCTGTGTAGACTTGGTTTAAGGCAGAAAGAAAGAGGAAACACAATCGTGTAAGCAATTGAGCAAATGGAAGATGGAAGAACCTATCGTATAGCTCAATGCCCAATCGTTTAAGAAAAGCTAAGCAATCGTCTAGCAAAAGCTATGCAATCGTTTAGCTCATCGCTTAGCTGAGTGTCTGTCCCCTACTAAC
Source organism: Benincasa hispida (assembly GCF_027475165.1). Classification (NCBI taxonomy): domain Eukaryota; kingdom Viridiplantae; phylum Streptophyta; class Magnoliopsida; order Cucurbitales; family Cucurbitaceae; genus Benincasa; species Benincasa hispida. Next base: position 31,383,115 of record NC_143481.1, on the reverse strand, counting down.
ACTCCACGATCATTTAGCTAACTCCAAGCTGTCGCTTAGTAAATCCAATTTACTTGACAACTTCTGTGAGAATATTTCCGAGAGAGGAGATCTCAAATTCACTTCTTTACCAATATTACTAAAATTAGGAAAACATTTTTCGTTTTATCTCACAGTTACCATGAAAACAACAATAACTCCCACTCAATTGGTTGTTAGAGAAAAAGAGATAATTATCCAATAATTAATATTATTATAAATGTAAATGATAACCAACTTATCATACTATATTTATAACCTATAGTTTTAATATTTCATCTCAGAAACATACAAACCATAGCTCTTTTTCTATTTCATGGCACTTAATGAAAATTTCATTTACATTAGTCCTCCACTTGATGTATCTCATACACCATATCGATCATATCATATATAATCGAATTACCTCTTGTCAATTTGAACATTTCAAATCAACACCAAAAATTAATCCTCAACTTGAATCTATTGAGCTACCAAGGGACCTTATGAACCTGTAGCTCGAAGCTCCAATGGTACGTGAATAACTGACTAAACTCTTTAGTCACGGGATCCACTATCCGTTAACTGTCAGGCACTCCACTAAAGACCAAAAATTGAACTCTCCTTACCATAGATATATTATGTGTCCATCTTAACCAATCAAGTACAACTCGGCCATTAACCGTTATGCCCATGTAGTTACATCTAACTCCTTAACTGCCACTGAATCCTCTAATGAAAATAAGTCATAGTTCTACTATGACTGAGTCCTCTCTTCCAAAGAGAAGTTGTGGCCACTATGTTCAAGCCTCGAAATCAGCGCTTAAGGGAGCAATCTCTCTGCTTACCTCTGCTTTGGGGAAGGAGTGAATTTCATTTGGTGTATTGAGTTCCCAACTCCCAAATCAGACAAGTCCCCAAAAAAAGTAGGCTTGTTGAGTTGGCAATTTGGCTATTCTCACCCATACTAATCAAAGTACCGCTCTCAAAGGCAGGAGTTCCCAAAACACCCAGGATTGAGATCGTGTCACCTATAGTAGTTTAGTGAGATGTAAGACTCTACCATCAACGACGTTAAATACAGAATCTAGTCATTTCGTGGTCCGTTCTTATACAAACTCTTTGTATAGGATACCCCCGCTCGCATGTCTCCACAAGAATGGTTAGGATCTACTATCTGTAGTAGTTTACAACACTTGCAAACCTTTACAAAGCGGGCCATATATGTAGTGTCACCAAGATCAGGTATCCCATCTTAATCCTTATACTACAGACCTATTTAGGTTATCACTTTAGGCATGATCCATTTGTATGTCACATATACATGCTTAAGTTTACATAAGATAACCATGGAGCTTTGTTTATCAGATATGAGTAAATGCCAAAATGAAATAACAGTTATTTTATTCATAAAACAATGTGTATCATTACAAACAACAAGACTTCGGGATTAAATGATGCTTTACACCAATCCCAACATAAGCATGCTCTTACGTAATTTAAATCATGCTTCTCCAAATCATAACACTTACAATAAAGAGAGAATGCATGACCAATGCATAACCTAAGGTGGGATTTCTTCTATATCGCATACCATATGACATATAAATAAACATACATCCTATGTACATTCACAAAGATTAATGGACCGAGATGAACCGCCTCCAAAACAAGAAATAAAAACTCTATCTATTACATTTTCTATTGAGCAAACCGGTTCACAGACGAACTAGGTCATGAATCGTCGGGCAAAGCTCCCATCATTTAGTAAATACGATCGGGTATACAATCGTTTAGCTACGATCGAGTACCAATAACTATGCGATGAAACATGAGGTACCCGATCATTTAGTGCACAAGACAAAAAACACGCAGGTGCTAAACAATCGTTTAGATGACAAAGTAGTTATGAAGCCTGATCATTTAAACGATCACTTAACAAGCAATAAGTAAACGATTTACTCCACGATCATGTAGTCAGGAACAAAGCAATGAAGCTTACTCAGTGACACGATCGTCTAGTGCGCGTGCATTAACCTACACCCGAGTATTTAATACTCTACGATCGTCTACCTCATCGTTTACACGACCCAACCAACACTTGGTCGTCTTCATTCTTGAAGAACAAAAACGATTGCTACGAAGCTTCTTCACGAGCGACTCACAAACTCAAACAACTTTGAAATTACTGACTCGATAGCAATTAATATCCCAAAACACAGGGGCCCTTACAATTAACTTCGAAATGTAAAAGAATTTTAAACAATCCAGAGGCTTCATCCCAAAAAACTCCATTAATCCCACATCCACAAACTATTTGACTCTTAAACAGAGAGCAGACATGCTTTTACACACACAGAAAGTAATGCAATTCTTTGCATCAATGAATTCAGAATATCAGAACCAAACTCTGATACCAATTGAAGGAACTCTTATACAAGAGTACCTCTGAGTGGAAGCGGGTCGTTCCAAACTAATTATGATAGAATTACCTCAATTACATTCTTACAGAATAGATATGCAATATACAAAAAATTACCGGCATGCTTTCAAACTTAAATAACAAGAGAGCAAGAAACGTACTAGTTAAAGAACTCTTCTTCACTAAAAACTCGCTCTCGTCCAACGGACTACTCCTCTCGCTCTCGCTGAAACGTCCAAGTAATCGCCCACCAAATCACCTGTTGTCTACCCAAGAACGGACTCCACGGGAATACTGCAGCAACGGGAAGACATCACAACTTACAACCCCTAGTATTCTCGGTGTGGGCTCTAATATTTGGCACACTGAAGGAGGAAAGGAAGATCGTATACCACGACAAAGCAAGTGGGAGAAGGCTAATGTCTATCGTATAGACGATGCTCGATTGTTTAGGAAACGGTACACGATCGTTTAGTAAGTAGGTCGCGATCGTATAAACGATCGTTTAGTAAATGCCCGAGCACATTATCGTGTTGGAAAAAGCTAGATGATCGTTTAGAAAATCCTATGCGATCGTTTAGAAAGAAGCGTGCGTGTATACGATCGTGTAGAAACATTGAGCTATCGTGTAGACTCTTGGTTTGCTATGCGATAGGCAGTATATAAATCGTGAGCTAATTCTTTGATCATTTGAAAAATGAAAACGATTTTCATTTTATTATTCAGTTACAAAAATTGAATGAAGCCTCCCACTATCACATGGTTACGGAGAAAATACTAGCACAATTATCCTATAATTGTCCAAAAATAAATAATAAATATAATCATATTATATTCATTAACATATAGCTTAGTATCACATTAGATGCAATACATTAACCATACTTCTTTTCTCCACTAGATATAAATCATATTTATATCATTTTCCTCTGAATAATATATCTCATACATAAAGTCAATCATATCATATATAATCGAACTTCCTCTTGTTAATTTGAATACTTCAAATTGACCCAAAAACTGATTCTCAACTTGAATCTATTGAGCTACCAAGTGGACCTTATGGACCTATGGCTCGAAGCTCCAATGGTACGTGAATAGCTGACTAAACTCTTCAGCCACGAGATCCACCATCCGTTAACTGCCAAACATTCCACTAAAGACTGATAGCTGAACTTATCTTACCATAGATATATTTCTGAGTCCATCGGATATAACCAATTAACAATAAGGTAACCCTTCATAGATGCTCGAAAGTACAGCTGGGCCAATTTACCGTTTTGCCCTGTAGTTACATCTAACTCCTTAAGTACCACTGATCCCTCTAATGAACAATACAACATAGTCCTACTATGTGTGGACACCTCTGGGCCATGAGAAGGTGTGTGACACTACATTGTTCAAGCCTTGGAATAAGCCCTTAAGGGAGCAATCTATCTACTTACCCCTGCTTTGTGGAATGAGTGAATTCCATCTTGTGTAGCTAAGTTCCCAGCTCCCAAATCAGACGAATCCCCAAAGTGATAGGTTTGAGTCGGCGATCTGGCCACTTGTACCCATGCAAATCAAAGGACCGCCCTCAAAGGCAGGAGTTCCCAACTCACTCAAGATTGAGGTCATGTTACTTATGGTCATCCTAGTGAAGTGAAGTCTCTCTCATGAACGCCATTATATAACAAGACATTAACACTTCATGGTCCGGTCTTATACAAATTCTTTGTATAGGACGCCCCCACTCGCATGTCCCTGCATGAATGATCAGGATCAGACCATTTTTAGTAAGCCACAACACTTATAACTATTCTACAAAGCGGGCCACATCCGTAGCGTTACCAGCATAAGGTTTCCCTCCTCTATCCATATACTACAGACCATTTTGGTTATCACTTAAGACATGATCCACTTGTATGTCTCCACATACATGCTTAAGTTATAAACGACAACCAGGAATTTTAGTTTATTGGTTTGTGGTAAAGAAAATAAAACATCCAATGTGCATAGAAAAAAGTGAAGAAAATATCATATATTATACATCATAAGCGTTTGTTCAAAACTGTGTTTACAAACTACAGGACGCGAGAGTTTAGGGTAACATCCCCAACAATCTCCCACTTGTTCTAAAGCGAGCTCGACCTCTGGCGCAAAGCAGGTGAGACCAGAAGAAATTTGTGGCACCAAATGAGCTTCATTCCCAAAATCCTTTGTGGCACAACGTTTTTCCAAGGTTCTGACACACTGGATCCTTTTTATGCGATTCGCTCGACGAAAAGTCCATGCACGAAAATTCGGCCTCTAGAGAAGCCCAGGCAGACCTAGAAGTGTTTAAGGCACTAAATGAGTTTCATTCCTAAAATCCTCCAGAGCACGATGTTTTTTTTCAACGTTTTGACGTAGTGGATCTATTTTGGGCGATTTGCTCGGCGAAAAGTTTGCGCATGAAAATTATGCTTTCGAGGTAGCTCAGGTGGGCCCATAAGTCATTTTGGGCACCAAATGAGCCTCATTCCCAAAATCCTCGGGGGCACAACACTTTATAAAGGTTTTGATTCATTGGGACAATTTCGGGCAATACAGCAGAAGCCGTTTCGGTAAATTCAAGACCCGTTTCACTTGTTTTGAACCGTTAAGCTTTTTATTATTGTAATAGGTAGTTTTGATAAATTAATATAAATGTCATATTAATTTAATTAATGCTTTAGAAGTCCAATTTCGGTCCATAATTGTTGTTTAAATTATGCATATAATGTACGGTTTAATTTTGTTATATATGTCATAAAGTAAAATCCTACCATAGGTTATACATTATTCATGCATCATTTATATTATAAATATTATAATATATAGTTGTATGATTTAATTTTATAGCATGCTCATGGATCATATAATATAAATGTTATACTATATGCGTGCATGTATTAATAACATAGCCACACATCATTTATATTATAAGTGTTATATATGTAGTTGTATGTATGGGTGGATGGATGCTGTTAATTGTTCCATTACTTTATTATATAATCGTTATATATGGTTTGTAATGAAATGGGAATTGCATGATGCATGAAATTACTTTAGATAATTATAAACTTTATAAAGTATGTTATTCGATACAATATATGATTTTAATTTGTTTCATTTTTTTTATAAGAGTTATAACTAAATGAAATTAGAAATTAAAATCAATCATTTAGAATTGCATGTTAACTTAGGTAAAATCATTTTTTATAAAATAGTTTTTAAAATATGATTCACATAGACCTTAGATCACAAATTTTTAATGTGATTAAAAATTAGATTAATCTTTTTAATCAGTTTAATAGGATGAAATTGGTTCTAATAAAAGTTTAAAATTATAGTAACATATCTATAAGGGACCTTTTGTCTAAGGCTATTTCTAACTAGGCTGGGGTATTTAAGTTGACAGAAACGAAATATCCCTACATGGGAACTTACTTAGAAAGGTGAATTAGATAGATTTGCTACAAGTATGCAATTGTTGATTAAGGTTTGTTAAAGTGTTTAACGAACAGTAAACAAAATTGTTTAACTATCCAAAGTAAGTGTTGCTTTTGAGCAAACTTAAACAATCACTTAGTGAATATAACTAGTGGTATTTTTCCTAAGTAAAATAAACCCTAGGTTACTAAAATACTCAGTGGGAGGAAAATGATGTATATGATACATCAATTTTTACTCACGTTTCTCCCTTTATGTTCACACCATGAGACTTATGCTTTGCCTCGAGGTGCCCTGGGTGATGGAATGTACAAGCGAAATGCAAAAACAATCAGAATCAATAAGCACTCTAATTACATTTAATTTAAGTTCTAAAAGCATGCATGAAATCAATTTCAAAGATGAGGGTTTCAAGAACTAATACTTTTGAAGAATTCCACGATATTCAAGCTGTTGTTCACCAATTTGAGCTTCAAAATAATAGTAGACCACCAAGAGTTTCTTCACTACTATTCTCCAACTTGGATGGGAACTCACAATTCAGCAAGTTTTTCAGCCAAACTATCAATCTCGCTTCAAATTCTGATAAATTGAAGTAATAAAGCACTTAATACATGCAAGAACTAATTCATGGTTCAAACTTCAGACACACTAGGTTCACTTTCTAATAAGAGTTCACGCATGAAAATTGGGCCTCCATGGCATCTTGGGCAGGCCTAGAAGTCGTCTAGGGCACCAAATTAGCTCCGTTCCCAAAATTCTCTAGGGCACGATATTTTTTCAAGGTTCTGACGCACTGAGTCTATTTTGGGCGATTCAGCAGGCTGGAAGTTCGTGCACAAAAATTGGGCCTTCAGGGTATCCTGAACGGGCTCAGAAGTCATTTGGGGCACCAAATAGCTCAATTCCCAAAGTCCTCCAAGCCACATAATTTTTTTCATGGTTCTGAAGCACTGGGTCCATTTTAGGCGATTCGCTAGGCGGAAAGTTCATGCATGAAAAATTGGCCTCTAGGGCAGCATGGGTGGGCCTAGAAGCCGTTTGGGGCACCAAATGAGCTATGTTTCGCAAATTCTCCACGATGCGATGTTTTCCTAAGGTTCTGAAGCACTAGGTCCATTTCGCGCAATTCACCAGTCAGAAAGTTCGTGCACAAAAATTGGTTGTTCGGGACAGCCCGCAGAAGCGATTTGTGACACCAAATGAGCTTCGTTCCCAATATTTTCTAGGGCATAACAATTTTTCAAGGTTGCGATGCAGTTCGTCTGTTTTAGGCGATTCACTTGGCAAAAAGTTCGCACACGAAAATTGGGCTCCCCAAGCAACCCGGGCAAGCCCAAAAATCATTTGGGACACCAAATGAGCGCAGTTCCCAAAATTCTCCAGGGCACGAAATTTTTTAAGATTCTGATGCATTGGGTCCGTTTTGGACGATTCGCCCAGTGGAAAGTTTGCATGAAAATTGGGCCTCCGGTAGCTCAGACGAGCCAAGAAGCCATTTGGGGCACCAAATAAGTTCTATTCCAAAAATCCTTTAGGGCACGACCTTTTTTAAAGGTTCAGATGCATTGGGACCATTTTAGGCGATTCGCCCGACGGAAAGTTTACGCATGAAAATTGGGCCTCTGTGGCAGCCTCAGTGGGCCTAGAAGCCATCTGGGCAACAAAATGAGCTTTGTTCCCAAAATACTCCATGGCACTATGTTTTTTCAAATTTCTGACTCACTGGGTCAGTTTCGAGCAATTTACCCGATGGAAAGTTCGCGCACAAAAATTGAGCCATCTAGGTAGTCTGGCAAACCAAAAATTTGCTTGAGGCACCAAATGAGCTCCGTTCTCAAGATCCTCCAGGGAATGGCGTTTTTTCAAGGTTCCAATGCTTTGGGTCCATTCTGAGCAATATGCCCAGCAGAAAGTTTGCGCACGGAAATTGGACCTTCGAGGCAGCTTGAGCGGGCCATAAGTTATTTGGGGCATCAAATGAGCCACGTTCCCAAAATCCTCAGAGGCACGATGTTTTTTCAAGGGTCTGACACACTGGGTCCATATTGGACAATTCATTTGGTGGAAAGTTTGCGTACTAAAATTGGGACTGTAGGGCAGCCGGGAAAGCCTATAAGTCGTTTGGTGCACCAAATGGGTTGCGTTCCCAAAATCCTCAAGGGCACGACATTTTTTTCAAGGTTATGATGCACATCTATTTCGGGCGATTCACCCTGTGGATAGTTCGCACACAAAAATTGGGCCTCTACGGCATCACGGGCGAGCCCAGAAGCCATTTGAAGCACCAAATGAGCTTCATTTCTAAAATCCTCCAGGGTATGATGTTTTTCCAAGGTTTTTAAGCACTAGGTTTGTTTTGGATGATCCGTCGGGCAGAAAGTTATTGCACGAAAATTGCGCCTCCGTGGTAGTCCAAGCGCCTACAAGCCGTTTGGGACACCAAATGAGCTTCGTTCCTAAAATCCTTTAGGGCACGGGATTTTCTTAAGCTACTGGCGCATAGGTCTATTTTGGGCGATTTGCACGACAAAAAGTATGTGCACAAAAATTGGGCCTCTAGGGCAGTCAAAGTAGGCCCAAAAGCCATTTGGGGCTCCAAATGAGCTCTTTTCCAAAAATCCTCGGGGTCACGATATTTTTCATGGTTCTGACGCATTTTGTCCGTTTCGGGCGATTCGCCTAGTGGAAAGTGTGCACACGAAATCTGGCCTTTGGGCAGCCTAAACGGATCCAAAATCCGTTTGGGGCACAAAGTGACCTTCGTGCCCAAAATCCTCTGTAGCATGAAATTTTTTCAAGGTTCTGTCGCATTGGGACCATTTCAGGGATTCACCAAGCGGAAATTTTCCGCATTAAATTTGGGCCTCCAAGGTAGCACGGGTAGCCCAGAAAACAGCTCCATTACTAAAATCTTCTGAGGCACTACATTTTTTCAAGTTTCTGACGCACTGGGTTCGTTTTGGATGATTCGCCCGAAAAAAAGTTCATGCATGAAAATTGTGTCTGAGGGCAGGCCGATCGGGCCCAGAAGCCATTTGGGCAAACAAATGAGCTCCGTTCTAAAAATCCTCTGGAGCATGACATTTTTTCAAGGTTCTGACACACGAAAATTGGGCCTCCAGGGCAATTTGGGCAGGCTCAGAAGCCGTTTAAGCACCAAATGAGCTCCGTTCCAAAAATCCTCTATGGTACGACTTATTTTAAAGGTTTTGACACACTGCTCCGTTTCAAGTGATTCACCCGGCGAAAGTTTCATGCACTAAATATTGGCCTTCAAGGCAGCCCAAAAGGGCCCAAAAACCGTTTGGGACACTAAATGAGCTCTGTGCCCAAAATCCTCAACGGGAAGACATTTTTTCAAGGTTCTAATGCACTTAGTCCGTTTCGGGAGATTCGCCTGATGGAATGTTCATGTAGAAAAATTGGGCCTCAAGGGCATCACGAGTGGCTCAAAAGCCGTTTGGGGCACCAAATGAGCTCCGTTGCCAAAATCCTCCGACGCACGACATTTTTTCAAGGATCTGACGCACTGGTCTGTTTCAGGACATTTGCTCGGTGAAAAGTTAACGATTGAATATTGGGTCTCTGGGCATCACGAACAGTCCAAAAGCTATTTGGGGCACCAAATGAGCTTCGTTGCTAAAATCCTCCAGGGCAAGACTTTTTTCCAAGGTTCTGATGCACTAGGTTTGTTTCAGGATATTCGCCCGACGCAAATTCGCGCACAAAAATTGGGCCTTCAGGGCAGCACAGATGGGCCAAGAAGTTGTTTGGTTACAAAATGAACTCTGTTCCCAAAATCCTCTGGGAAGCCATGTTTTGTTAAGGATCTGATGCACTAGGTCTGTTTCATGCGATTCGCCTGAGGGAAAGTTTATGAATGAAAATTGGGCTTCTGAGCAGCCCGGGCAGGTATAGAAGCCGTTTGGGGCACCAAAAAAGCTTAGTTCCTAAAATCCTCTAAGGCATGACGTTTTTTTAAGGTTTTAACAGACTATATCCATTTCGGACGATTTTCTTGGTGAAAAATTCTTGCACGATAATTGGGCCTCCAGGGCAGCCCAGGTGGGACTAGAAGTGGTTTGGGGCACCAAAAGAGCTCCAATACAAAAAATCTCCGGGGCATGACGTCTTGATGCACTAGGTTCATTTTGGCTGAGTCGTCTAACGAAAAGTTCGAACTTGAAAATGGGGCCTCCAAGGTAGCCTGGGCATGCACGAAAACAATTTGGGGCAGCAAATCAGCTCTGTTCTTAAAATCCTCCATGACACGAAGTTTTTTTTAAGGTTCTGACGCACTTTGTACATTTCGAGCGATTCGCCCAACGAAAAGTTCTCGTACAAAAATTGGGCCTCCTGCATTGCCTCGACGGGCCCAAAAGATGTTTCGGACACCAAATGAGCTCCGATAAAAAAAAACCTCCAAGGAACAGCGTCTTAACGCACTGGTTTTATTTCGAACGATTCGCCTCATAAAAATGTTCATGCATGAAAATGAGGCCTTCAGGGAAGCCCAAGCAGTCCCCAAATTCGTTCAAATAACGAAATGAGCTCCGTTCCCAAAATCCTCCAAGGCACAATGTTTTTTCATGGTTCTAATACACTGATCTGTTTCGGGCGATTCGCTTCGCGAAAATTTTATGCACGAAAATTCAACCTCTAGGGTAGCCTTGATGGGTCAAGAAGTCATTTATGGCACCAAATGAGCTTCGTTCCCAAAATCCTCCTTGGTGTGGAGTTTAGAAAGCTTTCAACACATCGGGTCTATTTTGGCCTATTTGCTCGACGGATAGTTTGTACATGAAAATTCTGCCTCCGGGGAAGCCCGAGTGGGCATAGAAGGTAATGAAGCATCAAATGACCTCCGTTTCCAAAATCCTTCGGGACACGATGTTTTTATAAGGTTCAGATGCACAAGGTTTTTTTTGTGCGATTCCCCGACGAAAAGTTTCGCACATGGAAATTGGGCCTCCAAAGAAGCCAGGACGAGCCCAGAACCTGCTTGGGGCACCAAATGAGCTCAGTTACCAAAATCCTCCAGGACACAGCGTCTTTAGGCATCGGGACTATTTCAGACAATTTGGCAGATGGAAAGTTTACGCATAAAAATTGGGCCTCTAGGGCAACCTAGGTGGGCCCAGAAGCTGTTTGGTTCACCAAATGAGCTCCATCCCCATAATTCTTTAGGGCATGAAATTTTTAAAGGTTTAGACGCACTAAGACCATTTTGAGCGATTCACTCGGCGGGAAGTTTGGACACGAAAATTGGTCCTCTAGGCAACCCGAATGGGAATGGAAGTCGTTTGGTGCACCAAATGTTATTCATTCCTAAAATCCTCCATGGCTCAGTTTTTTTTCAAGGTTATGGCCCACTGGGTCCATTTCGGGTGATTCGCTCGACAGAATGTTCACACACGAATATTAGGTCTCTAGGGCACCAAATCAGCTTCATTTAAAAAAATCCTCCAAGGCGCGATGTTTTTTCATGGTTTTGATGCACTGGTTCCTTTTTGGGCATTCGCTCAACAGAAATTTTCTGCATGAAATTTGGGCCTCAAAGGGCAACTTGGGTGGCACAGACATTTGGAGTACCAAATGAGCCCCATTCTCGAAATTCTCCAGGGTCGAAATTTTTTCAAAGTTTTAACGCACTAGGTTCTTTTCAGGCGATTCGCACAACGGAAAGTTCACGCACGAAATGGGGCTTCTAAGCATCCAAGGGGGGGGGCTAGGATGTCGTAGTTAGCATGCAATTAATGGAAGCGAATAGAATCATTAAGCACTCTAATTTACCAATTTTAACATCTAAAAAATCATGTTCACAAGATAAAAATAGGGATTGATGATATACCTTTGACTTTCTTCAATCCACGAATTCAACTCCAATCTTCACTCCAATAGGTTGTAGACCACCATTTGATCTTCCCTACTATTCTCTCGGACCTTAGATCGGGTGGTTGAACCCAAGATGAATTAAAATTTTGAAGGAATTTAGAAGGGAAAGGTCTAGTTTTTTAGTTTCAAGATGAAAGCTCTCCCTCTTTCAAAACTCAACAAAAAACACTTTTGCATGTCCCTTCTTCAGCCAAATGAATTGAGTTTTTATTCAATTCCATTATGCAATCTTAAATTGATGTGAGGATGACACCAAACATTTTGATTTTGAGTGAAAATTGGGTGTCTCATGTGGGATAAACCCACTAAGTCCATTTTTTCCATTTTTCCAAATTTATTAAAATAAAACCAATTTCTCTTTAATAAAGTTTTCAGAAAAATTTAATTAAAACTAAAATGGAATTTAATATTTTATTTTTCCAAAAATTCAAATTTTTATTTTTAAATAAAATTAGTTTAAATAATTAATTTCAAATAAAATTAATTCAAATAAATAATTCAAATAATTTAATATCCAATATTAAATTATTTACACCACTAATTCCATAAACATGAATCCCCATTCATGTAGTTTTAATATTTAAATCATATTTAATATTATCTGATTCTCCAATTTCATTTAATTTGTTAATTAAACGTGTAATTATATCACATATAATAATTAATTCCCTCAATTGGATTTTGAACACTTCAAATTTACTCATCACTCTATTCAAAGGTTTAATCCATTTGTAAGCTAGTAGAGGGACCTAATGAACCTATAGATCAAAGGCTCCAAATATCCGAGATTAACCGGCTAAACTCTTTACCTAATTAACAAACATTCGTTAACTACCAAGTCACTCCACTAAAACCCAATAGTTGTACTCGCCTCATTGTAGATATGATTGTGTTCGCTTGATATAATCATGATCAGTAAGTCAACCCTTAATAGGTCGTTCGTAATAACGGTTGGGTCAAAAGTTGTTTTACCCCCAAGATTACATTTTGTTCCTTAAGTCCTGGTGATTCTCTAATGAACAATTGGTTTGTGATCTAATCACTAAATCGAGTCCCTCTTGAGCCAATGAGAGGGTGGAGCCCTTGTTCAAGACTTGGAGTCGACACTTAAGTGAACAACCATTCTATTATCCCTAAAAGCGAGTAGGAGCGAATTTCATTTTGCACCCTATGTCCCCAGCTATCTACCCGGTCTTACTCCTGAAATAAGAGGCTTATTGAGTCGGCACTATTGAGCCAACCATCACCCATGAAAATCTAAGGATATCCCAAATAAATAGGAGCTCATAGTTAGCTCAGGATTAAGATCAAGTTACCTAGGCCATCGCTTTGAAATAGTCAGTCTTAAATAGTAAACAATGTTTATAAAGTATGAATGATTTTATTTCTTGGTCCGATCTTATACAAATTTTTGCATAGAATGCTCCCACTCGCATGTCTCACCATGAACAAACCAGGATCACTTTATTTATAACACCTTACAACAATTGTAACATCTACAAAGTGGGTTGCTAATAGGTCTTGAAAAGAGCTATGTTCTCTATGTTAATTGTTTGATAAAATTGTCCATTTTGTAGGTAAAATCCAATCGCGGCACTTTTGGAGTCATTACGAAAATATTGAAGCTAAATGGAGCCAAATTAGACCAAAGAATCAACTAAGAAAAAAGCAACGACAAATTACCATTCTACCCCTCAAATAATATAATTTTGCATGCCTCAAGCAACATTTGGAGCGTTGCAACGCTCCCAAAAAAAAAACTAAGTCCAATGCTTGTCTGAAGCTAGAAGACAATAGCTACAAAAATAGGGCATCATCATAAAGTTATACCTAGCGTTGCAACGCTCTGGAAGTTGACGAAAAAAAAAATAAAAATGTGTACATGCCTTCGTGCAATCAATCTTCGAACCCAGCATCAAGCTAGGGTCGCAACGTTGCGACCCTCATCAATTAAAACCTTTAGTTTTCCAAATTTTCAGGAGGGACAGATTTTCATTTTTTGAGAGAGGAAAATTTCAGATCGAAATTAGAGAAGAAATCACGAAATTTACTTTTATCTTGAGAGATTTATTATAAATTCACAAGTCTTTTGTGAATTTCTTCATGTATTTCATCAATTCTTCAATGGATTCCTTCAAGACTTCTCCTATTTATGGCTAGGTAAGTAAGTTTTCTTGGAAATCTTTAGTTTAGTTAGTTTCTTTGGAAATCTTTAGTTTAGTTTTAATTTCTTGAGATCTTTTGTGTATTTTCTTCAATTTTCTGCATTCTTGAATGTTCTTGTGTTAAATTTGAATATAAATTAATGAAAAATAGTTGACGCCTTGATTCTATTAATTTCTTGTATGCAAATCTTGTTTGGAACTGTTGCATAACAATAAGATAGGTTGCAAAAATTAAGATTTCTTATTTTAATTAGGGCTTTCTTTTCAAAATTAATTCTTGCACTTCTTAATTTAGAGCATTCAAACAATCATTCTTGAAATTTACTCAAATGTGTTTCTTGAATGCCATAATCATGAGAACCCTAGTTTTTAAAGCAATCTAAGAAAAGAACATGAATTTGTTGAATTGAAGTGTTTTTTACTTAGATTAGGGCTAATTAGTATGGTTCATGTTAATTAGCTAATCAGGTCATTATGGCTTTTACCCTATTGGAATATAGGATGTCGAATTTTCATGTATTTGTTCAAGATCAATGATAGAATTAACCTTGTCAATAAAGATTTCCCAATATTTCTCTCTATCAATTCTTTACTAAAAAGAAAGAAAGTTTTTGTTATAATTGCTTTTATTTTTATTGTACTTAGTTTCTTTAAAACAAACAAACCCCCTATTTATTACATTTTGGAATTCAATAATCGAAGTCTTGCCAATTAATAGAGATTCCTTGTGGACCATCCTCTTACTTCCGCTATAACTGCGTATTAGTTTTAGTTTCTGTTTGAGCATTATAAATTTTATTTTTCTTAGGTTAAATTGAATTGACAACGCCGATTTTATCTCGAACAAATTGGCATCATTTTCAGGGATCCGTGCAATTGGCTTATTCCATCAAATTGTTAGCGTGTCTATAACACGTCTAACGGGATATTGTCGACATGTGCACATTCGGTGTGCTATAAGGGTACTGAGATTGTTTCCACATCAATCATATTGGGAATTCACGAAAATACTCGGGGAAATACATGATCATACTAGAGATATCTACCACGATAGGAGGGTTACATTTTTATGTGTGATGATTATTTGAGTGTAAAATTGGTTTCCTAAAAATGTTTTCCTAAAACAATACTTATTTTCGTTTAAAATGTGCCACTCACTGGGCTTTTTAGCTCACGTCTTTCATTGTTTTATCCCCTCTCCAACCCCACCCCCCCCCCCTCCCCTCCCCTCCCCTCCCCAGGTAGTAGAAGTAGGACGTTCTAGGAAAAGCCACACAAAGTCTGGAACTGCTACTCTCTCACAGAGGGACACTCAGATTGGGTTATCTTTGGACCTTTTTTCCACCCTAGGTAGCTAATATTGTATAATAGTATGAACCTTTGTAACTGTTCATAAAAATTAATTAAGATTCATACATATTAGCTATTTGTAATTGGTGAAAGTTGATAAGTTGATATCACAAGGGTGGTGTCAGCTGTCTTCACATCTTCTTTCGGGTCTCGGGGACGATGCTCGGGAGGGGTATGACACGCTTAATTATCGAATTAAAAGAAATCGGTAAATTAGATAATATTTAAATATTATTTAAATATTAATTACATGAATAAGGATTCATGTATGGAATAGTGTTTTATTAATTTAATATTTGATATTAATTTAATATTTGATATTAATTTAATTTAATTTAATTGTTTAATTAAATTATTTAGAATTGATTTTATTTAAAATTAATTATTAGATTTAATTTTGTTTAAAATTAATGAATTTTATTTAAATATTAGTTATTGAATATATATTTTGTAAAATTTTGAAATTTTGATCTCAAAATTGAAATTGATTTTTAAGAAAATATCAAATAAAAATTTAAGGGTTTAATGGGTTTTTCCCACTTCACCCATTATCAAAACACCTCATTCTTAGATGGTTGGTGTCATTCTCTTGCTAAATTAAATTTGAATGAGGCTATTTGATATAATTTTTTTTTAATTCAGAAAAGGCTTATGAGAATCTGAGAACTGAAGAAGTCGTTCTACAATTTCTATAGACTCCAAAAACTAGAGAACTTCACAAAAAAATCCCCCTAATCTTGGATCTCACATTCCAATCTAAGGGCCAAGAGGATAGTTGGGAAGATCAAGTAGAGGTCTACAAGCATTTACAGTGAAGATTCAAGCTGGAATTGAAGGTTTGAAAAGTTCTTCAAAGGTAAATTTTCAGAAACCCTATTTCCTTTATATGAACATGTTTGCTTCATTGCCAAAATTAATGGAATTAGAATTGTTAAGATCCAAATTTCTTCCGCTTGTTAATTGTTAATGCCAACAATTGGTATCAAAGCATGATTTAAGTACTCAATTCGTGTTAATTTTAGCTTGGTGGGTATTTTTCCTAAGTTGTATGAAAATGTGTGCTATTAGGGACATTTTTAAGTTTTGGCATTAGATTTCTCTTCAATAAGTGATTATTGTTATAATTCGCTCTTTATTTATGGGCCTTAATATGTGTTTAAGAGTCTGGAATTTTCTTAGAGTCAATAAAGTTGCAATTAGGTTGTAATTGAAGAAAGAAGGAAGCCTCTGCAGTAGAAAATTGTTTTTGAAGCCTCTGCCTTGCTGTGTTGCAACGTTATTTTTTAGACAGCCCAAAAAAAAAAAAAAGAAGTGACTCCTAGAAATAAAAGTTATTTTGGAGTTAATATTTTAGTAAAAAATGTCTTGCTTCAGTGAAGGAGTATTTGACTACCCTTTGGTAGCACCTATTCTAACTCACTAAAGTATTGTTGTAAATAAATAATGAAATTTGGATACATTATTACTTTTATTAAAATTTGATTGGGTTTAAAAGCAATTTACTGTTTAAATTTGTTTATATTTTTCAGCATGTCGAATTTTTCTAAATTACTTGCTCCCAATAAATTTAACGGTATTAATTTTTCAACATGGAAATCAAATATAAATGAAATACTAGCAGATGGTGGTTAAAGTTTGTTTCAAAGGTCTAACGCATTAGGTCCGTTTCGGCTGATTCACTTAGCGACAGCTTCATGCACGAAAATTTGGTCTCCCAGACAATCCAGGTGGGCCCATAAGCAATTTGGGGCACCAACTGAGCTCTATTCCTACAATCCTCTAGAGCACGATATTTTTTCAAGGTTCTAATTCACTAGGTCTGTTTTAGGCGATATGCACAGCGAAAAGTTCGCTAAAAGAAATTAGGCTTCCGTTACAACTCGTGCGAGTCCAGTAGCTGTTTGGAGCACCAAATGAGCTTCGCTCCCAAAATCCTCTAAGAAATGATATTTTTTCAAGATTCTGATGCACTGGGTCCATTTCGAGCAATTCGCTCGGTGAAAAGTTCGCGCACCAGAATTGGGCTTCAAGGGTAGCCCGGACAAGCTCAAAAGCTGTTTTAGGCACCAAATGTGCTCCATTCCCTAAATCCTCCAGAGCTTGGCATCTTTTCATGGTTTTGACCCACTGAGTTTGTTTTAGACGATTCGCCCGATGACAACTTCGAGCACGAAAATTTGGTCTCCCAAGTAGCCTAGGCAAGCCTAGAAGCCATTTGGGGACCAACTGAGCTCCATTCCCAAAATCCTCCAGGCACGACATTTTCTTAAGGTTTTAAAGCATTGGGTCCGTTTTAGGCAATTCGCCCGACAGAAAGTCCACACATGAAAATTAAGCTTTTGGGGTAGCTCGAGTAGGTCCAGAAGCTGTTTAGGCACCAAATGAGCTCCGTCCCACAATTCTCTAGGGCGCGGAGTGTTTTGCCTCTGGGACAGCTCGATTGAGACCAGAAGACATTTGGGGAACGAAATGAGTTCTGTTAAAAAAAAAAAAATCCAGATCACGACGTTTTTTAAGGTTCTAATGCACTGGGTTTATTTTTCGTGATTCGCTCGATGAAAAGTTCAAATACGAAAATTGGGCCTCCGAGGCAGCCAGAGTGAGACCAGAAGCCATTTGGGGCACCAAACGAGCTCCGTTCCCAACATCCTTCGGGGCACAACATTTTTTATAGGTTTTAACGCACTGGATTTTGGGCCTTTGCGGCAGCTTTGGAAGGCTCAGAATCCGTTTAGGCACCAAATGAGCTCCATTCCCAAAATCCTCCAGGTCATGGTGTTTTTTTAGGGTTCTGACGAACTTCGTCCTTTTTGGACGATTCGTTCAGCGAAAAGTTCACACACACAAATAGGGTTTTTGGAGTAGCCTGGGCGGGCCCATAAACCATTTGGATCACCAAATCAACATCGTTCGCAAAATATTCTTGGAACGACAAATTTTCAAGGTTTTGACACATTGGGTCCATTTCCGACGATTCACCCGGAAGAAACTTCGTGCATGAAAATTGGGCCTTCGGGCAAAAAATGAGCTTCGTTCCCAAAATCATCCAGGGCACCGCCTGTTTCCAAGGTTCTGACGTACTAGATTGTTTCCAGGCAATTCCCCTGGCAGAAAGTTTGTGCACGAATATTGCCCTTCGGGGTAGCCCGGGCAGGCCAAGAAACTTTTTTGGGGCACCAAATGATCTTCTCCCAAAATCCTCTTGAGCACGATGTTGTTTCAAGGTTTTAATGTACTTCGTCCATTTCAAGAGATTCGCCCGACAGAAAGTTCGCGTACGAAAATTGAGCCTCCGGGATAGCTATGATAAGCCTAAAAGCCGTTTGAGGCACCAAATGAGCTTTGTTCCTATAATCCTCCAGGGAATGAAATTTTTTCAAGGTTCTGACCCATAGGGTCCGTTTCGGGAAATTCGCCCGACGGAAAGTTCTCGCACGAACGTAGGTCTTCTAGGCAACCCGGGTAGGCCTACAAGCCATTTGGGGCACAAAATGAGCTCCGTTCCTAAAATCATTCGGGGTACAGCGTGTTTTTCACAATTTTGAAACACTAGGTCTGTTTGGGGCGTTTCACCCGAAAGAAAGTTCGCACACGATAATTGGGCTTCCGGGGCAGCCTGAGTGGGTCGAATGCCGTTTGAGGCACCAAATGAGTTCTATTCTCAAGATCGTTTGAGGCACTGCCTTTTTTCATGGTTCTATTAGGTACTTTTTGGGCGATTCGCTCGACGGAAAGTTTGCACACGAAAATTCGACCTCCGGGGCAACACGGACAGGTCAAGAAATTATTTGCAGCAAAAAATTCGCTCTGTTTCCAAAATTCTCTAGAGCATGGCATTTTTCGAGCAATTTGTTAAAATTGACCTCTAGGGCAGCTCGGGCTGGCCTAGAAGTTGTTGGGCAAACAAAATGAGCTTCATTTCTAAAATCCTCTAGGGCATGGCACTTTTTCAAGGTACAGATGCACTGGATTCGTTTCGGCCGATTTACCTAGAGGAAAGTTCGTACACGAAAATTGGTCCTACGAAATAGCCCGGGTAAGCCCAAAAGTCATTTGCGACACCAAATAAGCTCTGTTCCCAAAATCTTTAGAGGCACAACGTTTTTTCATGGTTCTGACATATTAGGTCCATTTCAGGAGATGCGCTCAGTGGAAAGTTTGCGCAAAAAAATTGGGCCTCTAGGGTAGCCTGGGAGATCCAAAAAACTGTTTGGGTCACCAAATGAGCTTTTTTCATAAATCCTTCGGGGCACAACATTTTTCCAATGTTCTAATGCACTGGGTCCATTTCGGACGATTCGCCTGGTGGAAAGTTTGCGCACAAAAATTGGACCTTCAAGGTGGCTCGATGGGGCCCAGAAGCTGTGGAGCACCAGGGCAGGACGTTTTTTTCAAGCTTTTGACTGCATTGGGTCGGTTTTGGCCAATTCACCCATTGGAAAGTTCGTGCACGAAAATTAGGCCTCGATAGGCCAGGTGGGCCAAAAAGTCATTTGGAACACCAAATGACCTCATTTCCTCAAATTTTTTGGTCATGGAATTTTTTAAGGTTCTGACGTACTAGGTATTTTTCGGGCGATTCACCCGGCAAAACATTCGCATACGAAAATTGGTCCTCTAGGGCAACCCAAGTAGGCCAAAAAACGTTTGTGGCACCAAATGAGCTCCGATCCTAAAATCCTCTGGGACACAACATTTTTTCAAAGTTCTGATGTATTAGATCCATTTTGTGTGATTCACTCGGTGAAAAATTCACACACGAAAATTGGGTCTAAGGGATAGCCTAAGCGAGCCCAGAAGCCGTTTGGGGGCACCAAATGAGCTCTGTTCCTAAAATCCTTTAGGGCACGACGTTTTTTCAAGGTTTTGATGCACTAGATCCATTTCTAGCATCCCGACGGAAAGTTCGTGCACGGAAATTTGGTCTAAAGGGTAGTACGAGCGGGCTCAAAAGTTGTCTTTGGCACACAATAACCACCGTTCCATAAATCCTCTAGAACACAGAGTTTTTTCAGGTCGTTTTTCCTGATTTCGTTTTGGGTGATAAGTTCGTGCACGAAAACTAGGCCTTTAAGGTAGCCCGAGTGGACACAGAAGCCCTTTTGGGCACAAAATGAGCTCCATTATCAAAATCCTCTAGGACAAGGCATTTTTTCATGGTTCTAATGCACTAGGTTCGTTTTGGGGGATCCGTCCGATAAAAAGTTCACACACGAAAATTGGGTTTCCAAGGCAGCAAGGTAGAAGCCATTTGGGGAACCAAATGAGCTCAATTCCGAAAATAGCTTGGCGCACAACGTTTTTTTCAAGGTTCTAACATATTGTGTCCCTTTCGGCTGATTTTTCCGGTGGAAAGTTTGTGCACGAAAATTAGGCCTCTAAGGTATCCGGTCGAGCCTAAAAGATGTTTGGGGCACCAAATGAGCACTGGGTCCATTTTGGGAAATTTTCCCGATGAAAAGTTCGCGCACAAAAATTAGACCTTCGGCGTAGCCCGGGCAAGACCAAAAACCGTTTAGGGCACCAAATGATCTCCATTCCAAAAATCTGAGGCACGACATTTTCTGCCTCTATGGCAGGCCAACTCACATGTCTCCACATCAATAACTTTTTGATCACATTGTTTCTATCAATATACAAAGTGGGCCACATCCAGAGTGTCCCTAGGATAAGGTACCCAACCCTATGGATATACTTATAGAAAATTCTGGCTATATAATTAAAACTTGATACTTTTGTATGTCTCTACATAAATTTTAAGTATTCATATTATAGTCATGGGTTCATTAGTTTATTGGATTTAGAAATCTATGAATGCAATCTATATATTCAATAACAAACTTATCGATATAATTTTTATTGTAAATAATAATATGTTTAAAGTTTACAAACTACAAGTTTTATGACATATAACCCAACAGCCTGATGGAAAGTTCATGGATGAAAATTGGGCCTTAGGGGTAGCCCAGGTAGGCCCATAAGCCATTTGGGGCACCAAATGAGCTATGTTCCCAGAATCCTTTACGCACAACATTTTTCAAGGTTATGACGCACTAGGTCCGTTTCATGCGATTCTTCGGGCAAAAAGTTTGAGCACAAAAATTAGGCCTCTAGGGCAGCCCGGGCAGGCCTCGAAGCTATTTTGAGCATTAAATTAGCTTCTTTCACAAAATCCCCTGATGCATGGCATTTTTTCAAGGTTCTGACGGTCTGGGTTCATTTTGGGTGATTCGCCCAGTGGAATGTTTGCACACAAAAATTGGCCCTCCGAGACAGCCCAGGCGAAAAAGTTGTTTGGGAAACCAAATAAAATCCACTCCCAAAATCCTCCGGGGCACGACGTTTTTTCAAGGTTCTAACGCACTTTGTTCATGTTGGTCGATTCGCTCGGTGGAAATTCGCAAGGCTTCGGGGGACACCTAGGTAAGCCCAGAAGTCGTTTGGAGCACCAAATGAGCTTTGTTCCCAAAATATTTTAGGGCACGATGATAACTTGTACAAATACAAGTTATTTATACTGCTTTATTTAGATATTGCGGCCAAAAGAGAGGAAAGGTGCGTCAATTGTATGGAAATTGGTTAAGAAATACAAGAATTATAAATTCTTGTCAATACACCCATTAACACCATTGCGGTGATAGGAAAGAATATTTCAAGTCTGTTTTGCAAGAAATCAAGTCACCATATGCGCTCATGGCTCAAAAGAGAAGGATTAACGCATCTACATCGCATTGGGCCCATCATTCAGGAATGAATAGACAATCAACGCATTGATGGCGCATGCAACAATCGATCCAGAGCTGAACTTCAACCACATGCAGTAATAAAAACAACACTGCATGCGGGCACATGATCGAATGATGCAAATGAGCAATGCAATCACGGAGGATTTTAACATGTGTACAACTAACCGTTGTGCATCATCAAAAGATTGATTGCATAACAAAAGGAATATTTATTCCACCATTCTTGGAATTTTCATAACAATAAAGTGGGGACCACAAGTCAGAGAGTCAAAACTTTCATCTATAAATACTGTCAAAGAATTCACTAAAAAGATATACTTGACACGATGGATAATTGATACGAGGCTATTGAGGGAGAGGCTGATCTGAGTGCTGATTGGAAAAGATCCGGGAAGAAAAGAGACAAGACCGAGAGGTGAGTCTTAGAGCAAATCATTCCAAATCCTCGCTGTGAAGCTCTGTACCTAGATCAACTCTACCGATTGAGCAAGCCTGAGAGGGAAGCTCATCCTTCCATTTACTCCATCTACGCTGGCAAGAAATCTCTCCATCCAGATCGGTGTCAAGACATTGGCACTCTTCTATATCTATTTCTAACTCTTATTCATCAATTGTATTTCATCATCTTAGTCTAAATCATTCACAACCATGTATCAGACGTTTGATTTTATAATTAAATGTCATGATCATTCTCATTTTCACATTTCTGTCTATTTTTGTTCCTCCATTAATCGCTTTCTCTACGATGTTTTCTTAATCCTGAGGTGATTAATATGAATTAAACAAGTAACTTAATCTGTTCTAAAGAGATAAAGATGTTTAGCTAAAGCATGCTAGATGGCATCTTCACCTGTGAGAGCAAAAATGAAGATGTCATTCTGATCTGTCGAGAGAAGGTTAGAAGAATGCGTTAACTAAACCAAGAAGTACTTCCAGAGATGGAAACAACATTGTGTTCACTACGTTCATTCTTGTTTCACCATAGAGATGTGGGAAATGCGGCCGATCACCGAGAGATGTACGCTAAGGGAAAGCAGAACCATACTTATATCTTTAACTTAATTAAGAAACTTGTGTTGTTTATATTAATTATCCTTTCTCTTTTTGTTTCGCACATAAGCCTTGCCACCGCATAACACGATCTTCGTATATTCTTCACAGTCAGTCTCAACCTCGATATCTTGTATCATGTATCATGTATCTTGTATCATCATAGTTTAGGTTTATTTTATCGCATTTTACTTTTATCGCAATTTACTTTATTATCGCATTTTTATCGTTTATCTTTACTTTACTGCACAATTCACTTTATCGCATGTACAAACCACACTTTTATTAAATTGAAAAATCCTCGGTCGCATATATCACAATTAACCTAAAACAATCCCTGTGTTCGACCTCGGATCACACCGAGAAACTTGCGGTGAAATTATACTTGGTTTCAACGCAAGGAAACTTATGACAACGCATAGCATACTACAAGAACATTCATTAATAACGCATATCTAGAAGTAGTATCGCATATCATCGCAATCATCCATGTGTTTTATGACATAAGAAGATTAATTTTATTAATTCATATTCATACATGTCAACAAGTTTATGGCATCATTGCATTTTATGTCATCAAGCATAGATTAAAATTATGTCATATGCATTACAAGTTTATGGCGCCGTTGCCAGGGAACTAGTAACGGGGACATGAGCTTGTATGATGATAAAGACTAAAAATAAGGGTGTCACACGACATTTTTAAAGTTCTGACGCACTGGGTTTGTTTCAGCGATTCTTCTGGCAGAAAGTTCGTGACTATCACATCCCCTCGATGCACTATCTCTCAGATGAGATGATACTTCCACTCTATATGTTTGTCATGCTTGTGACTCCTGGGCTCCATGGAGTTCATCACAGCACCACTATTATGAAAATAGAAGGAGATAAGCCTAGACATGTCTGGAACAACTTTCAGATCAGTTAGGAACTTCCTGAGCCAAACGGCCTCCTTAGTAGCATCACAAGCCGCTACATGCACACTTGCTTAGTGCTTCGCCATAATACAGCTTCTTCATTAAGAGTAAACACTAACCCTAAAGTGGATTTCCAAGAGTCCTTATCAGTCTGAAAGTCAGAGTCTGTGTATCAGTAAGGATCAAATTCTTAGTTCCATACACGAGCACGTAATCCCTCCTTACACCATTCTGCTGAGGTGTACCTGGCACTGAGAGCCCTCCCACTGCCACAGCTAAGACGATGTGCCCCATGCCTACTCGCATCGTCATCTCACTAGCCTCTACCTCCCGCTAGGATCTAATCCCCTGAAAAGAAGAAAAAACATGATTAGTGGCCCCAGAGTCAATAATCCAGGCAGAATCATCATTCTCCACTATACAAATTTTCAAAACTAATAAATCATATTTACCTTGTTTTGTCTTGGCCTTAGCCTTCTTCTTCTCCTTGATCCAGTGAGGAAAGTTTTTCTTCCAGTGCCCATCATGGTTACAATGGAAGCACTTTCCTTTCTCACCAAGCGTTGGTCGCATTCCCCGTTGGGCGACAAGCTATGGGTTAGCAGGTGTCTTCCCCTTCCCCTTACCACCCTTCTTCTTCTTCCACTTAGAAGTGCTAAAAGTAGAAGATGCAGACTTTTTTCTGAGGTCGAACCTTTATGGAACTTCTTTGAAGATGAAGCAACATTTGCCTCACCTACCTTCTTCTCCTTACTTTTCAGCAAGGATTGGAATGTCTGCAACTCGTTGAGGGGAGTTGTAAGAGTATAGTCCACTTTGTTCAGAATCGCGTTACTAACAAAATGTAGGAAGCTATCCGAAAACGAGTGCAGGATGATGCTAACCTGGCTGCCTTCATCGATGCATGACCCATTCATCTTCGCCACATTGAAGTGGACCATCATATTCAGCACATGTTAATGAACAGAGGTGTCTTCCTCTATTTTGGAGTTTAAGATGCATTTTAGAGCCTCGTGCTTGAATTGTCTAGAAGTCGTCCGAACATTCCCCGCAGGGATTCCATGATCTCACACGCTGAGACCATAGGCCCATGCTTCTTGGTCAAAACAGCGTTAAACTAGCCAAGATATAAGCTCGAGCCTTCTTGTTCACTCGTGTCCAATGCTCATAGGCCTCCCGAACATTTCAAGTGGCGTTCTGAGGTAGAATAGAAGGACACTTCTTCATAAGGATGATCCTCAGGTCATCAATGATTAAAATGGTTGTGATCGTGTGTTTCCAACTAGCGTAGTTCTTGCCATTCAATTTATCGCACTTAAAAGAGCTAATGTGGCTGTAGCCATATTTACGTTGCTGAAAAACAAACAAACTTAATGAGTCTATGCAATACCACATTTTTAACACTAATTTTAGTTTTAGCAAAATAGTTTCCAAGTACCCTAAGTGGAAAGACTTCTATTTCGCAATGATGCCCTAGCAAGGCAGGAAAAATGTCACCGGTGGGGTGATCAGATGCCCCTTCACTGAGATGAGACACTCTCAACAATTAGGCAGAAATAACTCTTGTGACTAACACTAACAGTCACCATTTTTCGGTCCAGAACTGTTAACCTTTAACAATTCTGCGTAAGTGTAACCCCTCATTTCCGGCCTTAGATCCCGCCCTAATGCTACCACCATAGGAAAAAAGCATATTAAGACAAGAGATTAAAGCGACCTTATCCTATACAAGAGATCAGATAAAGAGTCGTGTAAAACTGTCATCCTATAGGGGGACACTCCCAAGGTGCCTCGAGGCGATACACAAAAACGTTATCCAACCTAATGAGAGAGACTGTAGGATATGCTGTCGCACGTCCCACTCCCACTTACTATGAACATTCTCTCCATTCACCTTGATATTGACCTACCCAAACACCATCCTTTAGGGGGATACTTCTAGGGTGCCACGAGGCCAAGGATAGATCTCATGGTATGAACATAAAGAGAGAAACGTGAAGAGGTTTAGATGAAGTATCATATACCCCAAGTACCTCCCACTAAATGTTCTACCTAGGGGTTTACTTACTTAGACCATCCGGCTCCATATTTTATCTAAGTCAGTTTAATTTGATCAAAAACAACTCTTGTCTTTGAAAGTAAATAAGTTCAAGTAGTCCCATTAAACTCTTTAACGAACTGTCCTCAAATTTGGATGCATGCATCAAATCTATCTAATTCACCTTTCCAGGTAGGTTCCCAGGTCGGGGTATTCCCTTTTCGTTAGCTTAAATACCCCCCAGCCTTGACAGAACCCGCCTTAGACAAAAAGTCCCTTATAGATAGATTTGCTACATTTTTAATCTTTTATTAGTCAATTTAATCCTATTAAATTGATTAAAAGATTAAACCTTAGGTTGCTAATCTCATTAGAACCGTAATCTTAGGTCTATCTCCACTAAGTTTTAAAACTCTTTTAAAAACATGATTCAAGCCTAAGTATGCATGCATGTCTTTCTTATTGATTTTAGTTCTAATCTCCCTTATAACACTTATAAAAGAAACAACTAAAAGCCATATACATTGCCATGCACAATTAGGTATTTATAACTCTTATAAATTGAACCTATGTGTCATGCTTCATGAAATGTTCATTCATTACTATATATAATGCTTATATACTTTGTAATGAACTAAGTAAACATGCTTCCATACACCTTTATACTATAACACTTATAATATGAAGATGATGCATGTCTATGCTTAATGCATGCATAAATATAACTCTTATATTATATAATCCAAGAGCATGCTCTTATGTAATTTAAGTCATACAAACTACTATATCATAACACTTACAATATAGAGATGATGCATGATCAATGCATAACCTAAGGTGGGATTTAACCTATATGGCATACTATATGACATATAATGAAACATACATTCTATGTACATTCACCAAAGACTAATGGAGCGGGATGATTTAGCCTAAAAAATCGGAAATAAATCTATCTATTACATTACTCCATCGAGCAAACCGGTTTACAAGTGAACCGGGTCTTGAATCGCCCGGGCGAAGCCTCCCTCATCATTTAATAAACAGGCCGAGTATCCACGATCATTTAGCTACGATCGAGTACTATTTATAATGCGATGAAGCATGAGGCACTCAATCGTTTAGCACACTAACATTAAACGCGCAAATCTAAACGATCGTTTAGACGATGATGTTGCTGTGAAGCATGATCGTCTAGACGATCATAGAGCAAGCACTAAAGTAACATTTACTCTACGATCGTGAAGTCAGTGACTAAGCGATGAAGCTTGCTGAGCTACACGATCGTTTAGTGCGCGCACATTAAACTTTGTTGCCGAGTATCCCATACTTAATGATCGCTTACCCCATTGTTTACACGACCTAACCAATGCTTGTTCGTCTTCATCCTTGAAGTACAATGCAACTCCTTGCCTTGAAGCCTCATCACGAGCGACTCAAACTGACTCAAACACTTTGAATTACGGACTCGATAACAAGTTAATATGTCAAAAAACACAGGGGCCCTTATAATTAACTTTGAATGTAAAAGAATTAAATAACCAGAGGCATCATCCCAGAAAACTCCATTAATCCACATCCACAAACACATGTTTAACACTTAAACAGAATGTAGACATGCTTCACCCACCAAGAATGTAAATGCTATTCTATACAATAATGGATTTGGAATATCAGAACCTAACTCTGATACCAATTGAAGGAACTCTAATCAAAGAGTACCTATGAATGGAAGGAAGATCGTTCCAAATTCATTATGACAGAAATAGAAGCATTCACAAACATACATAGAAGTTATGCATTTCGGAACAAATTACAGCATGCTTTTGACAATAAATACAATGGAACGAAAGACATACCTCTTGAAGAACTCTTCTTCTGTCTTTCTCTCGCTCTCACTTGGAATAGCACCTCTCGCTGTCGCTGTGATTGCCAAGCCAATCGTCTACCCAATCTCTCGTTGTCGCTTAACACTAAACGGTCTTCTACACGAACAAGCAGCAACTTGGACACCACCACTCAGTGACCTTCGTATTCTTAGAGTGAGAATCCAGGAGGTGTGGGCTATGTTGGATTTGGTAGAGGGAAGAAGGAAACACGATCGTATTCAACGACCAAGCAAGTGGGAGAGTTTATAGTCTATCGTATAGACTGGTGCTTGATCGTTTAGTAAAAGATATACGATCGTTTAGTAAATTAGGTTGATCAATTAGACAATCGTTTAGGTAATCTCACTCTCGTGCGCGATCGCTTAATAAAAGCTACATGATCGTTTATGAAACTGCACATGTACACGATCGTTTAGGAAAACTTGAGCTATCGTGTTGGCTCTCATTAGCTAAATGATAGACAACGTACAATTTAGTGAAGCGATTATCCGATTCTTTACAAAATGAAAACAATTTTCATTTTATCCTTTCAGTTATGAAAACTGAATGCAATCTCCCATTTTCACGCATGGTTATGGAGAAAACTACTAACAATTATCTCATAATTGTTTAATATAAATAAATATAATAACTAACTTATCATATTATATTTATAACCTATAGTTTTAATATCACATCACATGTAACATTTAAACTATAGTCTTTTTCTCCTTTACTTGATATAAATCATATTTATATCCTTTTCCTCCAATTAAAAATCTACAAAGTGGGCCACATCCGTAGTGTCACCAGGATAAGGTTTCCTTCCTATATCCATATACTACAGACCATTTTGGTTATCACTTAAGGCATGATCCACTTGTATATCTTCACATACATGCTTAAGTTACAACAACAACCAAGGATCTTAGTTTATTGGTTTGTGGTAAAGCAAATTAAACATCTCATGTTTCATGTTTCATTGTAAAAAGATCGAGGATTCTCCCAAATTATTAAGTGGCGTAAACTACCTTTACCACATCTCCATAACTCAAAAGGTGTTTTAGAAACACTCTTTGAGGGAACGTTGTTCAAAATACAAACTACAATCTCTACTGCATATCTCCAAAACGAGTCAAGAAGACGAGTATAACTCATCATAGACCAAACCATGTCCAACAAGATTCTATTCTTCTTTCCGATACATCATTTTTTTAGGTGTACCTGGGGTTAAGAGTTGAGACGTGATTCCATGTTCTATCATATAGTTTTGGAATCTCAAGTCCATATACGCTCCACTACGATCAGATCGTAGTGTTTTTATCTTTTTACCTAACAAGTTTTCAACTTCAGTCTTGTATTCCTTGAACTTTTAAAGAACTTTAGACTTATGTTGCATTAGGTATAGATACCCAAATCTAGAATAATCATCTATACAAGAGATGAAATATCCATACCCACCTCGTACTCTTACATTCATCGGACCATGGAGGTGTGAATGTATAAGCTCCAAGGTTTCTTTGGCTCTATAACCTTTCCAAGTATGTTTGGTCATCATTTTTCCTTCAAGGCATGATTCACATACTGGTAAAGAGTTTTCTTCTAAACCATTTAGAAGTCTACCTTTTACCAACCTCTCAATCCTATTGAGATTGATGCGACTTAACCTTAGATGCCAAAGATGGGCATTTTCTTTAGGAGAATCCTTGATCTTTTTACAATTTTTGCTATTTTGAACATTTCAGTATTGAGCACGACTTTTATGACTAACGACCTTAGTACATATAAGTTATTTTCCATTGAACCAAAACCTAACTCCACTCCATTCTTAAAAATAAACACTTTACTCTCAATGAAGGATATGGAATATTTTTGTTCAATTAGACAGAAAATAGAAATTAGGCTCCTCTTGATATAAGGAACTACATATACGTCATCTAATAACATATATCATTTCTTCTCAAAAAATAACTTAAGTCTGCCTACAGCAACAGCTGAAATGACCTTACCAGTACCAACTTTCAGAGTCATCTCTCCAACTTCCAACTGTTTTCTGGAATTAAATCCTTGATAGGAAGAACACACATGGTTAGTGGATCCTGAATCAACTATCCAGGCAGAATCATCATTCTCTACTAAGCACGTCTCCAAGAAAAATAAATTAGATTTATTTTCTTTGGAGTTCTTTCTTTTCCTGAAAGTAGTGGGATCAGCTTCACAACCCTTGTCAATGAACTTCACCAGAGTTGGCAATAATTTTTTTCTCTGTTAGTCCCTTGACATTCAAATGGGCTGTAGATTATCATGGGAGCTAACATTGTTGGTTTCATTGTCATCAATCCCATTTTTCTTGAATCGTGAGAACTTTTGTTCAAACAACCCTCGCATAGATTGCATGATCTCATGTGCAATGACTATATTCTCAAACTTTTTGGCCAACGCATCAGGTATGTTAGCCAAAATGTAAACTCGGGCATTAGAATTAGCCTTTATCCACACCTCATATGCATCAAGAACATTTCATGGTGCACTAGGGATTGGGACCTAAGGACAATCCTTAGTCATGACAATTTCAAGGTCGTTTACCATGAAAAACGTTTTAATGGATTCTTTCCATGTCGTGTAATTGAAATCGGTCAAACTAGAAAAGGCAACTGATGGGAAAAACGCTATTTAACATATTTACTGAAAAATAAACACATTGATCTACATTAGATTCTAT
Source organism: Benincasa hispida (assembly GCF_027475165.1). Taxonomy (NCBI): domain Eukaryota; kingdom Viridiplantae; phylum Streptophyta; class Magnoliopsida; order Cucurbitales; family Cucurbitaceae; genus Benincasa; species Benincasa hispida. Next base: position 31,352,486 of record NC_143481.1, on the reverse strand, counting down.
CATAACTCTTAAAATAGAAAATCAATTTTAGCAAAATCTAAATGAACCTCATTTAACATCTAATTTTGCAATGACGCTTCAGTGATTTAGGACAAAAGCCATCGAAGGGTAGTCAGTCGTCCCTTCACTTAATTGAGACACTCTCAACCAATCATTACGTTAGAATAACTCTTATTCCTATAACAATAAGTCATCATTTATTTGGTCAAGAAATCATTAACTTGCTTAATAATTCCCCATAAGTGTGACTCTCCATTTTAGACCCTAGAATTCCACTCCAATGAGCCAACCAAAGGAAAAAATCGATTGGGGCAAAAACTAAAGTGATCCTATCCAAAACTGGAGTTCACCTTGATATTGACCTACTACACAAACCATCCGAACGGGGACACTCCCAGTGGGCCTTAAGGCCGTGCAAGAAGGTCTCAAGGTGCAAAACAATGAAAGAGACCATAGGACATGTTGACACGCATCCCTCTCCCACTTACTATAAATACTCTCTCCATTCCCCTTGCTATTGACCCACACAAATGCCATCTGAAGGGGGACGCTCCCAGGGCACCTCAAGGCCAAACATGAGTCTCACGGTGTGGATATTAAGGGAGAAACGTGAGTGAAAAAATTGACGTATCATATACATCTTTTTCTCCCACTGAGTATTTTAGCAACCTAGGGTTTAATTCGGCTAATTATTTTTATTAAGTGGCCGTCAAAAGTAACAATTACTTTGAAAAGTAAAACAATTTTTTATTATTATTCATTAGACACTTTAACAAATGTTAATCAATAATTGCATGCTTGCAACAAATCTATGTAATTCACCTTTTCAGGTAGGTTCCCAGGTATAAGTGCGACGTTTCCATCATCTTAAGTACCCAGCCTAGATAGAACTCGCCTTAGACAAAAGGTCCCTTATAGATATGTTTGCTAAAAATTTAGTATTTTATTGAAATCAATTTAATCCTATTAACCGATTAAAAAAAGATTAATCTAATTTCTAATCTCATTAGAAATTTGTGAACTTAGGTCTATATGAACCATATTTTAAAACTATTTTAAAAAATAATTTTAGCTAAGTTTGCATGCAACTCTTAGTTATTGATTTTAATTTATAATTTATTTATTTATAACTATTATAAAGTAAATGAAACAAATTAAAACCTACATTGCATTGATTGACATACTTTATAAAATTATAACATCTATAAGATTACCTAAATTAATGTCATGCATCATGCAATGTCCATTTTATTACTACATATACACAACACTTATACATAACAAAGTAATGAAATTAAATAACATAAATTACATGCATACATTCAAACTATATATTATAATGATTATAATATAAATGATGCATGACTATGTTATTTATGCATCCAAGCATATAGTATAACACTTATATTATATGTTACATGAGCATGCTATAAAACTAAATCATGCGTATACATATATTTTAACACTTATAATATAAATGATGCATGAAATTAAATGCATAACCTATGGTGGGTTTTAATTATATATGACATACAATATGACATATAAATAATTAAAATCATACATGATATGTATAATTAAGTAAAAAAAAAAAAAAAGCAATATTGGACCGAAATTGACATCCTAAGCATTAATTAAATTAATATAACAATTATATTAATTTAATGATTGAAAATACAATAAATAATTAATTGTTACAAATTAATAATTAAATAAAAATAAAAAAACCGCTAGAAAGACTCAAACCCACAATCTGGTGGAATCCAAATGCATGCACTACCCATCCCATCACTATGCTTTAATACTAGTGTTACCACGCTGGCTTTTTTGTTGCCGCAGCATTGCAATGCTACGATAGGATCATTGCGAAGGTGAAAGGTAGAAAGTCTACTTTGCCTTGCCTGTTCATCCGATTTTCTCTATTCTTGCTCCAAAAAATCACTGATTTGAAGTCGAAACTCCATCACGAACGATACGAAAAATTATAGACTCGATTACATGAATAATAAATGCCCAAAACATCGGGCAATTACAACTTGAAATAACTTTAAAGTAGTAAATTCTAGCCAATTTCGAAAAAACCAATATGCAAAACCCATTCCATAAAAATATTCATCATATGAATTGGGATTCAAAATCGCACTCTGATACCAACTGAAGGGAAAATAATTGAAGGTTTATGCATCAGAATGCAGGGATTGGTCCCAATTTTCATTTTTTACATAACTTACAAAATTACAGAATTAAAAGAGAAGGATTATGCATTTAATTTAAACCTACATCGTGCTTTTCTAAAGAAAAAAAAAAAAAGAAGAAAATACCTTTGAAGAACTATTTCTTCAAGAACTCCCTCGAACAAAGTCACGAATAGATCTCCTTCTCCAAACAGGACTCCACCAAACAGAGCCTCTATATTCTCCTTAGGGATTGAGAATCGTGGGAGGTGTGGGCTCTACCTTAGGATTTTGGAAGAGGGAAGGAGATGGAGAGGAGGAGAAGGAGGAAAAGAACTTTTCTTCTATATACGTTTTTTTCCAGAGAGAACTATTCTCTTAATGTTTCATGGAGGAAGATGAATGAGAGCCATTCATCTTCCTCATATCACGTAATGGATGAGAGATCAGGGGGAGGGAGTTGTAACTCCCTATCTTTAATTAAAATTAATTTAAAATAAATTAAATTAATAATATATATATATACACATTATATTTTATATCAAATATTTACGCAACGTTGTTATGATGGGTCTCAACATCGCAACATTGTTGCTGAGCATAGCTACACTGGGCTTTTTGTGCCACAACGTAAAGCATATTGTCGCAAACGTTGTGCCTCACACTCTAGCACAAAATGCAATGCTCTGCTTCGTTCTTTGTCTGATTTGCTTCATTCTTGATCCCAATTCTTAGCAACACTTGCCAATCTTCAAGATACGGACTTACAGACTTAATAGGAAAATTTAGATGTCCAAAAAACAACGGGCCCTTACAACTTTAATCGAATTAAAGCAGTAAAACTAGTGCCCAAATTTGAAACATCTATTTGCAAAAATCAACATTCACAATACAGAAATTGACCCACTTTACTCCTCTGATTTTCATTTTGAAATGAAAATCAAATTGTATGATTTGGCTCTGATACCGATTAAAAGAATGGAATTCCTCGTGGAAGCGCATGAACGCAATGCAATTAAAATTCAATTTTGAAAAATATCAAAATTAGAGAAGAACATACAGTAACGTATTACAGGATAAACATTTAAAAGCTATAAACCTATAAACATGCTTTCATACATAGGGGAAGCAAAAGAGAAAAACAACTTACCCTTATATAATTCTGTTTTCACGAAACTCCTTTCCAAGAGTCAGGAACACGGGAACATTTCAGTACGAACAGGAAACAAAAATTCCTTCTAGACACCACAACTTGACCACCTTGTTATTCTCAGGAAACAAGGAACGATGGGTGTATGGACTTCAATTTCATTTTTGGGAAAGGGAATATGTAAAACAGAGAGATTCTTTTTGGGATAATTAAGAGAATTCTATCTATGTCTGTATTCTACACTCACTATATGATTTAAAAAAATGGATAAGATGAAAAGTGAGGGAGATAGAGTTACGATAACTCTCTATCACGTACAGAAAAATAATTCTCATGTAATGGTTATGGAATATTGTATTATTAATTAAAATAATATTAATAATATAATATTTATATAATATGGTTGGTTTACCTAAGTCAATAAACCATATAATATGCATTATAACCATATTAAAATGAAACTCTCTCTTATAACCTATAGTTTCAATCTGAATCATATTCATATTAAATTTTAACCTATATAGTATTTATATAAAGCTTATTCATATAGATAATATTTGAATCTCATTCAAATATTTATCTCTAACATATTATATAGTTTTAATTATAAATAATATTTTAATTAATTATATATTATAATGTATCAATATACATTATACTTTATATTAATCATACTTACGTAATTAATTGCTTAAAGTCCCTTAAATAATTTAAACAATTCAAATTATTCCAAAAACAAATTTTCTTTGTTTTTATCCTTAGTGAGCTAACAAGGGGACCTTGTGGATCTACAAATTGGAAACTCCAATGATACAAGATTAATTAATTAAACTCCTTAATTAAATTAATCAACATTGATCATTAATTGTCAATCACTCCAATAAAGATTGATAGTTGCACTCTTCGCAATGTAGATATATTTATGTGTCAAACGGATATAACCAATCAATAATAAGTTGACCTTTCACAGATTGCTCATAACTATGGTTGAGTCGAATTACCGTCTAGTTACATCTAACTCCTTAAGTATCACTAGTTTCTCTAGTGAACAAACAGTCTATAGTCAAACTATAAACTAACCCTTCTCGAGCCAATGAGAGGGTGAAGATTCATTGTCCAAGACTAAGAATAAGCTATTAGGAGAGCAATTCATCTACTTTCCCTAAAGATGGGAAGGAGATAATTCCATCTTGTGTAGCTGTATTTTCAGCTCCCTACTCGAATAAATACCCAAAATCGTAAGCTTATTGAATCGGTGAAACTGGCCACTCTCACCCATACAAATCAAAAGATTACCCTCATAGGCACAATTCATAGTACAAGAAAATTGACCTTTTTCGAAGGTCAAAACCTTCGAAAAAAAAAACATTTAATAGACCGTTGATAAAGTTTTTTCAAATGTTATATCAACCTTTGAAAAGTGTCGAAATAGATCCCGTCGAAAAAACTTTTTCAAAGGTTTACTAACCTTCAAAAAGTATTATTTTTCAAAGATTGATTAACTTTCAAACATTATTATTTTTTAAAGGTTATATATCTTCGATAATTGTCAATTTATTTATCGATAATTATCTATTATCAAGTAGTCTTTTTCGAAGGTTTTCATTATTTTTAAAGGCTTATCATGTTATTTTCAAAATTTTTAAATCCTTCATAAAAACTTATTTATCAAAAATTGTATATCTATTGACGAGAGTTTGGTGAACGCAATTATGTGATGCATGTCTTAGGTTATGAGTTGGTTCTCATGCGTTGGTGGTCATGCATTGGAATGGAAAGTATATGTTAATCTTATATGCAATGACCATGCGTTCCTGTCACAAGTTTTCTTCCGCTCTCGCCAAGTATAACGAGAACGCAAGTTTCTCGGGTGATCCGAGGTCGAACTCAGGGACTTGTAGGTAAATGTATGCGGTAAAGTACATGCGGCAAATAAATAAAAGAATGATGAGGGTTATGGCTATGCACTACGATAACGAGCAGAAATGCACGTTATCATAGTACTAAGTTCTTAAACAATGTTGGATTGCGTTGATGAAATATGTTAAATTGCGTCCAAGCATAAATTCTATAATATTGCGGTCACATGCGTCCAACACATTAGAGCAGTTGATCTTTACATTTTTGTGCAGAATATGCGTTAATGCAATGCAGAGATTGCGATCATAGGAATACACTGGTCGAGCGCAACTTCACTGCAAGACTTTGCATTGATCGTGCTCGCAAACATTCGCCTAAGAAGAATCATCGCAACTTGATCAGCGCAACATGGTGGGCACATCCTGGTGAATGGATAATTAAGAGCGATGGGAAAGAAAGCTAATGACAGTCGGATCCAAATTAAGTTGACAGCTGATAACAGCCACAAAGTACATTCATCTTTATCGGTAACAATCATCCAGCGCGTCAATCAGGAATTAAAGCTGTACCATCTGTACAACCGGGAGAGAGAAGCCGTCTTTCACCATTGATGCCCTATAAATACCAAGTGCAATCTTCAGAAAAGAGGTTGATCAGTTAACAAGTTCACCAGTGCTTCTGTTCATAGTTTTCTTTTCCATTTTATGGCGGAGTAAGAGAAAAGTGGTGGTGCCGGAGATCGCCCAGGACAGCTCAAGAGAGAACTTGGGGCGTAAGAGCAGAGAACGGGACGACTCTCACGAAAGCGAGAATATCTTTAAAGCACGAGTAGAAACAGTGTAAACGCCTGGCAGTAAGAAATTGTTACCAGGCTCTTTACTATACTTGCATTGTTATTTTGTACTTCATTTCATATCTATTCAATGGAAGTTCTATTTCTACATCTCACTCTCTTAATACGTATAAGTAGCTAAACTAATTGAATGGGTTGAGAAGAATTAAGCTAACATGACCTAGGAAGTTCATTGCGTGCGATTGTCTTGTTTTATGCTGTGCAAAATACCCTTTAGAGTTACTCGAGAGAGAATCTAAAGAAAGAACCTAATATCTCGAGAGAACTAGGTTAGAATCTGGACTCGAAAGAGCAAGATTAGGCTTGAATAAACAAGAGATAGGGACTTAGAGATAAGCTCTGTTTTGTCAACTTGCATCGCATGCATCCTAGGAATGGGAATGATATTATGTGGTCGCATATTTGTGTGAATGTCATGTTGTCATCATATAAATAAAGATAGAGGTTTATGTGTAAACCCTGTAGACTTATTGCATATTTATCGCATGAGTTCTAGCTTTAGAAGTTGTTGTATTCACGCCGAGAGGTGGTTTACTATTGTATGCATGTTGCATGATCGCAAGGCATGAACGCATTCTAGAGAGTGTTAGCCGCAACTTTTCTCAACTCGTTCACCGCATATTCATCATATTTCCCATTTACCACTCTTTTCAAACTTTGCCGCATTCGTTATTTATTTTCATCAACGCAAACAACAAACCCAACGATTTATTTATTTAACTGGTTATCACAAGTCTTCATAAAAATCACCAACGCAACTATTTTCACAAGTTCCTATGTTTGACCCTGGACTTACCAGGAAACTTAGAGGAATTTACACTTGAATTCCGCTAGGGAAACTTGAGTGCACAACGCAATCCCATCAACGCATATCATCCATATTTCCATTCATAAAATAACGCATCAACTACTCCTACTCCTAACTACTAGATTAAGCGGTGGAAGTATGACCGAGAGGTAGAGACACGGTAACTATTGATGCATAGTAAAATGCATGCAAAAATAGATAAAATGGTGAGGATGTCTTTACTGCAACACTAAGCTTGACCGCAAGGGCAACCACAACCAGTGCAAGCTATGCGATCATGCTATACACACTTGACGTAGACTCATGCGGTGTACATGCGATAGTTTCGAAAAGCCTATTTCTAAGCCTCTAATGACCGCATACCACTATATCCTACTTAAAGTGTGCATACGCTGTGTAGTAGCAAACGAAGCTTATTTCTAAGTTCCCCATTCTTGCTTATGCGATCCAATCTGCTTTCTCGAGTCTTAGATTTGGTTTTTAGACTACTCTCCCAAGTATGCCTAAATGATGAATGATGCGCTCATAAGACAAGGTAATCGCATAAACCTGGCTAACGTAAAATTATTCCTATCTCTAGTGAACACTTGCTTGCATTGCTTAATGCGACCAACCACTTACCCTCCCAAGTAGTTAGTTGCTGTTGATTCTACTCATAGACAAGTATTACGTCCGCTTATAGACAAGCATTGCTACAACTTCACACTAAGCAAATAAGGTTTTCTTACAACATTCACGCAACGCACACCTCCCGGTGGTTTGCTACATGCTTCATATCCCTATGTCGTATGATTAAGTATGCAATACTCTAGCAATCTTACTCAGTGATGCAATGAAAGTAAAGGATATTAAGTAAATGAAGATGGAGATGGAATCGAAGGAAATATAGAAATGCATTGATCTCAAAATGTATTAATTCCTTAAAGCATAATGTAATACAATACAAAAGTAGAAGGGAAATGGAGGGTCAGATGGAAGCAATGTCTTGCTTCCATCAGATGTGTGTCAAGGCTGCCGGTGGTGCCATGGATGAGCGGTGGAGTACACTTTCTCGAGCTCTAACTCTGGCAAAGGCTTCGGTCGTCACTCGGAATGACTGAAGGGGATGAAGAACTCTCAAGCTATCTTTTCACGCTTTGGTCTGAATCACAAGGATCCACCTGAAGGTAAAAACTTGGATGGTCTGAAATTCTGCTAAACGGCTTCTATTTATAGAGCTTAATCGCCGACAGTGTTAATGGACCTGCTCTAAATATGACACTCGCGGCGTGATGGTTCTTTTCTGAATCTCTGCTACTAACAGCGTAGAATGTCAACATCATCTTTTTTACAATCCCAGTGTATGCGTTCATGTTTGCATTCCACCAACCTTACGATCGCCCCTCTATTATGGTTATAATTCTGTAGCCGTAATCTTCTCTGGGATGACCGCATTTGCTTAACGGCCGCAACTTCTATGCGATGGACGCATGCGGTTAATGGCCACAACTTCCATGCATCGAACGTAGATTCCTGCATGCGGTCGTCTTTGCGATAGCTTGGCTTTCGCGCATGCAATCGCTTTCTACGGTTGCTACAAAAATAAACAATTGAATGCATAATAACGTATAATAGTGGGTTAGCTGAAATTCTTAATGTCGATCGATGCAAACTTATTTTCTCATGAATTCCTAATATAATCATTGCATATTCTACTTAACAGCCCTCATAATTCTAAATAAAAGGCCTATAATGACATGCATTTCTGTCCGTCATCAATATCCTTCGAAAATTCTCTTACAAAACCTTTTAGCACATTTATTGACAAATCTCAGAAGGTTGTTTTTACTAATTCATCTACATGTAGTACCATGAATTACAAAGTATAAGAATAGAATAGAAAAAATAGACAATGACATGGATGGAAGTAAACCTATATGTCATAAAAGTACACCAAAAGGCTACCGAAATTCTATAACATCAAACTACAATTGATCAATTAGAAAAAATTTTTTTACGCATCTCTGCCATCATTTTTTGAAATCTATCCTCAAAACGATTTTCTAATTCGCTTATTTGACGCGTAAGTGCTTCTACCTCAACCTCTCTTTGTTGTTCAGATTCTTTTCTTTTTCGTTCAAATTCTTGAAGTCATTGTTCGGACTCATTAAGACGATACTCAAGATCGCGTATAGTATACGATGATCCAAACAACTCAGAAGGAGTAACACCTATTTCATAACCACGAACACGTCCGTGTTTCTGCGGTCCAAATACGTGTACGAAAATCTCATCCTCGTTCATGTCAAGAGTACCATCAATCACTTGAGAAGCATATGATTTAAGTTCCGACTACAAATACAAATTCACATATTATAATTCAAAACTAACACATATAAATTCAAATGTTTATAACAAACAAATACATGTCTTTATTAGAACCATAATATTTGATAGATTGAAATCTATACAACAAACAAACACATATCTTTGAAACCCACACCAAATTCTAAGAATTCCATTTTCATTTCTTTCCTTTTATTGATTCAAATTGCATCGGAAATCTATGGAATGTTAGATTTTGTGGAAGAGTATAAGAAAAATTGAAACAAAAAAATAAAATAATGAGCAATATTTCGAAGAAGTAGTGAAAGAAAAAGGAAAGAAGTAAACTTGGAAACTACTGATCTTGAACTCTAAAGTGATACTATAGTCTAAACTAACTATAATTTTTGTTTAGTCTATAAGTTGAAAACTTGGAAACTACTAGTTTGAAATATTCATACTTCACAATGTTAAATATCGTAGGACAATGATATGAGTTTTCTATAGATAAGACTTTGCTTGAACAAGATATGTTCTATAGCTCATCAGACAATAGCCTAAGAATTCTGAGGCGATAAGCTAGAGCTTTAAATCAATCATTTCTAGAACAGAGCAACAAAGATGATAATGACCTTTACTCAAACTCTAACCAATAACATCATATCTATCCATTATTTTGCACTTACCATTTTCTCCTGTGTAGGAATTCACAACCAAACCATTATTGCTCAACTGAGTTAGCTCCCAAATTCTAATTCGACTTGGTTCTTTGTTAGTGACTCGAACCTGTTTAAGTGAAAATATTATATATTAGATAATTTGACTAAATTAAAAGAAGTTTATGTAATTTTTCATCTAATTACCTCTTTTTCAACTCTTTGTTGTAAACTTTGTGAACCACATGTGTGATATACATTCAATTTAGAACGGTTCTTTTGATTTCTTTCACACATCTCCTGTATTTCAAAAGTAGAGTATGAGCATCAATAAAAAAAATAACAATAAGTAAAAAAAAAAATTTATGTACAAGAAAAAGATATTAGAATACAACTTGATATTCAGTTGACTTCCACAACTTTGAAAGATATTTTGCATCTTCTCTTGTAATTCCTGGTGGAATATTTACTAAAGCTTCTGCAACTGTATCATATTTGTACAACCATTTTTTCTTTAAACTGTCTCTCCAATTATTATAAGATCGGTGAATTTGAAGCAATACTAAAGCCTCATGACCTTCAACTTTAAATTGTTCCTGCAAAAAAAATGGTAGTTGTAATCTAATATGTAGGAAGTAAATTAAAGGGAAAAAATTATTATTTTTTCACATACCAATGTAAGCTCAAATCGTTTCTATGATCAAAGGGATATTATAATAATCTCTTGGATCAACTTTCAACACAAAATACCATACCGGGTTTCTTCTATCTTCAAGGTAAAAAACTTGTTCAAATTGGCATGCTAATACAAATGGCTCATTTGTAACCAATGTGTACATTATATTCACACTAGTAGTCCATGATCATCAATTCTAATTCCTTTACCAAGACCGTTGATATTCCACCATTTGCATTTAAACAAAACGACCTTGTTTCCACCCATATATTGCAATTCAATAATATCATGCAATACGCCAAAGTACTCTTGATCATCAGTTCCTCTCATTACTATCCCACTATTTTGTGTTTTTCTTAAATCATCACCATCCTTGATACGAAATCTAAATTCATTAACAATGTACCCTTTGTAGCATGTTTCTTCTTGTTATAGACCTCGAGATAAATCTAATAACTGTTTGTCAATTTTGTTGCTTCCATTGATATATAATTTAGTAACCTACATTGAAAATATTATCAAATTTTAAATCTAATTGAGTAGCTCAATCGTTTAGTAAATGATCTCACTCTCAACAATCTCGCGCATAGTTTATCGTATAGCTACCACGCCCATCATTTACCTCCATCATTTAGCGCTGATGCCTTATCGTCTAACACATCCGCCTATCGTTTAACGTCATCGCCCAATGCCTACGTCTATCGCCCAACGCCCATCGCTTAGTATTTCGCCTATCGTGTAGCGCATCTGCTCATCGTTTAGCACAGCACTGCTATCGTCTAGCGCTATCGTCCAACTTCTACGCTTATCGTCTAGCACTTTCACTGATCGTGCAGTACTTTGCCTATCGATCGCCTACCTCTTCGCTTAGCTTCGCGCATTATTATATGATCGCCTACCTCATAGTTTAGCTCCCTGCATTGCTACATGATCGTCCAATGCCCACCTACACGATTGCCTACCTCATCGTATAGCGCTGCTCACTTACTAGACGATCGTCTACCTCATCATGTAGCTCTGCTCATTTGTTACACGATCGTTTGCCTAACGCCTTGCGCTCAACATTTCGTTTTCTCTGCTCTTGCTCATGCATACCCAATACATGAGCAACTCTTGGCAACGCCTCTTGCCAATACTTCGGCCAATCATGCGTCCAACCTTACAAATGCATGGTTGCCTTCTATTCTTATGGTTGCCTTCTCACCTTACAACTTTACAAACGCATATGCCCAACATTATGTCTACTGAAATAAAAATCTCCATTACAATTCACAGAAGAAATATCACAAAAGAACATTCTGGTAAGCATTTGTATTTGAGAATATAAACCTTTCATAAACTAGATGCGATTTAGACTGTGACATGAATAAAACTAAGAATGGTTGATAATGTAAAAGCTGCTTGCAAACCTGAAAATGATGGAATGGCTCGATGGAGCTGCTTGCGAACTAAGAGCGGAGATCGGAACTTGAGCCTGAAAGTGATTGAATGGCTCGGCGGAGCTGGAATAGAGCGAACGAAACGAAGCTTAGCAACGGAACGAACAGTGGGAAGATGAAGAGAACCACGAAATCAAAACAGCAAGATGAACAAAACGAAATCAAAACGAAATCAAAACAGTGTGAAGATGAACGAAACGAAATAAGCAAAAACAATGAAGTAGAACTGTAAACACAAGATGAAGAATAACCATGAAATCAAAACAACAAGATGAACGAAACGAAACGAAAACGAAATCAAAACAGTACAAAGATGAACGAAACGAAATAAGCAAAAACAATGAAGCAAAATTGTAAACACAAGATGAAGAAGAACCACGAAATCAAAACAGCAAGATGAAGTACAGATCTGAATGGCGACAAGCAAGATGAAGAAGAACCACGAAATCAAAACCCTAGAGGTTTTTTTTGTTTTCTTTTCTAAATTATTACAAATGCATATTTGCCATAATTCCCAAAACTATAATCAATTTGACTATTCTTTCAGAATAAAAATAAATAAACATCACTTGCACATAGCCTATCGTTTAGCTACTGCACCCATCGTTTACCTCCATCATTTAGCGTTGACGTCTTATCGTCTAACACATCTGCCTATCGCTTAATGTCATCGCCTAGCGCCTACGTCTATCGCCCAATGCCCATCGCTTAGTATTCTGTCTATCGTGTAGCGCGTCTACTCATCGTTTAGTGCAGCACGGCTATCGTCTAGCACTATCGTCCAGCTTCTACGTTTATCGTCTAACACTTTCACTGATCATGCAGTACTTTGCCTATCTATAGCTGATCGTCTAGCGCGTCACTCATCATCGTTTAACGTCGTGCGCATCTTCACGATCACCTAACGCATCCACCTATCGCTTAACGTCATCGCCTAGCACCTACATCTATTGCTCAATGCCCATCACTTAGTATTCTGCTATCGTGTAACACGTCTACTCATCGTTTAGCGCAACACGACTATCGTCTAGCACTATCGTCCAGCTTCTATGCTTATCGTCTAGCGCTTTCATTGATCGTGCAGTACTTTACCTATCGTATAGCCTGCCTAGAGGTTTTTTTGTGTGTTCACAAACTCAAGAGATTACCTATAGATGATGGAGAAGATGAAAAATTGAAGAATGTGTTCACGAACCCACAAAAATTAACCCTAGAGATTTTTTTTTTTTTTTTCTAAATTATTACAAATGCATATTTTTCTCAAAGGCTTCTACTAACCTTTGATAAAAGTAAGTATTTTCAAAGGTATTTTAACGACCTTTGATAAATGTTAATTTATATTTTTTATTAAAATGAATCTCATCTTTAATAATTTTATTAAGAATAAATTTTTTCAAAGGTTTTCTAAAATCCTTTGATAAATGATAACATTGTTATATTTCTTAAAGGTGTTTTTATTAACCTTCAATAAAAAGTACATATTTCTCAAAGGTTTTTTCAATACCTTCAATAAATGTATATCTTTCTCAAAGATTTTTATTAACCTTCAATAAAAGTTGCATATTTTTCAAAGGACTTATCAAAACCTCCGATAAATGTATGTCTTTATCAAAGATTTTTATTACCCTTCAATAAAAACTATATATTTCTCGAAGGTATTTTCAAAACCTCCAATAAATATATATCTTTTTCAAAGGTTTTTATTAACCTTCAATAAAAAGTACATATTTCTCAAAGGTTTTTCCAATACCTTCAATAAATGTACATCTTTTTTTAATGTTTTTTATAGCCTCTGATAAAAGATTGTCGAAATAGCTCAATTTTCTTGTAGTGTTACTTAGGATTAAGGTCAAGTCACCTTTGGTCATCTTAGTGAAATGTTAATCCATTCAAGTAATTGCATTATAAAGAGAAACCAATCATTTCACAATCTAGTCTTATACAAATACTTTATAGAGGATGCCCTCACACACATGTCTCTACATGAATGATGTAGATCATATCGTTTGTAACTCTTACAACCCTTGTAACACTTACAAAGTGGGTCGTATGCGTAGTTCACCAGAATAAGACACTCAACCTCATCCATATATTGCAAACCTTTTAGGTTATTACTTAATCACAATCCACTTGTATGTCAACCACACATACATATTTAAATTACATAAAATATATTGGGTCTTAATTTATTAAATTGAGATAATGCAATCTAAATGTTGAATAAAATACTTCTTATTTTATTAAATAAATAATTTATTTTTATAAATTACAAACTACGAGATTCAAAGGTTTAGCTTGTCCCATGATTCAGAAGAAATATTTTCAATACATCTTATCTAATCATCTTCTCATCTCTAATTTATCTGCATTGTTTTGATCAAAACCCTTCAATAACATCATACCTTAAAATCCAACACTTTCTCTTAAAAAAAATTGTGAAAACAAATGCTTTTATTTATATTCACAAAATATTAAATTTAAGGAAATAGTAGAAAAAACTTAAACAAAAAATAACTTACACCCCAAATACAGACTAAAAGCGTATACAATTCTAATACATATTATTATAACTAAGACTATTTTATTCTGTACCCCAAATATAAACTATTATGACTCAACCTAAAATAGTGTACACTTTAAACACAAATTATTATAACCTCACAAACTATAACGATGAACACAAAGTTTCAAAAACTCTTAAATATACCATCTTTAGAGTAACCATTGTATCCCTTAAACAGTTGTGGTATGCTTATATCGTCAAGTATAGATACGGTGCACTTAAAGTAAGAATCACTATCATTCAAAAGACATATTTAGCATATATCCTTGAAAGTAAAATGACAAAAAGTAAAGGATTACATTATTGAGTTAATAAGTAAATTAAAAAGAAAAGGAAAAGAAAAAAAAAAAAGCATTTGCATGATAAGGAAGCATAGCGTAAGTGTGGGGGAGTGGGGTCCAAATACATCAGCAATGGAAGCAGAAAATAAGGGGTAGCTAAACAAAAAACACAAAAACAGAACGTACCATCTTTAAAAATTCTGTTCCAGATGTTGGATGGTGTTGCCAACCCTCATTTTTTTCCGCTCTCCAAGTTTCAACTGTCCTACGTCGTATCACGACAAGAGTTTTGATGCACCCTACCATCCTTTTCTTTCTTTTTCTTGGTCCCAACATCTAACATCTGACATAGCCCACGTTTGCTTGTGCCTAATCAAAATTGGTCTAAGCATAACCAGTCTGATTCATGTGTCAATCAATCATTCAAATAATTGAACATCTTGTGCATGCAGTTGTAATTTGATTTTTATTAAGGTTGTTTACATACATTCATAATCAGATGGAACCCATGTGATTACTATTAAAAATTACTAAAAAACTATAAGATGATTCGTCATTCAGAATATAAATGTTAAACAGAAAGCACAAGTATTGTAACAATAAAATACCGAAAACAATAATTCAAATAAAGACACACAAAAGTTGATAACCCAATTCGATGAAATCCACCTACGTTTGGGGGATAGTATGCCTAAGAAAGATGATTTATTAATATTAAAGAGTCAAACAATTACAAAGTAGTACTTATCTACAATACAATGGCTACTACAGTGACTCACGTAGAGCCCAACTCGTTGTCGCCGGTAGATAAAGGAACGCGCCACTAAAAGTAACCTTTTGCTGATGCATAGACATCACTAAACATTAACTTTTAGTAACACATTATTTATCACTATTTGTCTTATATAGTGACGCTAACATTTTTCCATTGAAAGATATGTTTTAGCAACATATAAGATTGTTGCTAAATATGGATCGATGGTCATTGCAAGTATCTTTTGCAACATATTTAAGTGTCGGTAAATTAATAATTTGTGCCACTATAAATTTTTGGATGTTTTTTTTAATACAATTTACTGACGTTATAGAAAACGTCGGTAAAAGTATTTTTTTAATTAAAAAATAATACACAATTTAATATATAAACCTATTATAAAATTTAAAATATAATAATCTTTTGAGCAAATCAAGAATCAACTAATCAATTTGTATTTAAACCAGAAGTTATAATTCAAGATACAGATTGTCAATATCACAAACTATTATTGACACAAAATGAAATAATACTAATTTGGCTACAAGTTATATCAACCAACTTCAATAATATGAACAAATTTAGAATCAACACTAGTTATCACAAAAAGAACACTACCTATCACAAGTTTTCATTAAAATTCTAATTGAAGGCCTTTGAAGGTTTGCAATGTCATCCTGAAAAAAAAAAAAAAAAAAAAAAAAAGTGATTCACCACATAGTTTTCATTAAAATTCTAACTTGGCTCTGTTTTTATCATTTCCCTTTAGTGTTTATAAGGTCTGAAAAAAATAGGTGATTCATCACATAGAACACAAATGTCATACAAAGAATCTTTTGATAATCATAAAGATAACTAATAAAGTATAGACATCAAACTAAAAGACTAACACACAGTATTCGGTAACCTAGTTCGATAAAATACCATCTATGTCTAGGGAGCAGTACATCCGAAAAGATAAATTCACCTAACATGAAAAGTTAAGCATTTACAATATAGTATTCATCTGTAATACAATATCAACTATAATAACTCATGTAGAGCCTAACTTATTAATGGCCACCTAGGCTCCCCTAGATGTGAAACTCCTTCTCAATAGAATTTAGGCTCCTCCTAAGTATGCAAATATTAGTGTGTAGAATCACTTAGGCTCTCCCAAGTGTGAGACTTCCTCTTACCACGATTTTATCTTCTATACTTCAAATAAAAACCTTTTTTACTTGATAAACATAGGCTCACCCTGAGTGTGAGAACAATTTCTCCATCAAAAACTCACTAGGATCCCCTAAAGATGAGAATCTCTTCTCAACCAAAGATGCTTTAGGCTCCTCCTAAGGTCAACAATATCTCTTCAAGAATGAATCAACAACCTTATGAATAATGATTCCACAAGCTACAACGAACTGATTATATTTCTTGTTTCACGAACTCTAGAATCGCAGAGAGATTTTTTTCTTCTATCACAAAACTCTATAGTACTTCTCTCACAATACAAAAGTGGTGACCCTAGCAAGACAATATCTTTCTCTTAAATATGCACAATGGAAAGAAGGAAAAATATCTCCATTCAAATTCGACAGATCATTAAAAAAAGAAAACATTTCAGAGAAATTAAGATGCAGATTATTCCAGATAAAGAAAAAATATTTTGCAGAATCAACGTCCTATGAAATATATTGAACTTTATGACTGTGATAGGCTAACTTTCTTAGCCCAAGGCTTGACTTGATTCCTAAGTTGTAGCTTTCCATCTTGAGCTTACATTTTAACTCTCTGTCTTAAGAGCATCCATTGAAATTGTTTATCTCCATCTGGCAAATTCAGTTTAAATGCTAGCACATCAATCTTTGAAAAAAAGGGATTGTGTGGAAATAATCAAGATAACTAAGGTGAATATTGATCACTAGGTTGTGTTAAAACTAATGCAATTACTTTGAAGCAAATAGAGAAAACGGAGGTTAACACATTGAGTTAGTACAAAAGGCATTAATGTAACTTGATGACCTGTTTCATAATGGAAGGCTGAGGCAGTAGGTTTTTTTTGCTTGGGGTTGCATTTAAGGATCAGAACCATTTTGTTAACACTTTTAGAATGTAAAAGCATAAGGAATATAAAAGTCAAGTTTGTGTTTCAATCATCTCAACTTTAAATATCATTCTACTCATGGAAGAAAAGTAATCATTCAATGCATCCAATGCATCCTGTTACTATTACTGATCGGATCGAATCTTGCAACGAAAGCAATTTATCGCTATTCTTCTGACTTTGGAAGATTAAAATTATAGAATTAAATAAAACCAAAAAACAACCGACATCATATGTTGTAATTAATTAAAATAATTTAATATTTAATATTTAATTTGAATCATCTTCAAATATATATTTTTCTCATAACCTACTGTTCTAATATGAATGTTATTCGTATTAACTTTTAACCTAAAGTTTAAATATAAATCTCATTCATATCAATTTAATATTTAAATCATATTCAAATATATTAAATCTCTCGTATTATATAGTTTAACTCAAAATTGACTATATATTATAATGTATCTATATACATTATGTTAATTTGTATCATATACAATTAACATATATTTCTCTAAATTAAATTGAAATATTTCAAATTATTCTTTCAAAACTTTTGGTCCTTGTTAATCCGTTGTGAGCTAGCAAGTGACCCTATGGACCTATAAATTATAAGCTCTAATGGTTTGAGATTAATTAATTAATCAACATTTATTAAATATAAGGCAAACCACCTGTAGAACATGTTGCGTCATGTTGCGTCCATAGATATAACCATTTCGTATAAGTTGATCCTTCACGAGTTGGTCGTAATCACAATTGGATCAAATGTCCGTTTTACCCCTATAATTACCTCTATATTCTCAAGTACTATGCGTTGATCCTCTAATGAACAATTTGTTTATGATCCAACCATAAACCAAGTCCCTCTAGGACTAATGAGAGGGTAGAGCACCATTATTCAAAACCCAAAGTCAATACTTAAGAGAATTGCTCAACTACTTTCCCCATCCGAGAAGGAGTAAATTTCATCCTATGAAATTATGCTCCCAACTCCCTATTCAGTCAAGTCCTAAAATGGTAGGCTTATTGAGTTTGCTACTTAGGTCACTCTCACCCATGTAAATCAAAGGATAAGTCCTCATTGACAAGAGTTCATAACTCGCTCAAGATTAAAATCAAGTTACATATGATCATCTTGTGAAATATTAGTCTCTTCAATCAACTGAGTTATAGAGACAAATTAATTATTTTGTTGTCCAAACTTATACAAACTCATTGTATAGGATACCACTACTCACATGTCTCCACATGAACGATTTGGATTACATCGTTTCTAACATTTACAAAGTGGGTTATATCCATGGTGTTACCAAGATAAAGCACATAACGTTATCCCTCTACTGTAGACCATATGCAGATTATTACTTGAACATAATCCACACGTATGTCAACTACATACTATTCAAGTTCCATGCAAATAACCTTAGATTTTGCTTTATTGAATATAGTTATGCAAATTGAAGACATGATATGAAATAGCAAATTATTTTATTAATCATAAAAAATTTGTTGATATATATTTACAAACCACAAGTTTAGGACATAAACCCAATAATCTCCCAATTGACTTAAAACTAGTGGGATCGTACAATACAATAAACTATAACATACATTATACTCTATTACAGTTGCAACATTTTACGTTCATTTTATTTTGTTTTGAAACAAACATCGTCAAACACTTTTTTGAATGTTACCGCTCATGCACAACATTGTATGAAATTTATTTGATAAAATTTTTCACACTGCATTTAGTAAAGTTGTCCATGAGGATTCGACCATCGAATACTTTAGATACTACTTGCTATTATATTGATCTAAACTTGAGTTAATATAATAGGTGAATTGACTTGTGTTTAAACGAGTACATTTTTGTCCTATTTTTGCATAATTTTGAACCAAACACAAGCTGTTTTCTCACCGTTCTACAAGTTGTCATGAGTCACCTAGAAAAACAGCTCACCCTATTTAACAAATGCAAACTAAACTCATAAGCTCTCTACTCAACAAATTTCAATCATAGAGAATGTCACCATTGAGTACCTTCGTTAGTTTGAAAGATTCTTTGATAAGGACAAGGCACTTTGCCTATTATACAATATATTTTCACATTGCATTTAGCCGAAAGAGTATTATATGTAGCAGCAACAAGAAACTACAACTGACTTCCAGATGATCACATACAACAAGAGTGGAGGCATAGCTTGTCTGTGATCTCCTTCTATCTGAATCAACAGGATAGTTATAGTCTACAAAGCCAAACAAAAAAATCTGAATCTTCAACTGAAATCGAATAAGTTAGAGCAAGATTAGAAGATTCCTTAGGGTCATTTCAATTTCTCGTTTTCCATTTCATATTTTCTGTTATTTCTTGTTTCTTGTTTTTTTAAGAATTAAAAATAGGAATATATTTGGTAACCATTCCTATTTCTTATTTCTTGAAAAAAAAAATAGAAACAAAAACTTATTTGATAATCACTTTTTGTTTCTCGTTTCTTGTATTTTTTTTCTCACATTTTCTCCTATTTTATAGTTCAAATATAATTTAATTATGCAAAGTAAAAAAAATATAACATGCATAAATATGTATAAAACATAATTTACATTATCAAATATACGTAAATCTCGATGCAAAATTAATAACGATAATAGAATTGTTTCCATCATTTATTTGTTGATAAATTTTTATTTGCAATATTATTTCTCACTCAAATCATTTGTTTAAAATGATATCTACTTAATTCCAATTAAATTATATTATTATGTAAATGACGTGGTTGTAAAATATTGACGTGAATGAAATGAATGTCTTAAGAAACAAAATTTATGTATTGTAAAATTTAACTGGTTTCGAAGGTATTAAAAATTTAAAAAAAAAATTAAAATAATATATAAAAATGCCTACTGTAAATTAAAAATTAAAAATTAAAAATTATTTAATATAATATTAAAATTTTGAAATTTTGAAAATAAAAAAAAAATATAAAAGATAATATGGAAAGTAAAGTAATGTAGAAAGAAGAAAGAAATATAAAACTGAAAAAGAAATGACTTACTTGAGAATCAAACCCAGAGTTCTAAAGCTTGAGGAAAGCTGTGGGACTCGCCTGTCAACCAAGACTAGTTTTTGTTTCATATTAGAAACAGTTGTAAATAAATAGAAATGCATTAGGAAAACTAACATTATCTACTTTCTTAAATTTGACTCCATTTTGAAAAATATTTCTCAAATTTTAGAAACTAAAAATATGAATGATTAGCAAACAAGTCAGTTTTTTTAAAAAATAAAAAACAAAAATAGAAAAAAGAAAAAAAAAAAAAAAAGAAAAAAAGAACATTATCAAATAGACCTTTAATATACATTAACACTCCAATAACTCATTAAACAACTTACAACGTTCATTGAATGTGCGAGATCAGATTTGTAAAAAATCATCCAGTACATCATATTTCCAACCAAACTAGCATAGGGGGCATACTTCCAACAAAACTTGCAAATGGACTAAAATAAAAGAAACTGGACATTTCAAAACTTTAAAGATCAAAATTTATAATTTTTTTTTTAAAAAAAAACACCTAAAAGGTTTCTTTGTATCTAACAAAACATAAAGAAAGTTAATAGACTAAAATTATACTAAATTTTTCAATTGTAAAATGGTTTTTGGGTTTAAAAAAATCATAAAATGGTTTTAAATCACTCTAAAATAAAAAAGGTGAATTTTTTATACCTCGAAGATATACGCATCATGAGTAGGAAAGTTCCCTATGTTATTTAAAATTTTAGAATATACACACAACGTTTTTGGATTTTGATAAATGTAATAAACTTAGGTAATTTTTTAAAAGGAATAGAAAAATGTCAAACTATTAACAGAATTAGTAAAAAAAATATTGATAGACATTAATAAACTTCTATCAACGTCAATCGGTGATAAACTACTTATAGACACTGATAGACTTCTATCAGCCTCTATCAAAGAACATTAAATTTTTGTTATTTTTTATAAATAGTTTCCTTATTTTTCTACTTTTGAAAATCTCTCATTTTAAAAATCATGTAATTAACCTTGTCTCCTTTCAAAATCAATTATTTCTACACTATTATGTTTGGAGATTGTTATGGTCGATCATTAAATTATGACCTTGTGACGTTCTAAACTATCATTCATCAGCATGAAGACAAAATGAACATTTTCGAATATTTGTCGGTAATTTATTATTTATGTTTTATAAGAGATACTGTTGTCGTCATATATTAAAGAAACGAAATCAAGTATGAGATTTTCTAGACGCGACAATTTTAATTAATGATATGAAACAGTATGTCGTTATATATTAAAGAAATGAAATCTAATCTAAGATATTCTAGATGCGACAAATTTAAGTAATGATATGCAACAATATGTCGTTATATATTAAAGAAACGAAATCTAGTTTAAGATATTCTAGATGCGACAATTTTAATTAATGATATACAATAATGACAATATTATATTTTGTTGTGATAAGTGAGCATAGATTTCATACATAACTATAATTCTTTTAATTTTTTTATTGCTTGATAGTATTAAAAGAAATGTATATATAGTTTTTAAATCAAAATCGAAAACAAAATTGTGTTTCAATTATAAAATTATATATTTTACCTTTAGATAAAGGACACAATAGGAATGATATGTCTTTTAATTATAAAATTATATATTTTAATTTTAGATAAGGACATAATAGGTAATAATATGTAGAGAATTAAGAGAAAAATTGGAACATAGAAACTCCCGTTCAAAGCGTGCCAATTTGTATATGGTATGAATTAAAATATTATTGATAAAGTTTTTTCTCTTTTAAAAAACAAATTATTAGATTACAAAGTTAGAGAGCCTTTTTTTCTTCTAATATTATTATTTTGGGTCAATATTAATTTTAAAATTTGTGTCTATTTATTTTTTAAGTTTTTAAAGTTGTATTTATCTAGTGATTGAGCTTTCAAGTGTTAGAGTTTTATTAGACAAAAAAAAAAATTAAAATTTTATCGACAAATCAATTAACTTTATTTTTTAAAAAATTTTCTAAGGAATCTATAATAAACATAGGAATGAAAATTTACAAATTTATTAGATACAACTAGCCTATTAGATACTTTTAAAAATTCAAAAAAAATTGTTAGATAACTCTTTTCATTTTTAATTTTAAAAATTAAGCTTTTAAGCATCTCTTTCACTTCTAAATTTCTTGCTTTTTCATCTACTTTTTTACTAATATTTTCAAAATCTAAACCAAGTTTTGAGAACCGAAAAAAATAGTTTTTAAAAAGTAGTTTTTGGAATTTGAAATTTTGCTAAGAATACATATCTTATGCTTAAGTAAGATGTAAATCGTGGTAAGAAATTAAAAGAAATTAAACTTGATTTTCAAAAATAAACAATAAAATAGTTATCAAACGGAATCTAAATTTGTAATGTTGAGAGTTATTGTAATAGAAATTGTATTTTCAACTTACGATTCTGTTCAAAAATTACCAAAAATTCTTCGTGATCAACATGGTGGCTGCGGATTATCTTAACATCAAAGAGGGCTTGGGTTTTCATCCTTTGACAGGTGCACGTAGGAGTTTTTTATTTTACTGAGCAATGATTAGGTGTTGATATTCTCATGCATCATTTTTTATTACAAATAGTAAAATGTTTAAATTTTTTAAAAAAAGTATATTTACTACGTGATAAATTTTAATTGAGCAATTAGACAATATAAACTTCAACTTACGACAATAAACTTTAGAGGCCGTTTAATTCAAGGGAATTCAGAATGGAAATTGATAAAAGTTTTTTATACCCTTGTTTGGTACAAGCTACTATATTTCTAGGTTTGGACATGGGAAAATAATTCATGTATTCTTAGGCATTCTCTTTTCCTATGGATGATAGATATTCTATGTCATTACCGAATACGTTTTTTTTTTTTTTAACATTCATTCTCTTTTTATTTTGAAAATATTTACTTAAATAATTAAAATTAATGGATATTAATTTAACAAAATCAATGAAATTAATTATTTAGCCAAAATAACTCAATGTTATTTCGTTAAAATATATATTTAATTCAATTTTATAGGGGATGTGATTACTTATTTTACTGATTTTATTCGATTAATTAACATTCAACAACTGAAATATATTTAATTAATTACTTCAGATTAGTTAAATCAAGTTACTACAAAAAATTTATTTTTTAATTATAATTAATTACTTATTGATTATTTATAATCTACTAATTATCTATTGTGATTAATTTTTATTACGTCATTTATTACTATCCTATCATAATTTTAAAATTTTGGTTTAGTATTCTCCAATAACATATCCTATTTTTCTCTATATTAGAAATCTATTTTCTTTTATTAATTAATTAACCTTAAATAAATTTATACTCGGTGATACTAACTTAATTAATTAAAAATAATTAAGTTTTAAAGTATAAGTAATATGAAATTCACTACATATATTAATGGACTAATTAATTACTCAATTTTCAAAAATTTATAATTAAAATTATATAATAATGTCATGCTTAATTCTATGAACTAAATATAAAGATAATTTTTATAGTATTCCTCAAGCAAACATAGCCAATGTCACCCTCCATCATTGTTCTATATCAATATCGTTATTTCAATTTTACAGATATATCAACAAAATATCGATGTTGTTATTGATAGTATATTCATATTTGATTAAATAAATTATATTTTTTTTATGTTTTACAAACATTTATAAAAAGATGTTGGAAATATCCATGGATATTTAGTATCCATATCGAAACTACTTTGATTTACGGATATATGGGTGGATATATTGACATATCTACAGATATTTTCATCATTGACTATTGTAACCTCGCAGTGCTGCCACTGCCCTTGTGTTGCCATCAGTAGGTGTTTTGGGCTCTTTTGTTTTTTTCCCTTGATCCCGAATATTATTCAGTTCTTGGCTCGACATTTATTTACTTGGCCTGTTGCTTTGATACTAGGACTCAACATTCCAACCATTGTTAAGTTTATGTTTGATTAATTTATTTCTCGAGAGAGAGAGGGCATTGAGTTAAATCTAACTTGCGCTAATGTTCAACTCTACACGAGAGTGATAGGCGAGCGATAGAGATTGACAATGAAGGGTTGTGGAGTGTGATGCTTAATTATATAATTGCATGCAATTGAGTTATTGACTAGGTGTAAGAAAAGGTACGAGCTTGATAGATGATACTTGGACTTTAGAATTCTAGACTTATAAGTGGCATAAAATAAATTTAAGGATTAAATAATTGATTTAGTTAATCATTAATGAAGTTAATACCTTAGGATGTGTCTCTATCTAGTTGTCATTTTGTTTGTCAACATCCATTGCTTTTTTTTAGTTTAGTTTCTTATGAAGAGTTAGTCCCCTAAATAAAAGTAGAACCATCTCCTAAAAAAGTTAATTATCTAATCTTTATAGGATGATACTCAGTTTCAGACCATTATAACCTATATTATAATTTGACATGTTCAGTGGCTCGTATCAGAACTTCAAAAAGTCTTCTAATCTTTTAAAAATCTTTTGACCTTTAGTCTTAAGATCTTTATAACAACAACATCTAGTGTTTCAAAGCTTCAGACTTTAGATCTATAAGAGAGCAAAAATTGATCTTGAGAGCTTTAATCTTCAAAGTCTTTCGGGCTTCGAAAGATTTGTAATCTTCCATGCTTTAAGGTTTTCAATATTCTTCCCCTCTTCTCCCCAAAAATGAAGGGTCAAACTTGTATTTATAGAGTTTTTAGAGGCCTTATATGAGCTTCAGCCTTGTTACTTATAGGCTTAAGCTTGGTTACATATGGGCCTATAGATTGGACTTGGGCTTGGGCCCAACCTTTTTTCTTTAGTCCAATTTTCAACCATGAAATTATATTGGATCTTGGGCCTAGAAACTTGATTTACTTGGCCCAATCTACTTTACAATTTTAAGTTTAATAGGACTACTAGTTCAATAATCGATCATGATTCTTAATCACCGTTGAGTTCAATGAACTCTATTGTTTGATTAGATGGCCAGAAAGAAAACAAGTTGATTAGATGGCCAAAAAGAAAACAAGCGTGACATTTCTTTTTTAATTTGCTATTTGTATGTTTACACGATATTTCTATAAGGAAATTTAGTACGTGTAGTAAACTTGAATTTGTGTTGATTTATATGCATATCACTAATAATATTTATCCTTTTGTTTTCCAATCTCAATAAGTTTGTCTTGAGAGCTTTATAACTTGTTCTCAATGTTGATTTGTTTTAAATATTTGCAACTTTTTCTTAAACGTGGATTTGTTTAGAAGGCTTTGCAACTTATTCTCAATGTTGATTTGTCTCATGGGCTTTTGTAACTTATTCTCTAACATGAATTTTTCTTAAGGGCTTTGCAACTTGTTCTCGATGTTAATTTGTCTAGAGGGCATTATTGTAGCTTTTCTAGAAAATAGAGTTATTAGGTTTGGAAGTCATGTAATCTTTGATGTGTTTTTTTATCTCCAAAGCCGTGTTCGATTCTCAAGAGTTTAGAAAGTGTTCTGCTTTTTGAATTGTCTTTAAAATTTTCTCTAGTGTTTTGACTTTTGCTCTGGATTATCTCTAAAATTTCCGACTTCGGGAGCTTCAAAAAGTCTTACGAGCTTTGATTTTTAGATCTTCAAGAGAGTAAAAATTGGTCTTCGAAGCTTCGACATTTAATTAGATCTTCCCAGCTTTGGGAGAGTTAAAGTCTTTCCAGCTTGTAAGTTTTTATTCTTTTTCTCCTATTCTTCCTCTAGAAATGTTTGGTAAGCCTTCTTTTATATAGTTTTTCATAGGTTTACATGAGCTGGACCTAGCTACTTCTATGCTTGGGCTTGGTTACTTTTGGACACATAGATTGAATCTGGGCTTGAGATTAGACCTTGGGTCCGAGCAACTTAATTTATTGGGAAATTGGAGCATATGACAAATTTTAGGGTTTGGTTTTGAAAAATGGCAAACCCGGTAAATAATAAAATTTATGACAACTCACATGACATGCACGTGGCCACAAATTTTCAAATCATTGTTTTACTTTTATTATTGTTGAAATTACAAATACATGGTAAGTGTAGAATTATAAACAATGACGATAACCGTCTTTCTCAAAATAACTGTTCTGTCTTCCTCAAAATAACTGTTCTTCCTGATTTTCCTCGTATATTTAATGTTTCAATGCAGATTTTATTATTAATTTAGATTATGTTGAACAATTTTTCAAATTAATCTCACATGTATTAAATATCTAGATTTTTCTACCAAATTTATATTCTAAATATTCATATATTATCAATTTTCATTTATCTAATAAAATTTTAAATTTATTCAAATTATTGAATTGTTTTTCATTATTTTATACACATTTTTATATAAATTAAACAAATATTTTTTCCATATTTTTTAAGGTTTAAATTGTTTATTATATATTATTAGATTCAATTGAACATATTTCATATTTAATCACTACTTTAGTTTACATTTTGATAATACCTAACTTACCCTTAGTTGGTTAATATGTCCGGAATATTAAATATAGTGTAATTGCAGAGTGTTATTTATAACTTAAATATAAATACAGTGTAAGTGGAAAGGTTGATTAATAATCGAGATATAGATACAGTGTAATTGGAGAGTTTAATTAATAAACAAATTAATCATATTATAATTTAACATATCCAATTTTAAAACTGAAAATGAGTGTCATTTTATAATTTTTGCCCTCTTTAGAATTTGCATTATTTTTAATATTCAAATTAGATTTTGATAACTACTTCACGAATTGAAATAAACCAATCTCTTCTTTATATTTCTCCTCTAATTGATTTAAATTGGCTATCTGTTTTGATTTGATTTGACAACTTTTTGAAAATATTTAGAATTAATCCATCTTTAATTTGTTTAACACGATTTAGATTTTATATTATTTTATTCATTTTTTATTATTTAAAATTTGGATTAAATTTCTTTTATTATGATTAAGATTTTACTTAATATTTTATACATATTACCATCTACCAAATTGTATATTTCATTTAGATTTTATCATTATTTGTATTTTTTAATCATCTTTTATTCATTATCATCTTATCATCTTATTATATCCTTAATTTGTCTTTTTGACAAATAAATAAGTATTTATTTTGCAATCTAACTGTTTTTTGCTATGTCTCTATAATGAGTTAAGCTTCTTTCGTAGGTTTTGTGGTTGATATAGTTATAAGTACAATGTAATTGTTGAAGCTTAAATGAAAATGGAATTATGAATACGGTGTAATGGTAAATAAAAGAACTCGCTTCCTGATTTAAACTCGCTTCATGAGTTTTCTCTCCTGAATTATATTTGCATTTATATTTTATCATCAAATTAGATTTTATTTAACTTTGAATTAATCACAATAAACAAAAGCCTCCTGATTTTCTCTCCAATTTATATTTGAATTTATCTTTTATTATCAAATTTGATTTTATTCAATTAACTTTCAATTTGTTTAAATGTTTGATTCAAATGTATCGAAATATTTTTTTCATTATTTTATACATATTGTTATCAAATTAATTTTATCTTTTTTTTTTCTTCATATTTTCGATGTTTTTAATTTTTAATATAGAAACACGTAAAAATGGCTTGTTATACTTAAAAAGAAATATATAAATGAAAATTAAACTTTAAATGTTTGAAACAAGTGCGTGTATATATATATATCTAGTTTATTATTTATATCATCATCAACAACAACAACATCATTATCATTATTTATTAAAATATAGGATAACAAAAAAAATCCTAAGATCTCATCTTCTTCATCTTCTTCACTTAGCCGCCCCCAAAATCTCTTTTTCTCCGTCTCAATCTCATATTTGCAATTGTTGGTTCAATAACCCTTTTGTGAATTCCAGCATCTTGGCTAGCTTTTAACGACCATCCTCACTAAGCTGCCAACCTTTTTTAGTCGCACACATATTTCCTGCTTTTGTTTCTATTTTGAACATCATTCTGGGATTGCTAGTGTTTAAAGTTGGCTTTCAAGATCCTATGAATGGCCACATAGAATAAAGACGATAAAACTTCTTGTTTGATGTCAAACACAATCATATTTCCAATAGTCACGTCGTCCTGAAGTTGCGATTCCTTCAAATACTCGCTTGCCAACGACAACTTCACTAATACAATCAACTTTGCTCTTTCTCACCTTGGAAGAAATCCATCGTTGTAGACATCTATAAATTTCAGCTGGAAGCATTAAGGATTATACTGGGTGAATTTTTGTTTTTGCTTCTAGAATGTTTAAATATTGTATTTGTGATTCTAGAAGGTTTATGTAGAGTGTATTTGTGGTATCTGTGTTGCTTTTGAAGCCGTGTATCTTTGCATTCTCGTTTGTACTTATTTATTTATTTTTAGGGTAGTTTTGTCATTTCTAATTAGTATTTTCTATCATATAAATTCATTTTGCTATTTTTATAATTTGAAATATTTTTACCATTTTTAAAAAATGAAACTTTAAAATTTTTTGTTTCTCTTGTCAGCCTTAATTTACTCGACCTAATCTAGTTAACAATTTTAGATCCAATTGGACTACTAACCAAATTATCAATCATGGTCGAGGCTTAATAATCTATTACTATGATCAAATTACTAGAAAGAAGACACATGACTTATTTTAATAAGTCGTCTATTTATCTCTAAATTTCAATTTAGGGGCACATATATATTCTTATTTAGTCCAAAATTTAATTAACTGGGCTTTCAGTTGTGAATATGGTGAAAGTTTTATTGGTTAAAATTTCTCATCTAACGATATTATATGACAATAATTTTATGTTTTTGTTATTTTAGAGCAAAGTAGTTCGAATATAATAAACGATTTATTATTATTATTTTATCAATTGGTATTCCTTTCACCCTGGCTTTTATCATAAAGACTTTGCATCTTAATAAATATTGCATAAATAGTAGCGTTTTTTCTTAAATCACCAATATCAATAGCTAATCTAGCCATGGTTTTCAAAATTATAAATATTTCAAAATTTTTAAATCTAATTTCATTTTATTATTATTCCAATATTTCCTTCATTTACGCATCATCAAATATATTTAATATACTTTATAAAATTGAAAATATCAACACAATTAATAATAAATACATGAACACTTATTGATCGATAAATTTGGGATAATAAAATGATAAATTTAGTATATCAATAGTAATCTACCAAAATTAAAGTATTGTAATTAACGGATACATCAAATATAAAATATATCAGATAGACTATTGATAAATCGTAAAATTTGAATAATAAAAAAAAATAAAAACGAAGTTTATATATATATTTGAAACGGCGAACCAACTTGCTGTGCGTGAATATAAAAAGCTCATAAATGAAAATTGGAGAAATTAGTGGAATCTACCAAAGGAGAAAGAGATTGAAGTTGAAATTTTGAAATATGCTTTGAATTTATTAAAATTCTGAAAAAGAGAAGGAAAATAAACTGCATTTCACAGAGCAACTTGCGTTAGTGGACATTAGGATAAAGTTGATAAACTATCCTCCAAATTTTATGTCAATTGAGCCATATTATTTTCATATAAAAACATTAATTTCATTCCTTTTCATTTTTAACTTTACTTTTTCAAATTTTAGATTTTAATATATTCTTTATTCTATTTTGACTCAAGTATATAAAATGTATTTTACTAAATTCTATAAACATTCATTTTAATTTTGCCTTTTAACATTCTTTTCTCCTATGTTTGGAATACATTTTCTTAGTACTTAATCTAAAAAATAGGTCATTATAGAAAAATTGGAATATTTGACAACCACTTAAATAGCTTCGAAATTGAAAGTGTATTTTAAACTGATAAAAAATGTTTAAATAGAAATGTGTCTTTTGAAAAACACTTTCTTCTTAAGTTGATCCAAAGATCCTACCTCTAATCTTCAGATTTTTTTTTTTTAAAAAAAAAAAAAAAATTGATACCCTTCATAACAATAATTTGTTTTAATTAAAACTTTAAAACATAAGGAAGATAATAGAAACCAACTAAATTGTCCAAAATAACATCTGTTTATAAATATGTTGTTACCATTTAATCAAGGATCCATATTTTATATTATTTGAGTTATGCTCGTATATTGACATATAAGTCATTCATATTTCAAACTTAAGATTTTAACCTCGAACTTTTAACTTAGGTTAGATATTTTAATCAATGAAATATGTTAAAGGAGAGTTTGGTTGAATTGCAAATTTAGTTCCTATGTTTAACGATATTTTAAAGAGACTGATTATATTGATTAATAATGGTTATTTTTTGCTATTTTGATTAGCAATTTTTGAAGTAGTTTAATTACATGTTCATATCAAATATGGATTTGATATGAAGACAATCAAGAATTTGAAAAAATTATTTGCATTCTAGCACGAGCTATACAATATTATTATTCAACACACATTTACTAGAGACCTTGCATGAATTCCACACGAACATGTAATATGTGGCTAAAAGAAATTTTACACGAAAATGAAAGTCATTATCATAATATGTTTCGAATGAATGTAGACATATTTGTCCAATTATGTGATGATTTAGAAATGAATTATCGCTTAAAAGATTCTAGAAAATTATGTGTAGATGAGATGCTGAACATGTTTTTTACATATATACTTGAACATAGAATATGTAATAGGTTAGGACAAGAAAGATTTCAATATTCAAGTGAAACTGTTAGATACTTTAGTAAACACTACTGCTACTTGCATTTTTATGTTTAAAATTGAATTTTACCGTTTGGTAAATATTTGATTTTTGGTTTTTTGTTTTTGAAAATTAAACATTACTTTCACTTCCAAAATTCTTTCTTTGTTATTTTTTGTTTAAGTCAAATTTTGAAAATTAAATAAAGTAACTTTTAAAAATTATAAAAAATAGAAAAAAATAGACTTAATTTTAAAAATCAAAACTAAAAAATAAAACAATTATCCAATGAGATCTTGTTTATTTTAACAATCGATTTCTCTGAAAACATAGTTATCAATCATTATTTTAAAAACTATAACAATACCCAGTGAAGTCATGTTTTTGTTGATAGAGATCGAAACCAACTTTTATGTAACGTTCCAGAATTAAAATAAAAAAGCATCCTTTTATTATTTTTTATTATTTTTGGGTAAAGAAACAGAAATGTTGAAAAGTTGAAAATTTCTCAAACCTTTTTTATTTATTTAATTTCTTTTTTCAGTACAGCTCCCTTGTTTCAATAGTACAAAATCTCAATAAATGTTGCAGCCATTATTATATTTCCAAATTACATACTTTCATAAAGATGAAAATAACTTTTTTTTTTATATTTTTTTTTATTATAGTACATAAGGTCCTGGAATGATTATTTTATTTCCTACCAATAATGGACATAGAGTAATATTTTAGTACTTTCTAAGATGCACAATCCCACTCTAATGCACATAAAAGTAATTCAAAAATATATTTTTGAAGAAATAGTAAGTAAAGTTTGCCACATATGGTAAAGTGTAATTTGGACAATTTGGATCGAATAATGGACAAATATTAGTGTTACGTACCTAAATATTTTTAATACATTTATATCTTTTTCAGTAAAAAAAAAAAAAAAAAAAACTAAAAGGAATAGTTTTATTTAAAAATATAAAAATAAAAAACGATAAAGGAATAGTGTATATCTCATTTGATAACCATTTTTTTTTTTTTATTTTTTGTGTTTTAAAATTAAATCTATAAAAACTCATTCACCTATATCTAAATGTCTTAATTTTTTATCTACTTTTTTACCAATGTTTTAAAAAACCAAGTCCAATTTTGAAAACTAAAATCAAAGTAATTTTTAAAATTTTATTTTTGTTTTTATTTTTTTGTCTTTGAATTTTTCTAAGAACTAAACTCTTGTTCCTAAGAAAGATAAGAATGTGAGATAAAATAGAATTTGTTGAACGAGAAATTTTGGACCAATCACAAACTACCACGTCATTCATTAGATTAATGATGAAATTCCAAATCATCAAATTTGGAACCAACTAGGAGGTGATATGTGTCCCAGATTGAAGTTGAAGACAAATCTTGATAACGCCACGTGGTTTGATCATGACCGTTGAATAAGATGAGATTAATTTGATCCAATTTGATATTACTATTCGGGTTAAAAGTCCAATTGAGCCCCAAAATAGGCTTAATTTGATCCAAATGTCAAATAAGACCCAAATCCAATTAGTTGGGCCAAAGGGACTAGGTCCATGTAATAACCAAGCCTAAGCCCATGAAACCCACCTGAGAACTCTATAAATAGGAAGACTTTCCTCATTTGTGGAGGTCAGCATTTTCTAGATTCAAAGAGCCTAGAGAGAATTCATTAACAAGCAAAAGACTCTCAAGATTCTTGAAACTGCAATCCTAGAAGACAGAAGACCCTCAAAGACTTTTCCAAGACTTCTACTTCAAGAACGTTCGGTGCTTTTCTTCTTCAAGTCAAACACATTCATCCAACCGAGAGAGAATCAGAGGATCAAGTACTAGAGATCGAACCACATTGCATCAATCAACTTCAACATAAACACCAAACTTAAGTTTAACTCCACGAAACAAGTTTTTCCGGAAGCCTCGTTGCGAACACTAATCCTCCAAGAAGATCAACAAGCCTAAAGGTCGATCATCCAAGAAGATCATCAAGCCCAAAGACCAATCATCCAAGAAGATCAATAAGCCCAAAGGCCGATCAACCAAGAAGATCAACAAGCCCAAAGGTCAATCATCCAAGAAGATCAACAAGCCAAAAGGTCGATCATTTAAGAAGATCAACTAGCTTAAAGTTTATAGTTTATTTTGAAAGCATCAAAATACTATGTATTAGAGATTGTCTTCACTTTCCAAAAAATTAATACAAATACAAAGTTTAAGTTCCACGAAATAAATTTCTCTTGAAATCTCGTGGGGAACAAATTGGCACGCCTAGTGGGAGCTCTCTACCTCTCATATCTCTCGTCATTCAAGTCAATAAATAGACAAATGGAACCAAAGAAAGCTTAATCCAAAGCTACCGTCGCAAGCGACACTTATATAAACTCTGTCATCACAGAACAACTGATGGAATCTCCTAAAGGTGGGATTATCATAAGAGGAAATCCTTTGTTCGATAGCTATGCTTCTGCTACTGATCCATCAGACAAAGAATCACACTTTGATGTATTATCTGTCATGGTGACTGACGTAACGGTTAAGTCGGTCATGACAGAGATGGAAAAAAAGATAAATTTCCTAATGAAAGTTATAGAAGAATGAGATCATGAAATAGCTGCTTTAAGAGATCAAATACAGGCTCAAGAAACTACTGAGTCGACTCAATCTCCAGCTATAAAAGCCAATGATAAAGGAAAGACTGCCTTGCAAGAAGACCAACTGCAACAATCTAGGAAAGGGCAATCCGAAACAACATGTTGCTCATTTCATTGAAACCTGCGAAAATGTAAGAACCAAAGGAGACCAGATAATAAAGCAGTTCGTTCGTACCTTGAAAGGAAATGCTTTCGATTGGTATACTGATTTAGAGTCGGAAGCGATTGACAGTTGGGAACAATTGGAAAGAACGCTTTTCAACCGCTTCTATAGCACAAAGCGTACGGTTAGCATGATGGAGCTGACAAACATAAAGCAGCTGAAAGAAGAGCCGATCATCAACTACATCAACCGATGGAGAGCTCTGAGTCTGGATTGTAAAGATAGACTCACTGAATTATTTGCAGTGGAGATGTGCACCCAAGGCATATACTAGAAACTTCTCTACATTCTGCAAGGGATAAAACCTCATACATTTGAGGAGTTGGCAACACGTGCTCATGATATGGAGCTGAGCATCGCCAAAAAAAGGGGAACTAAATATTTCCTAGTCCTTGAAGGGAGAAAATACAAGAATGAAACCAAGGGCACTGAAAAGATTGTGGATAGTGCCACAAGAGAATCTATGGTCGTTTAGATGACCTCACTAAAACTTTCCTACAAAGGAAAAAAAACAAAGTCTGAAAGAAAGCATGATGGCGGTTAGAAGCATCGCCCAACTCTCAAAGAAATACATGAGAAGGTTTATCCATTCTTGGACTCTGAAGTTGCCGACATGTTGGAGCAATTATTAGAGAAACAACTTATTCAACTACTAGAATGCAAGCAACTGGAACAAGCAAGAAAAGTAGATGGTAAGTATCATCTCGATTGGAAAGTGCTTTGTGCTGAAGGAGATAATTCTAAAGTTGGCTGGTGAAAAGAAGATTGAGCTGGAGCTTGATGAAATAGCTCAAAAGAATCACGCAGCAGTAGCGATGACTTCAAGTGTCCTAACACCGTCTGCATCTCATGATCAAAGAGAAAGTTTCATCCAGTTTGGGACTTTTGAGCCTATAGTTATTCAGTTCCAACAAGAGATTCTAACAACAGATTTCTGAAGCAAAGATGATCCTGTTGAAGATGACAATGAAGGATGGATAGTTGTGACTTGTCGAAAAAGAAGACAGCTAAATTCCACCCAAAAAGAGTCGTGCTCCTATCGAAGCTATAGAAGAAGAAACAAGACTCATAAAAAGAAAGGGAAAAAGGAGGCATGGAAGCCTAAGCTTGCTAAGGAAGAAGATTTGAAGACTTTCCTCAACTTCAACGGCCGTAACTTTGGCAGAATTTCTCCCAAAAATCTTTCTCAATAATCATTCAGAGAAAGTATCAGAAGTTATTGGATGTCATGCAGTCAACATAACGGAAGTTGACAACAACCATATAACTATTAAAGAAGTAAATGATTCAAAAGAAACCGAGCAAAGAGTTTATATCTTTGATCGTATCAAGCCTTCAACTACTCGATCTCTAGTCTTCCAAAGATTTAAGTATGGCCACGATAGAAGAAGGAAACCAATGTCCAATATCTACTGCAACTCAAACTTCAACTTTTAAGAGGCTGAGTATCTTCACATCAAAGAAAGATTGACCTTCAACATCTTCTTTTGATCGTCTCAAGACAACAAGCGATCAACATAAAGGAAGGATAAAATTTTTGAAGGAAACATCATTTCATGATGAAAACAACGAAGAAAAGATTCACAGTCCTGTTTCTTCATGCATGAAGAGAAAATTGTCTGTTGATATAAATACAGAAAATTCCATGATAGTGAAGCCAAGACTCAGTATATTGATGAATCCTACAAATAAAGAGGATGATCAAAACCATGATGAAATAAGAGCTTCTGAAATTAAAATGTAGAAGCTCCTTATCGCAAGAGCCTAAACTACATGGTGCTCCTGGCCCACATGAGCTTAAAAGGTAAACAACCCAAAAAAAATCTCTTTATTAAACTACATTATGACTTGATCCTATCATTGTAAAGGGTACGTAGGCAGCTTGAAAGAAACTTCAAATTCAGTCCCACAAACAAAAAAACATTTGAATTACATCATGACTTGATCCTTTTCTTCAAGGGTATGTAGACTTAAAGAAATTTAAGTTCAGTCCATAAAAAAAAAAATCCACAATCACCCTACGTATGACGCTACAAGACAGATCAAAGATGTTCATCCCTATTGGGGGCAACACAAGAAATTAAGGACATTCATCCCTTTAAGGAGCTAACACATTAAACTAAAAGCACACACTTGGAATGGCGCTTTGATTCCTCTTTGAAGTCAAGTTCGGAGGCTTCATTGCTTCCTCTTTAAAGTCCAATTTGGATGTTTCGTTTCTCCCTCTTCAAAGTTCAAGTTTGGGGCGAATTTCATGCTTCCCCCAAAAAAATATTATTCCCTGCAGCTTCACTTCTTCTCTAAAAGTTGTTGTAGTACTGCCTCATCTACAAAGATGTTGGCACTACTATTTCTTCATCTTCAAGTTCGAGGATTAGACTGCTGCTTTGATAGTTGCACCACTATTTCTCCATCTCCAAATTTGATGGTTGCATTCCTACTTCCCCGTCTCCAAGTTTGAGGGTTGAACTATTGCTTCTACAACTCTAACTTCGATAGTTGCATTGATACTTCTCCATCTCCAAATTCGATGTTTGCATTGTTGCTTCTCCGTCTCCAAGTTCAAGGGTTAGATCGCATGCCCCTCCATCTTCAAGTTCAGAGGCTTTATCGATGTTCCTCCATCTTCAAGTTTAGAAGTTTCATCGATTTCCCTCCATCTTCAAGTTCAGAGGCTTCTTCGATGCCCATCTACAAATTCGATGGATTCATTGATGCTTCTTCATCTTCAAGTTCAGAGGCTTCATCGATGCTTCTCCATCTTCAAGTTTAGAGGTTTCATCAATGCTCTATCTTCATGCTCAAGTTTGGAGGCTTTGCAATGCCATCTTCATGCTCAAAGTCGCGCAATCAAGTCTACTGCCAAAGCTTCATTAGTGCTTTGTGAAACTTAATTACGAAGAATTTGTCAATGATTTGTCAAACTCAAGTGCGAGGGTCTCGTCGATGCTTCCCATCTTCAAGTTTAGAGGCTCTGTCGATGCTCCTCCATCTTTAAATTCAGAGGTTTCGTCGATACTTCTCTATCTTCAAGTTCAAGATCGGTATGCATGGCTCTACTTCCATCTTCAAGTTTAAGATCGATGTGCATGGCTCGCTCCGCTCTATCTTCAAGTTCAAGGTCAATGTGCATAGCTCCGCTCTATCTTCAAGTTTAAGGTCAGTGTGCATGACTCCGCTCCATCTTCAAGTTCAAGGTTAGTGTGCATAGCTCGATTCCATCTTCAATTTCATGGTCGGTGTGCATGGCTCGACTCCATCTTCAAGTTCATGGTCGATGTGCATGGCTCAACTCCATCTTCAAATGTCTTCATCTCCAAAGTTATGCATGGCTCGCTTCATCTTCAAAGTCTTGCATGACTCGCTTCATCTCCAAAGTCTGGCATGGCTCGCTTCATCTCCAAAGTCTAGCATGGCTCGCTTCATCTCCAAAGTTTAACGTGGTCTGCTTCATATCCAAAGTTTAACGTGGCTTGGTTCATCTCCAAAATTTGGCGTGACTCGCTTCATCTCCAAAGTCTGGCGTGACTCGTTTTATCTCCAAAGTCTGGCGTGGCTCACTTCATCTCCAAAGTCTGGCGTGGCTTGCTTCATCTCCAAGCTGATAGCATGGCTTCGCTTCATCTTCACAAGTCTGGCAGGGCTCGCTTCATCTTCACAAGTCTGGGTGGCTCGCTTTATCTTCACGAGTCTGGCGTGGCTTGCTTCATCTTCACGAGTCTGGCGTTGCTTGCTTCATTTTCACGAGTCTGGCATGGCTCGCTTCATCTTCACGAGTCTGGCATTGCTCGCTTCATCTTCACGAGTTTGGCGTGGCTCGCTTCATCTCCACAAGTCTAGCGGAGCTTCACTTCATCTCCACAAGTCTGGCGGGTTTTTGCTTCATCTCCATAAGTTTGGCATGGCTTCGCTTCATCTCCACAAGTCAGGTGCGGCTTCGCTTCTTCTCCACAAGTCAGTGGGACTTTGCTTCATCTCCACAAGTCGGGCTTCGCTTCATCTCCAAAAGTCAAGTGTGGCTTCACTGCATCTTCAAAATTCAAGTGCGGTTTTGCTTCATCTCCAAAAGTCAAGTGCGGCTTCGCTTCATCTCCAAAAGTCAAGTACGACTTCGCTTATCTCCAAAATTTGATGTTAAACAAATTCCCTATTTAATTTAATTTTTTTTAGATGTTGTCCTCAAATTTATCTTCAAAAGATTTGGACATATTCTAAATTTTATTCAAAATCAAATTAAATTAGGGATAAAATTTGAATTTTTTTCTTAAATTAAAAATTTGGCCATAATCCAAATTTCAAATTCAAATTTCTAAGTTTTTATCTCCTAGGCAAATTAAATTGAAGATAAAACTCAAAATTTTTCCTTAATTTAGCAATATTCCAAATTTTATTCAAAATCAAATTGTTCAATTTGAGATTAAACTGGATATAAAATCTCAAATTAAAATTTAGACATATTCCAAATTTTATCCCAAATCTAAATCATCCAAATTCACACGGTTTTATCCTCTAGTCAAATTAAAATAAGGATAAAATCTCAAATTAACATAAATTCAAATTTGGCCATCTTAAAAATTTTATATCAAACTCATCCAAATTTAGGTTCTTATCCCTATTTCCAAATCAAATTGTGAGAAAGATCTAAAATTCATCCCAAATTAAAATTTGGCCATATTCCAAATTCATCTTGTCCAAACTCGTTTTTATCTTCAATCAAAATAAATTGTGGATAAGAAAAGAAATATCAATTGATCCTTTATTAAAATTCGGGCATATCCCAAATTTTATCTCAAATCCAAATCAAATTGGAGTAAAATCTCAAATTATAATTTGGTCATATTCCAAATTTTATCCCAAATTTGAGTTAAACTTATGTATTAAATTCATAGTTTGACTGACACATCAATTGAAGTCAAATTAAAAAACACATATATTTGGATTTTGATTCAAACTTTATATTTTTTGAGATTCACCCACCCATATATGTGCATAAATCTCGAAATGGGGCATTTGTTGAACGAGAAATTTTGGATCAATCACAAACTATCACGTTATTCATTAGATTAATGACAAAATTCCAAATCATCAAATTTGGGACCAACTAAGAGGTGATATGTGTCCTAGATTGAAGTTGAAGACAAAGCCACGTAGTTTTATCATGACCGTTGAATAAGATGAGATTAATTTGATCCAATTTGATATTATTATTTGGGTTAAAAGTCCAATTGAGCCCAAAATAGGCTTAATTTGATCCAAATGTCAAATAAGACCCAAATCCAATTAATTGGGCCAAAGGGACTAGGTCCATGTAACAACCAAGCCTAAGCCCATGAAGCCACCTGAGAACTCTATAAATAGAAAGGCTTTCCTCATTTGTGGAGGTCAGCATTTTCTAGATTCAGAGAGAATTCATGAACAACTCCTAAAGCTGCAATCTTAGAAGATTATTCTTCAAGTCAAGCACATTTATCCAACCAAGTCAAGAACATTCATCCAACCGAGAGAGAATTAGAGGATCAAGTACTAGAGATCGAACCACATCGCATCAAATCAACTTCAACATCAACACCAAACTTAAGTTCAACTCCAGGAAACAAGTTTCTCCGAAAGCCTCGTGTGAAGATCAACAAGTCCAAAGGCCGATCACCCAAGAAGATCAACAAGCCCAAAGGTCGATCACCCAAGAAGATTAACAAGCCCAAAGGCCGGTCGTTCAAGAAGATCAACCAGCTTAAAGTTTATAGTTTATTTTGAAAGCATCAAAATACTATGTATTAGAGATTGTACTCACTTTCTACAAAATTAATACAAATACAAAGTTCAAATTCCATAAAATAAATTTCTCTTGAAATCTCATATGAATAGAATTAACTTAAAAAAAATGAAGACCCCATTTACGTTTCATTTTTTATTTTTTATTTTTTTGAAAATTGGGCTTATTTCCTCCCCATTTCTTAAAATGATTTGTATATTTATTTAGAATAATCGTTGAATTCTTAGTCAAATTTTCAAAATAATTTTTTTTAAGCTACTTTTTTGAGTTTTCAAAATTTCACTTAGTTTTTTAAATCATTGGTAAAAAGTAGATAATAAAGAAATAAATTTAGAGGTGGAAGTAATGTCTATATGTTTAATTAAAAAACAACAAATAAAAAACCAACTCGTTATCAAACAGAGTCAAAATGATTAAAATCAGGC
The DNA here is from genome assembly GCF_027475165.1 of Benincasa hispida. NCBI lineage: Eukaryota > Viridiplantae > Streptophyta > Magnoliopsida > Cucurbitales > Cucurbitaceae > Benincasa > Benincasa hispida. Next base: position 31,312,080 of record NC_143481.1, on the reverse strand, counting down.
GTAACTTTTATATATTGGGGTTTTTCCTCTTCAATTCTATTTTTACATTAAAATTGTGCAACGAATATATTTTTGAAGAAATTTTACTGCTTTAGTATCTAATGATAAATAATTTTGCAATAAAAAGACATGCTAGTATTCAATTTAAGGGACGATTGCAAATATAACAATCTAAGTCTAAAATATTAGTGTGTACAACACAATAAAAAATAATAAGTTATAGATCTAGTAAAATTTAGATCAGTCTCTCGAAGTCTATTAGTGATAGACTATATCGCTGGTATGAGTCTATCTATGATAAAGTCTATCACGAATAAATTTTAGTGTATTTGTAATTCTTGAACAATGTTGCTATAAACTTTATCATTAGTCTTAAAAGTGTTGTCCATTACAATTATCCTAAATTTAAATAGTTAATAATGATAAAACTCAATTGATATAAACTTGTACTATCAACTTTTAAAGTCTTAGATTTAATTTTTCACTCCACATATATATATTTTTTTAAAAAAAGTACTAATAATATAAGAATTTGATACTATTAAGAAGAATTATATATTGTTGGAAAATAATTTATAATTAATTTGGTATGAGTTAAAATCTACACATATATTCAGATGTATTACTATACATGATCAAATTGACGTCTCAAGAATTGTGATTTTACTTCCATACATAAATAGTTATTATAAGCACATTCAACTATTGTGTCCAATTGCGTGCATAATAAACGACATCTTATAGCTAGCTTTAGGATGAAACAAACAATTCAACCTTTTCCTATACGAGTGACCACAAATTACATGTCGTGTTTTGAAGTGATTTTAAATATTATTATAATACTTTTAACAATTTTAAAATCACTGACAAATAAATACTATGTTTAAATTGTTGAACAAACTAAAAGATCCATGTCTATACATTTATAGCTCGAGAATAACATCAAGATAAATGTAAAATTAGGTTAAAGCCAAAAGTGAATTGAATAAGAAGATTATTATTTAATTTTAAATTATTTGAGCTCACAAATCTATAAGTTTTTCAAGTTGTTGCGGTTATAATTATTTTTTTTAAAGTACAATTACGGATGGAGAGATTTGAACTACAAACCTCATGATTACTAACACAATGATATTCAAATTGAGCTCAGCTCGATTTGGTTGGTTATAATTAAATTGATTAAAAGTCATAGTGAGCTTACTCAATGGTAATTGATGTGATCTTCCTTCCCAAAGATCGAAGGTTCTACTCTTATCTCAATAATTGTTGTACTAAAAAAAAGTATAACTAAATATTATATTAATGTGACAATATTAAATAATGCTCACTCCTTTAGTTAATAACCAAAAGAGTAGTAATTATTATTAATCTATTACAAAATTTTATAATAGATCGACTTAGACTTCATTTGATCACTATTTTGTTTTTGAAAAATTAAGTGTACCTATAAGCTTCTTTTTTTCTTATCCACACTCCACCTTATCTTTTTTTTTAAAAAAAAATTAACGTCAAATTTTAAAGAAAAAACAGAAACGAAAAAACTAGAATCAAAATCTTTATTCAAACGATGAGGCTTTAAATTTTTAGTTTTGACAACACATATATGGATGATCTAACAGAAATGCAAGTCTAAATGTAAGATGTATTTAAATAGGTTTGGATTTACATCTTTGAAGGTTCTTGACTCAATTGTGATGAGTTGGCTCAAACTCTCTAGTAGCTTGACAACATAGTTACTATGATGTTGGCACTTTAAACTCTTGCAATTGTGATGGAGCAACCATTAAATTTGTAGGTTGTAGCTAGTTTTTATCTCCTTGGAGCATATCTCCCATGCATATTTGATACTTTGATAAGATTCAATGACACTACTTAGGCACATTGTCAAATTGTTGGGGAACTTCTGATCACATAGTTCAGAATCTTTTGAATTTCATATATAAACTTGAAAGGTGATGAGATGGAGGACTTGTGCTAGTTGTTGATGATGTTGAAATCTCTACTTTCAATATAGACCACTTTGCAAAAGAGAAGAATCATTTGAATGTTCAACACGAATATTATTATGAATATTATGCTATACTTTGGTGCGCTCCAATAGGGATGAATTTAATAGAGTTTCAAAATCAAAATATATAATGGATTACATATACCTAGAGAATTACCACATGAGAATCATGATTATAGAGTAGGGGAGTAGAAAGATTCAAGTGTTGGATCATGTATGCACGACTGTCATGAAAGGTAAGATCAAATTATAATTAGAAGGTTAGAGACATGTTTATTATCAGCTTAGGCAAGAGAATTTCGATTTGGATATTGCTTAGGAGTGACACTAGAGATGAAAAAAATTCTTACCATTTTAGATTCTCATGGGATTCTACTTTGAAAGGAGCAACCATTCTCCATTTTTAATAGGGACATGGATAAGGTTTGGGTGAAAATTTTTTCCCTAACTACCTTTTTTTTTTCCTGACGGACACGGAGAAGGAAAATATATTATATCGTATTATAACTTAATTTTATCTTCGTCTTTGACTTTAAACCAAATTATAATTACTTTAAGCTCCATTGAGTAGTTATTTGAGATCCGTTTGATTAATATTTCAATTTTTTGTTTTTGATTTTTCTGTTTTATGTTTCTTATTTTTTGTCATAACTTGTTTGGTCTAGGTTTTTTCAAAATTTTTCTTAAAGAATTATTTTATTACCATTTTATTTTTGTTTTATATGAAATTAAGGACAAATTATTTTTATAATATCATTTCATCAAATATATGTACGTGCCAAAACCTGCTTAAATTGGTTTGAATGTTGCATCATTGTAATAACTCCATAGGGAAATGTTTCATATGTACTTTTTTACAAACCAATGAAGGAAAAAATAATAAAGAAATACGCCTAAAAGACACAAATAAAAAATAATAATAAAAAGAGAAACTAATAAAAGCACTAAAGATTTAAAAAGAAAAAGGAAAGACAAAGAAAAACTGAACTTAATAATAAACTCTCCCGCCTTAAATGGACTTGAAATTTGGTTTTTTAGTTTTTGAAAATGAAATCAATAGACATTTCCTCCATCTCTCTATTTCTTGGTTTTCTTATTTACTTTTTATCAATATTTTAAAAAATCAAGCTAAATTTTAAAAATAAAAAAATAGTTTTAAGAACATGTTTTCGTTTTCAAAATGCAACTCTTTTACTTAGAATAAATGAAAATCATAATAAGAAATTGAGAGACAACAAGTACAATTTTAAAAAATTCTTCTTAAGAAAGAATTTGATATGAAAGACTTAAGGGAGTTAAGGGGGATCCTAGGCATTTAGATCAAAGAGATAGAAAACATGGCAGATTGCTTGTTAGTCAATCTGAAATTGTTTAAAGATATTGCAGAGGTTCAAGATGGAGAGTGTTAAGCCAGTAGGCACTTCTCTTGCACCTCACTTCAAGCTTTTAGCTGTCAATAGTCCAAAGAGCATAAATGAAGAGCATTTGAACCATATGAAGGTTGTCCCTTATTCCCAAGCAGTGGGATCACTTATGTATCTTATGATTTCTACAAGACCAGACTTGTCCTGCAACAAGTATGGTCAATAGGTACATAGCAAACTATGGTAGAAGACATTGGGAGGTAGTCAAGTAGATACTAAGGTATCTATGTTCATCCAAGGAGGCAAGAGTCTTGTATAGATATAATGAGCCATCCAATGATGAAGTTTATGGTTATGTAAGTGCAAACTATGCAGAGTTTATGGTTATGTAAGTGCAAACTATGCAGGGGACTTGGACAGAAGACGTTCCCTATCAGGCTATGTGTTCCTATGGGGGAAGAATTTGATCAGTTGGAAAGCTATTTTGCAGCCTGTTGTGGCCCTTACCACAACAGAGGTTGAGTTCATTGCATTGTCTGAGGCTGTGAATGATGGTTTGTGGCTGAAAGGTTTATTAAACAATTTCGGCATAACACAAACAAAAGTCAGAATTATTGTGATAACCAGAGCACAATATACCTATCTAAGAATCAATAGTCTCACAGCAGAACCAAGCATATTGATATTAAATATCATTTCATCAGACAATAGATTGAGAAAGGGGAAGTCGAGGTGGTGAAGATCCATACCTCTGATAATGCAGCTGATATGCTAACCAAAATTGTTCCATTAAACAAGCTTGGCAGATGCTTGGACCTTCTCGGATTCGAGTTACCTGAAAAAGGTTAGCTTAAGTCAGCTCAGTGAAGCAAAGAGGGAAGGAACTCTGGATGCTTACAAAGGTAGAGATTGTTACAGAAAGACTCGAAATCAAGAAGAAGAACAACACAGTTGGCAGTTGAACCGTTATCAACCTTTTTCTGTTAAGTGTTGTAACCATCAGAGCTTCATTGTTGACTGAATCGCTTGCACATATATAAAGAAAAACGAATGTGAGATTAATGTAAGAGTGAATAAGGAAATGAAAGAACAAGGCATTCGTTCTGTACTACTTTGAAGACTAATAAAAGAGAACCTCCCAATTTGCACAGTGGACGTAGATCTTTGGCCAAACCACTTAAACTCCTGTGTCTTTTCTTCTTACCTCTACGATCGTTTAGATTTTGCTAAAGTATCATTTACACGATCGTGTAGTTCCTATCGCATCGTGTACATGATTGTTTAGCTTCATGTTCAATCGTCTATATGATCATTTAACTCCTCAGCTGTCAACTACACGATCGTCTAGCTTTAGTCAACTGTCGTCTACACGATCATCTAACACTTCCTCCAATCGTTTACTTAATTGAACTGTTGTTTAGTTCTTGGTGCATCGTCTACATGATCGTGCAGCCATTTGGCAAACGACAGAAGGATTTTCAAGCTTCAACATTTTATCTCTCCTGACTCTTGAATTGTTATCGACCGTTATATCTGAGTGTTTTGTGATTGTTAACGTAAATATCTTCTCATCTGGGACAACAAGATTCAATAATTGGAAAAAGTACCACACATATTTTCAAATCCAAAAAGACTTAAAAAAGGATGTCACTGAAAAACTATGTAAAGGATAAGATTGGTTTTTACATCTGGGAAATCAAAATATTTGTCCATTAGTTCAAGGGCATGTTATCTTTCAACTTTCAAAATACATATTTTGTTTGTTTGTGTTGTGTGTGTATTTGTGTGTTTGAAGTTATATCTTGAATTAGCATAATTGGATGGTTATACCTACTTCAAATGAACTTTCTTCCTATATATTTAGGTAGGAAATTGCATTGTATGATTCTCTAGAAGTAATTTTTGTGATTTATTAGACAAAGTTTTCTATCTAGTTTCTATTTTTTGTTGGCCTCATTATTTCGTATTTAGGTTTTCTCTGTTAGGTATCTCTTCTTGTTGAAGATTTTGGAAATATCTCTCTTGGCCTACAAACAGGGATTATTGTTTTAGAGTGTTTGAATAAAGCTTAAGGTTTGTACTTCTTATTGGTTTTCACTTTTTTGTTTGCTAAATTTTGTTTAGCTTATTCATGGAAATATCTCACTTTTTTGTTTGCCATACATGTTTTTTGTTTGATATACTAACTAACTTTCCTTGGGTAATTCATGAGTTCTTAAGTTAAATGTCTCCACCTTAATTTGCTTATTGTCAATTCAAGTTTTTGTACATTTTATTGATTTTTGCCTTATTCTTCCCAGTATTCACGTAGTTGTCATATGTTTGCAGGCTGCATTATCTAAGTTGGAGCTAAATACTCCTTTGCCTATTTTCAAGTAAGAAAATAACTAATTTCATGTATTTGCTTGTTACCTACTTATCCATATGGACAAAATGAAACTAGAAATTATAGTGAACACACTTACAGTAGGTTATTTTCACTTACAGTAGATGATCAGTGGTATTTATAACACATACCATCTGACCGTTACAAGATAAAGTTTATTATGTAAACTAAACTAGTTGAAATAGTATTTGAGTCAATATTCTTACAAATACTCCACCTTGACTTTAATGCCTGCAATCTTCTGATCTTCCTGATTCTGACCGTTCTATTTACCCTGTGTCTGGATGTTCGAAACCAATTTATTCTAGACATTTGATCAATTTAAGTTTTGATACTAGATTTGTCAACATGTGTTGCGTTCTCTGATTGTGAACTTTTAGGATTTCTATTTCCCCTATCTCAACTTTATCTCTGATGAAATGATACTTGGTATCAATATGTTTTGTTCTAGTGTGGTATTGTGGATTTTGGGATAAACGTATAGCACTTTGGTTGTCACAGTAGAGTCTTACCACTGTTTGACTTAATCCAAAGTATTTCAACAATCCCTTAAGTCATAATGCCTCTTTAATTACTTTAGTTAATGCCATATACTCAGCTTCTGTTGTAGATAAAGCCACTATAGGTTTTAATGTTACTTTCCAACTAATTAGATTAGGATCATAAAGGAATAGATAGCCTGTTAGGGACCTCCTTTTGTCTAAATCACCAGCATAGTCAACATCCATGTATCCATATAGCTCTAAGTTTGGTTCAGCTGATTTTTGGTAGACTAGTCTTGTGTTTTTAAACCAAACTAAATATCTTAGGATCCATTTAGTGGCCTCCCAATGTCTCTTACTTGGGTTAGACATATATCTACTAACAAGACTAGCTGAGTATGAGAGATCAGGTCTAGTAGAAATCATTAAATATATTAGGATTCCGACTGCCGACCTAGGGTATAATACACATCTGTTTTTGATGTTATAGTTCAGAATCTTTAGGAGAGTTGGTTGAGGATAACTTGAAGTGCTGAGCAATAGGAAAGCTTACAGGTTTAGCATTACTTACGTTGAACATTTTTAGGATATTCTCACAATAGTTAAATTGGTTGATGCTTAAGATAGACTCCTCCCTAGGATCTCAATCACTAGAACTTTGCTTGCTTTTCCTAAGTCCTTCATGTCACTCTCTTTTTAGAAGATTTTTAACATGAGTTAAGTCTTCCTTCCTTACTTACCAGTAACATATCATCCACATATATGAGTAAGTAAACCTTGTCCTTGTAGGAACTTGTATTTACATAAACACATATGTCATAGGAACTTCTTTTGAATCCAATACTAGATATATAGTCATTGAACCTTCTATACCAGCACTTAGGTGATTGTTTTAGCCCATAGATTGACTTGTTGAGTAAGCAATAGAGATTCTCTTTCCCTTCAACTTCAAATCCCTTAGATTGCATTATGTAGATTGTGTCTTTTAGATGTCCATGAAGGAAGACAGTTTTCACATCTAATTGATAGAATTCTATGTTATTTTGAGCAACTAAGGATAAAAGAAGCCTTATAGAAGTTTGTTTGATGATTGGAGAGAAAAATCTTTGAGTAGTCTATTCCTTCCATTTGTGTAAATCCCTTTGCAACTAACCTTGCCTTATACCTAGTTTTTTTTATCGCATGATGCACCTTCTTTGAGTTTGAAAACCCATTTGGAAGCTTCTGGTTTATAACCCTTAGGCAGAGGAGCTAAAGACGAAATATCATTCACATTTAGTGAATGCATTTACTCATTCATGGCTTCTATCCAATTCCTTGCATTAGAATAACTTGTTGCTTCTTCAAAAGTTGTTGATTCTTGGTCAGTAGGAGCCACAACAACATTTAGAAATAAATTCATATAGTTCATTTCAGTATACCTTGCTAGAGGGGTAATGGTTATCCTTTGTCTATCCTTGGCTAAGGCATACTGACTCAAGTCTGGCTGCTGATTAACAATCTCCTCTTGTTCCCCTGCTTCTTCCTCAACTTCTCCTGTGTCGCTAGGTAAATTAGGTTATGTTGGTTGCTCAGTAGTTAACTCTACCTCAATTCCTGTGGTAGATGTCTCAGCTTCATCCTCAAGCCTCTTCTCCTTTTGCATAAACATCTCATCTTCTCTAAAGGTGATGTCTTTGCTAATTATGAACTTCCTCTCTACTTGATGCCACATTTTAAATCTTTCACTCCCTCTGTAAAGACTACAAACATGCACTTAGTAGCTCTGGCCTTCAACTTTCCCTTATTTTGGTGAACAAACTTTACACACCTAAAAACCTTAAGGTTGTCTAGATTATGAGGACGATTAGTCCATTTCTCCTCAGGAGTAAACAACTCTAGAGATGTGTAAAGTCACCTATTTAAGGTGTAAACAGTATAGGCTACAACTTCTACCCAAAAGTTTTCACTTAGGATAGCATCAGAAAGCAAACATCTTACCCTTTCTATTATAGTTCTATTTAACCTCTCAGCAACCCCATTCTATTGAGGTATGTACCTCACAGGCCTATGCCTAGTTATACCATTCTCACTACAGTATTTGTCAAAGTCCTCATTTTAAAATTCAAGCCCATTGTCAATTCTAAAGTATTTTAACCTTTTAATGTTTGTGTTTCTATCATAGCTTTCCATTCTTTAAACTTACTAAAGACTTGGTCCTTAGTTTTAAGGAAGTATATTCAACTCTTCCTAGAAAAAAAACTTGGTCCTTAATTTTAAGGAAGTATATTCAACTCTTCTTAGAAAAATCATCTATTAAGGTTAGAAAATATCTTGAGCCACTAAGGCTTGGTATAGGAAATGGTCCCCATAGGTCAAAATGAACATAGTCCAGTATTCCTTTGGTGGTATGCTGAGATTTTGTGAAGCTCTGTCTGGTAGCTTTCCCTAAAATACAGTGTTCACAGTAGGAAAGATGCTCACTGATCCCTTTGGGCACCCTGTTTAGACAATGCTTGAATCCCTTTTGCACTGATCTAGGATAGTCTTTTGTGCCACAAGTTTGTCTGTTGCTTTGATGGGCATTGAAACACTAAAATCAACAGAATGTTTTTAGGCTTTTGCAAATGAAAATAAGGCTCGAAGAGGAAAAACTACTTATTGCTTTGAGAAATCAGCTGAAGGCTAATACCTTATGCTAAAAGCACAATCCACGTGAAAGAAGATCTTGACCTTATACGTTGACGATCTGATTTAGTTACTAGCACTCACTGAAAATTAATTGCTTTGAATGACTAACAAAAATCGATATTCTTTCTTTTAGATGAAAAACGAGAGAGAAAAGAAAGATGAAGAAATTCTGTCGAAATGCTGCAAGAATGGTGATGAAGATGAAGAACCTGAACAAGAAGATGGAATAGAGGAAGAGAAGAAGCAAGGACACCAAGGATTTACGTGGTTCGGCCCAAAATAGCCTACATCCACGGAGAGAAGCTGATTACTTAGATCTGGAGAGAGTTTTTTTTATTACAGATGAGTGTCTTACTATCTTCTTTTTACTTTTCAATGTATATTACAATACACATGTAAGGACTACAAATGTATTTATAGATCTATTTTTTTGTATAACTATTCCAACGAACTTTTGAAGTTGATTTCACTTCCTTTTATTAACACTATCTCTGTCAAGTTTATTGTTGAAACAGTGTAGACACTAGTCATCATCTCTACTCCTCTTACTATATAGAGATCATCAACTTTTTCACCAACCAAAACTACCTTAGAATCCTTAATCACTTCTAGGATTCCATCCTTTTCTCTGCACTCACACCCAATAAAGTCAAGCATACTCAGAGATATCAAATTTCTCTTGAGTAAAGGTACATGTCTCACATTTCTAAGAAACCGATTGTTCTATCCTTTAGCTTTAAGGATACTAAACCAACCCCTTTGATTTTACAGGCTTTATTGTTCCCCATGTACATAGATTCTCCATCTACATCCTTGTAGGTATTAAACCAAGGTCTAAATGGTGTCATATGATAGGTACAACCAAAGTCAAGTACCCAATCATGCTTCCCAAGAGGACTTATTTGGTTGTTTTTGTTTCTAGTAGAGGCTAAAGCATCAGAATAGGAATAAGACCCTTCAACCACTGAGGCTTCTGGCTATTTTCTTTTCCGATCTTTCTTTTTTCCTATTTTTCCATTTGAAACTGTAGCAATCCCTCACTAAGTGTCCTTTCTTCTTACAGTAATTACATCTCAGTTTGGTTTTTGGTTTATGCTCTTCACCAGACTTATTCTTAGTCTCTTTAGAATGATTCTGCTTGTTCTTGCCCTTGATAAATAGCCCTTCTGCACTAGGCTATTACTTTTTGACTGTATGAAGCTCTAACTCCCTAGTTCTCAATGCTGAAATAATGGCATTAGTGGCAACCCAAAATAACAGCTCATCCTATTTAACAAATGCAAACAAAACTCATAAGCTCTCTATTCCACAAATTTCAATCATAGAGCATGTCACCATTGAGTACCTTTGTTAGCAATATGCTAGATTGTTTGTTGTATGAACTTGGCAAGTGTTTTGCATCTCTAATAAAATGGAAGAGAACATTAGTATGTTTAGTTCGATGATGGAGGATTCATTGACAAGAACAAGGCACTTTGCCTATCGTACAATATATTTTCACATTGCATTTAGTCGAAAGAGATACATTTAGCAGCAACAACAAACAACAACTGACTTCCAGCCGATCACATACAACAAGAGTGAAAGCATAACTTGTCTATGATCTCCTTCTACCTGAATCAGCAGGATAATTACAGTCTACAAAGCCAACCAAAAAATCTAAATTTTCAACTGAAATTGAATAAGTCAGAGCAAGATTAGAAGAATTCTTGAGGCCTGTTTAATAATGTTTCCATTTCTCGCTTTTCGTTTCATATTTCCTGTTTCTTGTTTCTTGTTTTTTAAGAACTAGAATCAGGAATATGTTTGGTAACTATTTCTATTTCTTATTTCTTGAAAAAAAGAACAAAAACAGAAATTTATTTGATAATCACTTCTTGTTTCTTGTTTCTTGTATTTTTTCCTTACTTTTTCTCCTATTTTATACTTGCATAAATATGTATAAAAAAACAATTATAAAACATAATTTACATGATCAAATATACATAAATCTCGACGAAAAATTAATAACGATAATAGAATTATTTCTATCATTTATATGTTGCTAAATTTTGATTTGCAATATTATTTCTCACTCAAATCATTTGTTTAAAATGATATTAACTCAAATCCAACTAAATTGTATAATTATGTAAGTGTTGTGGTTGTAAAATATTAACGTGATTGAAATAAATGTCTTAATAAACACAATTTATGAAGGTATCAAAAATTTTTTAAAAAATTAAATTTAAAATAATATATAAAAATGCCTATTGTAAAATTTAAAATTTAAAATTAAAAAATATACAATATACATATTAAAATTCTGAAATTTTGAAAATCAGAATAATATAAAAGATAATATGGAAAATAAAGTAATGCAGAAAGAAGAAAGAAATATAAAACTAAAAAAGAAATGACTTACTTGAGAATCAAACCAGAGTTCTAAAGCTTGAGGAAAGGTGGGATTCGCCTGTTTACCAACGAAGACTAGTTTTTGTTTCATATTAGAAACAGTTGTAAATAAATAGAAATGCATTAGGAAAACTAACATTATCTACTTTCTTAAATTTGACTCCATTTTGAAAAATATTTCTCAAATTTTAGAAACTAAAAATATGAATGATTAGCAAACAAGTCAGTTTTTTTAAAAAATAAAAAATAAAAATAGAAAATAGGAAAGAGAAACGTTATCAAATGGACACTTAAATGTACAATAATATCCATAACTCATGAAACAACTTACAACGTTCATTGAATGTGCGAGATCAGGTCTGCAACATACATCATATTTCCATCCAAGGGTGTACTTCCAACCAAAACGGACTAAAATAAAAGAAATTAGACCTTCCAAAACTTTAAAGATCAAAATTAGAAGGAAAAAAAAAGCCCTAAAAGGGTTTTTTTTTTTTTTTTTTTTTTTTTTTTTTTTTTTTTTTTTTTTTTTTTTTTTTTTAGCTAACAAAACTAAAAAAAGTTAATAGACTAAAACTATACTAAATTTTTCACTTAATTGTAAAGTAGTTTTTTTGGGTAAAAGACACTACAAGAGTTTTGGTTATTCCTAACGACCAAAAAAGCGTCGGCGGTTTTAACCTCTCTTGATAGTAAAAATAAGCATTGGGATTTTAAATACTCCTGACGGTCACCTAAGGAACCGTCGATCTTATTGCACTTTTTTCCGACAGTTATATTCGACCGTCCGACTTTTTAATTTCTCCCAACGGTGTGCAATAACCATGGGGAGTTATTATTTAAGCCCGACAATGGTTAATTATTCGTCAGACAAGGTGTGCAGTATACAAAACCCATCTACTGAAATATTTTAGGTTATCCCGATGGTACTCAACAACCGTCGGGAGTTTCTAATCAAGCTCGACGGTTCCATGTAATCGTCGGATAGAGTCTTTTGGAATTTGCTGAATTTCGACCGACGATTGTGTGGTTCACCATCGACAGTTATAAACTATATCTCAACGGTGTTCAGTCAACCATCGGGCACTCGAAGAGACTTTTGTTATTTGGTGAACTTTGAATGACAGTTGTGTCAGAACACCGTCGGGATTGCAAGTCTTAATGGAATTTAGTGTACTTCGACCGACGGTTGTGTCAGGCTACCATCGAGAGTTCCAAACTATATCTCGACGATGATCAGCCAACTGTCGGGCACTCGAAGAGTCTTTTTGGAATTTGGTGAACTTTGGCCGACGGTTGTGTCAGAACACCATTGGGATTGCGAGTCTTTCTAGAATTTGGTGAACTTCGAACGACGGTTGTGTCGGACTACCATCGGGAGTTCGAAGTTCCGCCGATGGTGAGTGGGTGAGCGTCGGCACTTATCAACTATATCCCGACGTTCTGTTAGACAACTGTCAGAAAAATGTTCAATATAAATAGCCTTCTTCTTGATTCTTCTTCTTCCCCTCTCGATTTCGTTCGTCCGTTCTTCTCTGTCGTTCGATTTCCCCCTCGATTTCATTCGTCCACCGTCGTCTGGTCACCATCTCTGATTTTCCCCTCGTTAGACTGGTTTTTTTTTTTTATTCATTCTGTTAGCTCTATTATACATAAATAGTTTGAATATGTATGTTAGCTCTATTATGCATAAATAGTTTAAATAAATAAATATGTATGTTATGTTTGTTTGAATATGTATGGGAAGAAGAAGAAGGTTGATTCTCGAAATGTTGAAAATTATGTATGTTTGTTTGAACATGTTTGAAGAAGGTTGATTTTTATGCTCTATTATGCATGAATATGCATGTGTTTGAAAATTACGTAGGATCCACAACTTTTATTATTTATAGTCTCATTGCAATTACACCAATTTAATTATGGTTTGGTTAACGTGGCTCGATAAGTTTTTTATCATGGTTTTGACATGTTATTAACACCATAAAAAAATCTCACTTTTTTATTTAATTATAATGAATTTTCACTATAATTGGATTAATGCATAAATATAACTAATATGAAAGATTCAACATATAACAAAATCGTTTATTTAAAATTTTCATGTTGAGTGTGGGATTGAATCTATTTATTGGTTTTATTGTCTCCTTTGATTGACATTTTTCGTTTATATCTTACTTCCTCTTGTTGGCTGTTTTGAAAGAATTTGCAGTTTTTCTTTTACCTTAAATAAACTCCTAAAAGAAAAGATTTGAAAACATCAAGTAGAAAATCTTTATATTTTTTTCCCTTTTCTTGAGATAAGTTAACTACAACATTAATATCAATGCACTCAATTTGATTATTCAATTGTTAATCTATAGCAAATTAGACACTAAGAATTAGTAGATTCTTATCTTAAATTCTATCATTTTGATCCATAAAAATTAAATAAAAATGAAAATGAAAAGGGATCATAATAGTCACCTTTTGAAAGTAAGAAAATTAAAATGAACATTGAAAATAAAAGAACTAAAATAAATCAAAGACGAAAATGTGAATGTGAATATGCCATGCTTATCTTCTTTAATCATAAGCCATGCTTATCTTTGGAATTCAAATATGTGAATGTGCTAAAATAAGTAGCAAAGGCCTAAAATTTAATCGTTGTTAGTCTAGATTGATCATTTAGATTAACATACTAAAATTGAATCTAACGCCAAAAGGGTTAGGTCAATTTTGGTTTTCATAAAATTGTTCTAGGAAAATAGTCGAGAAAAACAAGATGTCCATGCAGAAAATGTATGAATGCTAGGTGGGAGGCAATAGATGGAGTTGAACGACATTTATTTATTAATGGAATTTCTCCATCTTATCATCAATGGGTATATCATGGAGACCTAGTCGACTTGTCTAGGGGATACGAGAGTCACACATCTCAATTGACATATGATGATAGATTAAGTACGACAAAGATGAATGTTATAGATGAAGAAAATGACCTTTTGAATATTATAAATGATCTACAGTTTCCAATTGCTTATGTAAATGAGGAAGAAAACGAGGATGAGATGCATACCAATGCCCAAGAAAGAGATGACAATTCAAGCTTATTTGAAGACTTAATGAATGAAGCATGCAACCAGTTGTACCTTGGTTGTACAAATTTCTCGTCATTATTGTTCTTGGTGAGGTTGATGCATATTAAGGTTCTTATCGGTTGGATTAACAAGTCGTTTGATTTGTTACTTGAATTGTTAAAAGAAGCATTTTCCGTTGGAGCATCTATATCTAGTTCATTTTATGAAGCTAAAAGAAAATTGCATGACTTAGGACTTGGTTATGAGTGTATTCATGCTTGCAAATATGATTCCATCCTCTATTGGAAAGAATTTGTTGATTTGCAATAGTGTCCAGTATGTGGTGAATCTCGGTACAAAGTTGAATCTAAACAAAGTAAAAAGATTCCACATAAAATTTTACGACATTTTCCTTTAATACCAAGATTGAAGCGATTGTTTGCATCTAAGCATATTGCACCTGAAATGAGGTGGCATAAAGAGAAATGTATTGAAATTAATGGAGTATTGTGACATCCAGCTGATGCTGAAGGGTGGAAGCATTTTGATAGTGAGTTTCCTCAGTTTTCTTCAGACCCATGTAATGGTAGTTTAGGACTAGCTTTAGATGGATTCAGTCTATTTGGGAATATGAGTACTTCATATAGTATATAGCCAGTGGTGCTCATTCCTTACAACTTTCCACCTTGAAAATACATGAAAGAGACAAATTTCATTGTCTCCCTTCTTATACCCGGTTCAAAACCTCCTGAAAAAAAATTGATATTTACTTATAGCCATTGATTGAAGAGTTAAAGGAGTTATGGAATGATGGTGTGCATACTTACGTTTGTGTTAGCCATGAATACTTTCAACTACATGCTTGCTTATTCTGGACTATTAATGACTTCCCTATGTATGGTGACCTATCTAGATGGAGTACCAAAGGTTATCAAGTATGCCCTATTTGTAAAGAGAATCATCATCAATGAGGCTAAGAGGAAAACAATATCTTATGGGGCATCAACGTTATCTTCCAGATAATCACAGTTGCCGCAAAAGCAAACAATTTGATGGAAAAGTGGAACGTAGACCTCTTTCAGTTGACATGGATGGAGAAGATATCTTACGAGAGGTGAACTTGTTAAACTTTCCCGTGCTTAGTAAACATCCAAAGAAATGTGATAAAAAACAGAAACGAAGTTTAAATTGGAATAAAAAAAGTATATTTTTTTCAACTTCCATATTGGTCGAAACTTTTATTGAGACATAAGTTGGATGTTATGCATATTGAAAATAATATTTGTGATAATTTGGTAGGCACATTGTTAAATATTGAGGGAAAGAATAAGGATACAACTAATGCTCGTTTGGATTTAGAAGATCTAAATATATGGAAAGAACTATACCTACAAAAAGTAGGAGACAAAGTTGTAAAGCCACACGCTGCATACACATTGACTACTAATGATAAGATTGCATTCTGTAAGTGGATGAAATCAGTCAAATTTTCTGATGGGTTTGTACCCAATATATCAAGATGTGTGAGTGAGAAAGATCGAAACTTATGGGGGCTAAAAACTCACGACTCGCATCCTCTACCTCAAAGGCTTCTTCCAATTGGTGTTCGAGCATACTTGAAAAAAGACGTGTCCATTGTTTTCGTTGAGTTATGCAAATTTTTCTGTGATCGTTGTGCAAAAACAATATCTATAGAGGGATTTGGATTGATTACAAAGAGATATTATAATCATACTTTGTAAGTAATAAAAAATATTTCCACCGGCATTATTTTATATAATGGTGCACCTAGCAATCCATTTTCCCTATGCAACAAGAGTTGCAGGTCCAGTTAGTTAGAGTTGGATGTACCCTATTAAAAGAAGCTTACGGATATTGAAACAATATGTAAGAAACAAAGCATGTCCTAAGGGTTCTATAGCAGAAGCATATATAATGAGTGAATCGTTGGAATTTTGTTCTTTGTACATAACTAGAATTGAGACAATGTTCAATAGAGATGAAAGAAATGATGATAGAATTCCAGAGGATGAGATATTTGGTGAATTTTCGATGTTCAGACAAAATGCACTACCATTAGAAGCACCAAGAGTAAGGACATTATCGAAAGAAGAGAAATGCAGTGCACATTGGTACATCTTAAACAATTGTGCAGAAATTAAGTCTTATCAAACGTAAGTTTTGAACATTCTATTTTAATTCATTATTTTGATACAAAGTGTGAAATATAAAATTGAGACATGTTTCTTACTTATAGGCAATATTTGAGACTAATTTGACATGAAGCTCAAAGTTAGAATGATTTATACAAAGGGCACCAACGGGCTTTCCTGATTGGTTCAAATCTCATGTAAGTATGAGTTTAAAAGACCAATAAAAATTCAATCGACTACTAATGATAGGTGACATTACTTTTTACAGGTTCTTTCATTGTGTGAAAATGGAGATATGTCTGATGACATATATTAACTAGCAATGGGGCCAAGTTCAGAAGTTCGCTCATACAGTGATGCATTGTTAATGGAGTGCACTATCATAGTATTGAATGTGATAATTTCAAAGTACGCAAAATAGCGGGATCATGGTGCATTCAGAAAGTGAAGGTGGAGGTAATCTCCATAATTTCTATGGTGTTGCCAATGAAGTATTAGGCTTTCAGTATGCCAAGAGAAGACATGTAATTATGTTTAAGTGTACTTGGTTCGATACATACCCTAAAAAGATAAATAGAGTACACATGGATTTGGGGTATATATTAATTAATACAGCCCGTCATTGGTTTGTTAACGAGCCTTTTGTATTTGCCAATTAAGCCAAACAAGTGTTTTGCATTAACGATCCTAAATATGGTAATAATTGGAAAGTGGTGTAAGTAGTCGAAAACAAGCGTGTGGGACATGCTAAAAGCAGAAGAACGTGAGAATGCCAACATGAGTTGTTAGAATTGGTGAATAGTATTACTTGTACAATCGATGAATCAATGAATGATATCAGTTTATGTAGAGTTGATATTGATCCTATAGTTGTAGAAGAACAAATAATTCAGTGAGTTGATGATGACTTCATAAATGACAAGGAAGAGGATGTACAATTATCTTCTAATAAGAGTTTGAGTTTCGATGAACATCTTAATGATACAGAATAAACATGTAAATATGTATTTTTTTCAATGAGCATGTAGGTCACACACTTGTTTCTTTTTCATTTCATAACTTACATATTGTTGTATAACATATATATTATTGTTTACATAAGAACAGTGGTTGGTCCTACTGATGAGGAGGCAATACTGGAGTACTTACAGTCAGAGCATATTGGTGCATCATCCTCTGTGGGAGATAATACAAGTAATTTTATATCCATATTTTTATATAAACTAATGTTTCATTAAACTAACGACGTATAATTTCTTCAGAGTTTAGTTGTACGACTACTAGGGCTGGACGTGGATACTCTCGAAATGTTGATTTGGATAAACATGTTCAACAATTTGGGAGAATTCCTATCGAGATCGACCCTAAATGGGAGAAACCAACTTGCAATAATGCAACGAGGTTTAGCAATGCTATTGGTACCAACATTTGGGAATCTTTTTTCGTTCATTATGGATCATGGAGAGAGGTACCAATAGAAACATGGGAGCTTGTTAAGAGTCGATTATTGGTAAGATGGTCAATTTATATTTTAAAAATTATATATGTATCAGTTTCCATATTAATTAGTTTTTCTTTTCTTTCTTAATTCAAAATCATTTTGTGTTAGACTTGACCAGCAGACTGGTCAATGATTTCATCGATGAATAGATGAAAAATTCGTTCAAAGAGTATAGGAGAAACTACACAAACACTACAAGAAATATGCAAGTCCTAAAGAGGCACGAGCATACCCACTTGATCGCCTTAAAGACGACATAGAGGATTGGCAATTTTTATGCAACAAGTTTGAATCCAAAAACTGGAAAGTAGTAATTTGTGCTTTTTTTTTTTTTTTTTTGTTTACTTACATTTCAATGACTCATTTCATCTTAATTTCTTAAAAAGTGGCAGAGTCGAATCAAAGGAATAGGTCAGCCTTAAAGTACACCTATATAGCTGGTTCGAAGACTTTCATACGCATAAGAGAATACACGGTAAGCTGGTTAAAGTACACTCATAAAGCTGGTTAAAGTATAGTCATCTTAATATCTCATTTTCTTGTTAATTGTTTTACAGAAAGGAGTGATAACACATTTGTTAATCAGGCTGCGAATGATGCATATGTAAGTTTTTATTCCTCAATGTAAATTTATTCATATACAATTGTCATACAATAATTAGTCTTAATTATTGATGTAGAGTCAAATAGTTGAGCTGAGCCAATCCTCCACCCAAAAAGGGTCTGAACGAATATCGGAGGAAGAAATATGCAAGAAAGTGTTGGGTGCAGAAGTGGGCCTTGGTAGGACACCAAAGGGTAAAAAAGTGAAAAAAATATAAGGGATCATAATCTAATGCATCTTCATCAAGAATTATAGAGGAGCAACAACAAGAGATAGAATCCTTAAAGGCTAGATTGGCTAGATTTGACAAACAGGACGCCAGAACACAATCTGAGATGAAGGATATGAAAGCTAGGTATGTGCTCTTTGACTTTCGTAGTAAACTTAATTATAAGATTGTGTATGTTGTTATCCTACAGTTATGGTAACAATATAAATGTATAGTTATGTAAAGTATAGTTAACATTCTGAAGTTGAGTTTGAATTTCATTTTATGCTAAATTAGATCATTGTGTATGTTGTTATTTTGCAGTTATGGTAACAACATAAATATATAGATATGCATTTCAGTTAGTTTTTATATTACGATTGAGAATAATTTTGGGGGTGGGGGGTGGGAGGGTTTTTCAGTTGAGAATGTAAGTTAGTTTGTTTCAGTTGAGAGTGTAAGTCGGTTTGTTTCGATTGATTGTGTAAGTTAGTTTTCAGTTGATTGTGTAAGTTAGTTTGTTTATTACGATTGAGAATAATTTTGGGGGGTGGGGGAGGGGGTGTTTTAGTTGATTGTGTAAGTTAGTTAGTTTGTTTGTGTAAGTTAGTTTGTTTTAGTTGATTGTGTAAGTTAGTTTGTTTATTACTAAGTTAGTTTTTTTATTACGATTAAGAATAATTTATTTATTTTTTTTTTTTGGAGGGGAGAGGGGGGAGGGGTGGAGTTGATTATGTAAGTTAGTTTGTTTGAGTTAGTTAGTTTGTTTCAGTTGATTACATATCTATATTTAAATACAAGTATGTTTAAGTTTAAGTTATAATTGAGTTGGTTTGTTGGTTTGTTAGGTTTATGATTGAGGTAAGTTGGTTTCTTTATGATTTAGATAAGTTGATTTTTAGGTTTGTTTATGATTGAGATAAGTTAGTTTCTTGGTTTGTTTATGATTTAGGTAAGTTGGTTTGTTTATGATTGAGTTCAATTCATTAATGTTCTTAGTTGGTTTCTTTGTTTTTTGGTTTGTTTATGATTGAAGTAAGTTGGTTTGTTTAGTTGAGATTGGTATATAGTATATTGAGCATTAATCTTATTTAAATTTGTATTTTGTAGGTATATGGAGATTTTTGTTGAAGATGCATCTCTCGGCAAGCGTATTTAGGTTGTAGATTTTTGTTAATTTTATTTTGGGTTTAGGAATTGTGTATCTCCCAATATGTACTTTGTTATCATGTAATATTTTTTTCGATTAAGAAATTGTAGATGTTATAGAAACTCTTGGATTAAGGTTGTAGATTCAAATGTGTTTTCTATATATTATTAATCTATTATGGACATTTACTTCATTTTGGCAATCTTATTTTAGTTCGATTGATATATTTAAGATTCAAACAGGTATGACATTTGGAAAAAAAAACAGATCTAAAAAAAGAAAATAAATAAAAAGATTTGAATACCTATTTAAATCTGTTTATTTATTTAAAGAAATCCTAACGGTTTCCTGACGGTAGAGGGGTTGGGCAAAGAACTCCCGATGGTGACTAGACACCGTCAGACTTTAAAGATATCCTGACGGTGGCTAGAGACCGTCGAGGTTAAGGGTATAGCGCTACAATCCCCAACCATCGGGTGAGATATATCCCGACGATCTACATGACCGTCGGACAAAAGTAAAATACCAAACACCGTCACCGTCGAGATAAATTATCTCATCCTGGCAGTTCAAAGACTGTCAGGCTAATAGTACCATCCCGACAATATACCGTCGGGGGTTGTGCCTTTTTTCCGACTGCTTTCTTTAGGGTCGGGGGAAAAGCCTCATCCTTCTCCATTGAGATAATTCTTTTCCCCTACAGTAGGGCTTCCAAACCGTCGGGAAAGGTTTTCCCGGTGAAGCTTCGCTAACGGTTCGGCCGATGACGTTTAAGCCGTTGGGAAAGGTTGTCCTGACAATGTTCTTAGCTTCTGCCAACGACCCCAGCGTTGGGATAAACCCAATTCTTGTAGTGAAAAAATCGTAAAATGGTTTTAAATCAATCTAAAATATACAAGGTGAATTTTTTATACCTCGAAGATACAAATCGTAAAATGTCCAATAAGATGAGTAGGAAAGTTCTCTATGTTACTTAAAATTTTAGAATAAATACAAAATGTTTTTGGATTTTGATAAATGTAATAAACTTAGGTAATTTTTTAAAAGGAATAGAAAAAATGTCAAACTATTTATAGAAATAGAAAAAAAGATATTGATAGATACTAATAAACTTCTATCAGTGTTTATTGATTATAGGCTTCCATCAATTTTTATCGCTGATAAGCACCGATAGACTTCTATCAACCTCTATAAAAGAAGATTAAAATTTTACTATTTTTTAAAAAATTTTCTTATTTTTCTATTTTTGAAAATCTCTCATTTTAAAAATCATGTAATTAACTTTGTCTCCTTTCAACATCAATTCTTTCTACTCTATTATGTTTGGAGATTGTTATGGTCAATCATTAAATTCTGACGTTATGACGTTCTAATATCATTCATCAGCATGAAGACAAAATGAACATTTTCGAATGTTTATCGGTAATTTATTGTTTATCTTTTATAAGAGATATTGTTGTCGTCATATATTAAAGAAATGAAATCAAGTCCGAGATATTCTAGATGCGACAATTTTAATTAATGATATGCAACAATGACAATATTATATTTTGTTGTGATAAGTGAAAGCATAGATTTCATACATAACTATAATTCTTTTAAATGTTTTATTGCTTGATATTATTAAAAAAATTTATATATAGTTTTAAAATCAAAATCCAAAACAAAATTGTGTTTCAATTATAAAATTATATATTTTACTTTTAGATAAAGGACACAATAGGAATGATATGTCTTTTAATTGTAAGATTATATTATTTTAATTTTAGATACTTAAAGGACATAATAGGTAATAATATGTAGATATTTAAAAGAAAAATTGGAACATACGAACTCCCGTTCAAAGCGTGCCAATTTGTATATGGTATGAATTAAAATATTATCGATTAAAGATTTTTTCCTTTTTTCTAAAAAAAATATATTATTAGATTACAGATTTAGAGATTTTTTTTTTCCTAATATTATTATTTTGGGTGAATTATAAGTTTAATCTCTTAATTTTAAAATTTGTGTCTATTTAGATTTTAAGTTTTTAAAATTGTATTTATCTAGTGATTCAGCTTTAAATGTTTTTCAACTCACAAATAACTGGACATAGAATTGAAATGTTTAGAATTTTATTTGACATAATATTTAAAATTTTATTGAAAAATCAATTAATTTTATTTTTTCTTAAATTTTGTCAAGAATCTATAATAAACATAGAAATAAGAGTTAAAAGAAATTTATTAGATACAACAAAATTAAAGGTTAGAAACCTATTAGCTACTTTTGAAAATTCAAAAGAGTTCGTTTGATAACTATTTAATTTTTAATTTTAAAAATTAAATTATAAGCATCTCTTCCACTTCTAAATTTCTTGCCTTTTCATCTATTTTTTTTTATCAATATTTTCAAAATCCAAACCAAGTTTTGAGAACCGAAATTTTTTTTTTTTTTAAAAAAAGTAGTTTTTGGATTTTACGATTTTGTTAAGAATATATCTCTTATACTTAAAGTAAGATACAAATCATGATAAGAAATTAAAAGAAAATAAACTTGATTTTAAAAATAAAAAACAAAATAATTATCGAAACGAAATCTAAATTTGTAATATTGAGAGTTATCAACATGGTATGGATACGGATTATCTTAACATCAAAGAAGGCTTGGGTTTTCATCCTTTGACAGGTGCACGTAGGTGTTTTTTATTTTACCGAGCAACGATTAGGTGCTGATATATTCATGCATCATTTTTTATTACATCAGATGGCAAAAAGTTTTAACTTTTTTTTTTAAAAAAAAGTATATTTGCTACGTGATAAATTTTAATTGAACAATTAGACAATACAAATTTTAAATTTTATATATATATATAATTTTAAAAAATATATATTTAATTCAATTTTACAGTGGATGCGATTACTTATTTTACTGAGTTTATTTGATTAATTAACATTCCATAATTTAAATATATTTAATTAATTACTTAAGATTAGTTAAATGAAGTTAGTACAAAAATTTATTTTTTAATTATCATATTGATTACTTATTAATTATTCATAATCGACTAATTATCTATTGTGATTACTTTCTATTACTTCATTTATTGCTATCATAATATAATTTTAAAATTTTGTGTGGGTGGTCTTTGTGGGCTGTTCGGAGTGAGGTTGGGAGGTCTTGGTATTTGAGGGCTATCTTACGTAGTAGAGATAGATTGAAGCATATGGTTCGTTTGATGGTCGGCGATGGTCGGTCTTGTTTTGTTTGATGGGATCCTTGGCTGTCGGGAGGTGCGATTTTGGATTCATACGGATCTACGGTGGTTTATGATGCAGGGAGTAGTTTGGAGGCGCGCTTGTCAGAGTTCATGGATGGTGAGGGAGGTTGGAGGTGGCCCACAGTGTCTTGGGAGCTGTTTGAGATCTAGGGTCTTCTTCAGACAGTGGGGCCTAGGGTGAGGGGGAGGAATATTGGGTTTGGGTGTCGGATGCTAGTCGTCGGTTTTCTATCGCTAGTGCGTGGGAGAATTTACGTCCTCGTCGTCCTAGGGTGGTTTGGGCTAATATTTTGTGGGCGAGGGGTGGTATTCCGCGCCACTCCTTCTGTGTATAGTTAGTTGTGAGGGATAGGTTGGGTACGCGGGATTGGTTGAGGAGTTGGGGAGTGTTGTCAGAGGTGTATGTCTTCTGTGTGAGGGAGGTATGGAGTCGCAGGATCATTTATTTTTTTAGTGTGGGTTTGGGAGAGAGG
The DNA here is from genome assembly GCF_027475165.1 of Benincasa hispida. Classification (NCBI taxonomy): domain Eukaryota; kingdom Viridiplantae; phylum Streptophyta; class Magnoliopsida; order Cucurbitales; family Cucurbitaceae; genus Benincasa; species Benincasa hispida. The sequence goes on along the minus strand of NC_143481.1, from coordinate 31,288,369 downwards.
TGTGGCTTGGGGTGTTGCGTCAGTTGGGTTCGTCACATCGGGTGGAGGGTTGGGATGTAGAGTTGAGTTGGTTGTGCCGAGTAGGGTCGGGTAAGGGGGTGCGTAGTAAATTGTTGTGTGTTTTCTAGTATACTTCCATCTACTACATCTGGCAGGAGCGTAATCGGCGGCTGCATGGAGGTCGACAACGTTGGTGTCAGCTCTGGTTCACCTTATGATCTCTACGGTTCGTGCTCGTGCTGCTTCCTGGCAGGTTGACCTTCTTGGTCTTATCTAATGTGTTTATACAGATGTTTTTTCTTTTTGATCTTTACGTTGTTCTTTGTTTTGCTGTTGTCCTTAGTTTGTGGGGTTTTGAGTTCTTTTCTTTGGCTTTCTCCCTGGTGGTCTGCGACTTTATTTTTATGTGTTTGCCCTGTCTTTGCTTGTGTTTTGTTGCTTTGATGCCTTGATCCCGGGCTATGGGATCCCCCTTATTGTTGTATAATAATATCAACTATTCTAAAAAAAAATTTGATAAATTTCTCTATATTAGTAATGTATTTTCTTCTATTAATTAATTAAACTTAGATAAATTTATATTCGGTGATACTAACTTAATTAATTAAAAATAATTAAGTTTTAAAGTATAAGTAATATGAAATTCAGTACATATATTAATGGGTTAGTTGTAATTATAAATTACTTAATTTTCAAAAATTTATAATTAAAATTATATAAGAATGTCATGCTTAATTCCATGAACTAAATATAAAGATAATTTTTTTCATAAAAATCTTATAGCATTTCTCAAGCATAATCAAACATAGCCATCCTTTAGTTGTCGCTCGCCTTCCATTGATGACCAACCTCTTATCCCCGTGGATTGTAGCGATGTCAATGCCACCCTCCATCATTGTTCGATATCAATATCGTTATTTCAATTTTACGGATATATCGATAAAATATCGATATCAACGGATATTTCTATAAGTCATGAAATTTATAAATTTTATTTAAATTAATAGTTAAGTTATCTTTAAAACTAAGTTATGGATATTGTTATTAATAGTATATTCATATTTGACTAAATAAATTATATATTTTATGTTTTACAAACATTTATAAAAAGATGTTGGAAATATCCATAGATATTTAGTATTGACATCGAACACTACTTCGATTTACAAATATATGGGTGGATATATTGACATATCCACAGATATTTTCATCATTGACCATTGTAACCTCATAGCGTTGCCACTGCCCTTATGTTGCCATCAGTAGGTATTTTGGGCTCTTTTGTTTTTTTCCCTTGATCCTGAATATTATTCAGTTCTTGGCTCGATATTTATTTACTTGGCCTGTTGCTTTGACTCTAGGCCTCAAGTGTCTAGCCATTGTTTAGTTTATGTCTGATTAATTTCTATTCGAGAGAGAGGGCATTAAGTTAAATCTAACTTGTGCTAGTGTTCAACTTTGCACGAGAGTGATAGGCGAGCGATAGAGATTGATAATGAAGAATCGTAGAGTGTCATGCTTAGTTATATAATTGCACACAATCGGGCTATTGACTAGGTGTAAAAAAAGGTATGTGCTCGATAGATGATACCTGGATGTTAGGCTTCTAGACTTATATGTGGCATAAAATCAATTTAAGGATTAAATAGTTGATTTAATTAATCATTAATGAAGTTAATACCCTAGAATGTGTCTCTATCTAGTTGTCATTTTGTTTGTTAACATCCATTAATTTTTTTAGTTTAGGTTCTTATGAAGAGTTGGTCCCCTAAATAAAATTAGAACCATCTCTATGATAGCTAAAAAAGTTAATTACCTAATATCTACAAGATGATACTCGGTCTCAAACCATTATAACCTATATTATAATTTAACATGTTCAATGGCTCGTATTTGAGCTTTAAAAAGTCTTCTAATCTTCTAAAAATCTTTTGACCTTCAGTCTTAAGATCTTTATAACAGCAACATTTGATCTTTCAAAGCTTCAAACTTTAGATCTATAAGAGAGCAAAAGTTGATCTTGGGAGTTTTAACCTTCAAAGTCTTCCAGGCTTCGAAAGAGTTATAATCTTCCAAGCTTCAGGGTTTTCAATATTCTTTCCCTCTTTTCCCCCAAAAAATGTAGGTTTTCTAGATTATAAGGACGATTAGTCCACTTCTCCTCAGGAGTAAAGAACTCTAGAGATGTGTGACGACACCTAGTCAAGGTATAAACAGTGTAGGCTGTAGCTTCTGTCCAAAAGTTTTCACTTAGAATAGCATCAGAAAGCAAACATCTTACCGTTTCCATTATAGTTCCGTTTAACCTCTCAACAAACCCATTCTATTAAGGTGTGTACCTTACAGTCCTATGCCTAATTATACCATTCTCACTACAGTATTTGTCAAAGTCCTCATTACAAAATTCAAGCCCATTGTTGGTTTTAAAGTATTTTAACATTTTAGATGTTTTTATTTCTATCATAGCTTTCCATTCTTTAAACTTCCTAAAGACGTGGTCTTTAGTTTTAAGGAAGTATATCGACTCTTCCTAGAAAAATCATCTATTAAGGTTAGAAAATACCTTGAACTACTAAGCCTTGGTGTAGGAAATGGTCCCCAGAGGTCAGAATGAGCATAGTTCAATATTCTTTTGGTGGTATACTGAGATTTTGTGAAGCTCTATCTGGTAGCTTTCCTTAAAATACAGTGTTCACACAAGAAAAGATGCTCACCGATCCCTTTGGGCAGTATACCCTCTTTGGACAGTGCTTGAATCCCTTTTGCACTGATCTGGGATAGTTTTTTGTGCCACAAATCTACCTCTGTCAAGTTTGCTGTTGAAACAATGTAGACACTAGTCATCATCTCTACTTCTCTTACTATATAGAGATCATTAACTTTTTCACCAACCAAAACTACCTTAGAATCCTTAATCACCTCTAGGATTCCATCCTTTCCTCTGCACTTACACCCAATAGAGTCAAGCATACCTAGAGATATCAAATTTCTCTTGAGTAAAGGTACATGTCTCACATTTCTAAGAAGTTTGATTGATCCATCCTTTAGTTTTAAGGATATTGAACCAACCTCTTTGATTTTGCAAGCTTCATTGTTCCCCATGTACACAGATTCTCGATCCACATCATTGTAGGTATTAAAGCAAGGTCTAAAGGGTGTCATATGATAGGTACAGCCAGAGTCAAGTACCCAGTCATGCTTCCAAATAGGACTTATTTGGTTTGTTTTATTTCTATTAGAGGTTAAAGCATCAGAATAGAAATAGGACCCTTCAATCACTAAGGCTTTCTGTTTATTTCCTTTTTGATCCGTCTCTTTTTCATGATTTTTCCATTTTAAACTGTAGAAATCCTTTATTAAGTGTCGTTTCTTCTTACAGTAATTACATCTCAGTTTGGTTTTTTATTTATGCTCTTCACCAGACTGATTCTTAGTCCCTTTAGAATGATTCTGCTTGTTCTTACGCCTGACAAATAGCCCTTCTGCACTAGGCTGTTCTTTTTTGATTGTATGAAGCTCCAACTCCCTAGTTCTCAATGCTGAAATAATGACATCAGTGGTGACTGACTCTCTGCCATATTTCAAGGTATTCTTTACCTCCTTATAGGCTTCGAGTAGAGAGTTCAACAAAACAAATGCTTCATTCCCATCGTCAATCATTTTTCAAGGCTCTTGAACTCAGAAACTATCTTTTTAAACTCATCTAGATTGTTTGATAGTGTTTTAGTATAATCCATCTTAAATGTGATGAACTTTTCCCTTAAAAACATCTTGTTAGGCAGATCCTTAGTTGCATAAAGACCTTCCAGCTTGACCCACATTTTGTAAGTCGTGTCTTGATCGATCATCTGTCTCAAAATCCTATCAATAAGATTAAGAACTAAAGTTCCATAGGCAGTAAGTTCCATATCTTCCCTTTCTTGAGCTATTAATGTAGGTGGCTGAGTCGATGGGTCTAAAAGGGCTCTATGGGCTTTCTGCTGTCCAAGAATAACCTCGATTTTGGCCTTCCACAGACCAACATCATCCTTTCCATCAAAATTTTCTATTTCAAATCTAGCAATAGCCATCACTGACCAGGAAAAAATGCCGAGAACGGTTTTTTTGAGTATCTTGATGCTTCAAGAATGCTGATTTTGATGATCTTCAAATTCTCTGATACCAAATTTTATTGGGTTATACTATGTTGTGTAGGCCCAATTAATCAAGATTAATCTTGAATTGGTGAAGAAATGGTTGAGGAAAGCTCTGTTTCTTCGAGTAAAGCTATCTCTTTTTTTTCTTTCTTATTCGATAAGCATTGTTAAATCCTTAATGTGTATATACTAATTATTCGATGAGTTTCTACTTGTTACTCGATGGAACTCAACGAGTATTAATCTTTACTCGATCCTACTTGATGAGATTAATCTTTACTCGAAGCCACTCGATGAGAGAAATTGTTGACTCGATGCTACTCATGAGAGAAATTCGTGACTCGATGCAATTCGATACTTTGAAAACGTTGTGATTTGCTTACAAGATCGTGTTTTCGTTGATTTGCAAAGACATAGATGAAGATTGAAGAAGAAGATAAAGAGAAGATGAAGGTGTTGGGGTTGATGCTCTAAATCTCGTAGGGTCCTGTAGTTTGTAAACATTTGTATGGACAAACAGTTTGATGATTTTTAATATGGGATATTTTATTCATTTCAGTCTATGAAATATGAGATATTTTAGTTGCATTAACCACAAAACAATAAACCAAGATTCCTGGTTATTTTGTAACTTAAGCATGTATGTGGAGACATACAAATGGATCGTGCTTTAAGTGATAACCTAAATGGTCTGTAGTATATGGATAAAGGAGGGAAACCTTATCTTGGTGACACTATGAGTGTGGCCCATTTTGCAGATGTTACAAGTGTTATAAAGTGCTACAAATGGTCTGATCCTGTTCATTCATTTATTAGACATGCGAGTGGAGATGCTCTATACAAAGAAGTTTGTATAAGACCGGACCACAAAATGTTTAGTCTCGTTATATAACGCCGTTCATGACAAAGATTTTCATTTCACTAGGATGACCATAGGTAACATGATCTTAATCTTGAGTGAATTGGGAACTCCTACCTATGAGGGCAATCCTTTGATTTATATGGGTGCGAATGGCCAGATCGCCGACTCAAACCTACCATTTTGGGGATTCGTCAGATTAGGGAGCTGGGAACTCAGCTATACAAGTCAGAATTTACTTCTTCCCCAAAGCAGAGGTAAGTAGATAAATTATTCTCTTAAGGGTTGATTCCGGAGCTTGAACAATGTGGCGCCACACCTTTTCTTGGCCCGAGAAAGATTTACTCATAGTGGGACTATGATGTATTGTTCATTAGAGGAATCAATGGTACTTAAGGTATTAGATGTAACTATAAGGGCAAAACGGTAAACTGGCCCAGATGTATGATAATAGACAGAAATGCACGTTATCATAGTACTGAGTTCTTAAACAATGATTGGATTGCATTGATGATATATGTTCAATTGCGTCCATTAAGCATAAATTCTATAATATTGCGGTCGCATGCGTCCAACGCATTAGAGCAGTTGATCTTTACATTTTTTTGCAGAATATGCGTTAACGCAATGCAGAGATTGCGATTATAGGAATACATTGGTCGAGTGCAACTTCACCGCAAGACTTTGCGTTGATCGTGCTCGCAAACATTCGCCCAAGAAGAATCACCGCAACTTGGTTAGCGCAACATGGTGGGCGCATCAGGGTGAAAGGATAATTAAGAGCGATGGGATAGAAAGCTGACGGCAGTCGGATCCAAATTAAGTTGACAGTCGATAACGATCACGAAGTACATTGAGCTTTATCGGTGACAATTATCTGGCGCATCAGTAAGGAATTAAAACTGTCCCATCTGTACAACCGGGTGAAAGAAGCCGCATTTCACCTTTGATGCCCTATAAATACCAAGTGTAATCTTCAGAAAAGGGGTTGATCAGTTAACGAATTCATCAGTGCTTCTGTTCATAGTTTTCTTTTCCATTTTACGGCGGAGCAGGAGAAGAGTGGTGATATTGGAGATCGCCAGGGCAGCTTGAGAGAGAACCTTGAGGAGTAAGAGCAGAGAGCGGGCCGACTCTCGCGAGAGCGAGAATATCTTTAGAGCACGAGTAGAAACAGTGTAAATGCCTAGCTACTAGGCTTCTTACTATGCATTGTTATTTTGTACTTCATCTCATATCTATTCAATCGAAGTTCTATTTCTACATCTGCTCACTCTCTTAATACGCATGAGTAGCTAAACTAGTTGAATTGGTTGAGAAGAACTAAGCTAACATGACCTAGGAAGTTCATCGCTTGCGATTGTCTTGTTGTATGCTGTGCAAAATACCCTTTAGAGTTACTTGAGAGAGAACCTAATGACTCGACAGAGCTAGGTTAGGATCTAAACTCGAAAGAGCCAGATTAAGTTTGCATAACCAAGAGATAGCGACTTAAAGATAAACTCTGTTTGTCAACTTGCATCAAATGCATCCTAGGAATAGGAGTGATATTATGTGGTCGCATATTTGTGTGAATGTCATGTTGTCATCGCATAAATAGAGATAGAGGTTTATGTGTAAACCCTGTAGACTTATTGCATATTAATCGCATGCGTTGTAGCCTTAGAAGTCGTAGCATTCACGCTGAGAGGTGGTTTACTATTGTATGCATGTTGCATGATCGCAAAGCATGGACGCATTCTAGGGAGTGTTAGTCGAAAATTTCCTCAACCTGTTCACCGCATATTCATCGTATTTCCCGTTTACTAACTCTTTTCAAACTCTGCTACATTCGTTATTTATTTTCAACAACGAAACCAACAAACCCAACGATTTATTCATTTAACTGGTTACCGCAAGTTTTCATAAAAATCGCCAATGCAACTATTTTCACAAGTCCCTATGTTCGACCCTAGACTTACCAGGAAACTCAGAGGAATTTACACTTGAATTTTGCTGGGGAAACTTGAGTTCACAATGCAATCCATCAACGCATATCATCCATATTTTCATTAATAAAAATAACGCATCACGTTTTTGGCGCCGTTGCTGGGGACTTCGGCAAAATAGTTGTTAACGGTAATTTTTGTGATTTCTTTGCAGAACTCTCAATCTCTGGCGAACTACGACCCGAAGATTGAGAGAACTTTTTGAAGGAGACTACGAGACCGCCAACAACAACCACAATCCGATAAAGAAGAGATGGAGGAGCAGCCTAGAGAAAGCGTACCAAATGATAATGATGTCATGGCGAATCCGATTCTGTTGGCAAACGATCGCAATAGGCCCATTAAGGACTATGCATCGCCAAACCTCTATGATTTCTCTCTGGAAATCATGATGTCTGCCTTCGACAGAAGTAGATTCGAGATGAAACTGGTGATGCTGCAGATGATCCAGACTGCAGGTCAATTCAGAGGAAGGTGCGACGAGGACCCGCACGCCCACCTCCGAAGTTTTATTGAAATCTGCAATACTTTTGTATTCCCAAACATCTCTACTAAAGAAGTTCGACTAACATTGTTCCCATTTTCTCTCTGTGATCAGGCTAGGAAATGGGCTTATTCGCTCGAACCAGGAGAGATTACTTGTTGGGAGCAGGTAGTGGAGAAATTCATGAAAAAATATTTTCCACCTACCGAGAACGCAAGACGAAGAAGGCTTATTACAAATTTTGAACAAGATATGGACGAATCGCTCAGCGATGCTTGGGAGAGGTTTAAAAGGTTGGTTCGAAATTGTTGCATAATGAGCTAATAGACTGCCTTTAAATGAAAATTTTCTATCACGATTTGAACCCTGCCTCGCAGACCGCTGCCAATGCAGAAGCTGCTGGTGGTCTGCTTGACAAAACTTACGAGGAGGCAAAGAATATTATGAACCACATCTCCAAGAATGATGAAGACTGAAAGGAGAGTGACCAGAGATTGAGACTCAAAGATTCCGATGTAAATAACGGTGCCATTGTTTCGTTACAAAACCAAATGACCGCAATGATGAATTTGATTCAAGGAATGAGATCAGCAGTCTAACACCACAAGGTGGGAAAATTAACGCAATAAGTCAAAACACCACAAGGTGTGCGACTTGCGGTGATGGGCATGTGATGGAAGATTGCTCGCAAAATCCACAGTCTGTATATTTTGTAAAGAATAATCCCTTTTCAAATACTTACAACCCCAGATGAAGAAACCACCCCAATTTTTCTTGGAAGAATCAACAACAAAATTTTCAATCTGTGGTATAAAAAGAAGGGTCACCAGGTTTCTTCCAACGCAACAACAGTGAGCAACCAAGAAAGTAGCTCACATCAGCAAACGCAATCTTCTTCTCTAGAGAGCCTATTGAAGCAATATATAGATAAATACGAGACAGTGCTTCAAGGTTGTGACATTGCGCAGTGAAAAGACTCCGGAGGGAGAAAAAAAGGATCAGAGTAGAACAACTTCCATCACAACTGAGCCCAAGATTGCAGTAATGCAAGAAGAAGAAAGAGAGAATGAAGTAGTGGAACCTGAGGTTGCGTCGACCTCAAAGTTAAATGAAACGGGAACCGTGAAATTCCAGTTACCATCTTTCCCTCAGAGGATAAGAAAGAAGAAAAATGAAGAGGTATAGTACCAATGCTTCTTATCTATGTTAAAGCAATTACATGTTAACATTCCTTTCAGTGAAGCGATTGAGGAAATTTCTGCCTATGCCAAGTTTCTGAAGGACATGGTAACTAAGAAAAGAGGCACTGAAAAATTTGCCACGGTGGAATTAACACAAAGTTCCAAATCAATTATTCCACCAAAGATGAGCGATCATGGGAACTTCCTTATTCCTTGCTCTATAGAAGGACTCTATATTGGGTAAGCCCTATGTGACTTGGGGGGCCAGCATAAATTTGATGCCACTGTCAATCTTTAGACAATTAAATGTGGGGCAACTCGTGCCCATATCAGTGACTCTCCAATTGGCTGACAGATCTCTTGTTCATCCAGAAGGTAAGATGAAAGATGTGCTGATCACAATTGATAAATTTATTTTGCCAACTGATTTTATCATTCTAGACTATGAGGCTGACAAAGATGTGTCCATCATTTTGGGGCGACCTTTCCTATCAACGGGTCATGCTCAAATTGATGTGCACAAGGGAGAAATCACTTTGAGCATAAACGGACAGAAGCTCAAATTTAACATAATTCGTGCCATGAAATTTCTAGATGAGGAAGACCTACAAGATTCTGACGATGACCTAAATTTGATTGAAAAGAATGATCACAAAGAAAAACAAAGAAGAAGGAATGATTACAATGCAAGAAGAAGAGCCAAAAGAAGAAAGAAAAACAACGCAACCTTCCCTTGTGGAACCACCAATACTTGAACTGAAGACCCTACCAGCACATTTGAAGTACGCATTTATGGGGCAAAATGAGAAGCTGTCAGTGATAATTTCCTCTGCACTCAACGCAGATCAAGAGAATGCGTTGATGGGCATTCTCAAGAAACATGTGCGAGCAATTGGTTGGACGGTCACTGATATCAGAGGAATTAGCCCCACGTACTGCATGTACCACATTCGTCTTGAGGACGACCATAAAGGAACTATTGAACATCAATGCAGATTCAACCCTGCGATGAAGAATGTCATAAAAAAGGAGATTATCAAGTGGCTGGATGCAGACATTATCTATCCCATTGCAGATAGCATGTGGGTCAGCCCCGTGCAATATGTGCCGAAGAAGGGCGAAATGACGGTAGTCCCTAATGAGAACAATGAATTAATACCGCAACTAACCATCATTGGATGGCGCATATGAATGGACAACCACAAATTGAATGCGGCCACAAAGAAAGATCACTTCCTTCTGCCATTCATTGATCAAATGCTAGACAGACTAGCAGGGAATGATTTTTACTGCTTCTTGGATGGATATGTCGGGTACAATTAAATCATGATAGCTCCTGAAGACCAAGACAAGACCACATTCATCTGCCCATATGGGACATTCGCTTTTTGCTGCATGTCGTTTGGTCTCTGCAATGCGCCGGGCACGTTTCAAAGGTGCATGATGGCGATCTTTTCAGATTTTCTCGAAGACTCAGTGGAAATATTTATGGATGACTTATCTATTTATGGGAACACTTATGAAGTCTGCCTGGCCAATTTGGAGAAAATTCTGAAAAGATGTGAAGAGACGAACCTGGTGCTCAACTTGGAAAAATGTCATTTCATAGTAAAAGAGGGTATAGTGTTGGGACACAAGGTATCCCGAGAAGGGTTGGAGGTAGACAAAGAAAAGATCGACGCAATTGAAAAGCTTCCACCTCCAACCAGCGTGAAGGTTGTGCGAAGCTTCTTGGGGCACGCTGGATTTTACAGACGATTCGTCAAGGACTTTTCTAAAATAGCACGACCACTGAGTGCGTTGTTAGAGGCGGACAGAAAGTTTGAATTTGACAACAATTGCCTTAACGCATTCCGAGTCTTAAAAGATGCGTTGATTACCACGTCCGTGGTGATTGCGCCGGGTTAGACACTGCCATTCGAAATCATGTGCGATGCAAGCGGATATGCGATGGGAGTCACATTAGCGCAAAAGAAGAAAATTTTTTTACACCCTATCGAATATGCGAGTAAAACATTGAACCATGCTCAAATCAATTATAACACCACTGAAAAAGAACTCCTGGCTGTGATTTTTGCGTTGGAAAAATTACGGGCATATCTATTGGGAACCAAGGTACTCATTCACACTAATCACTCGGCAATCAAATATTTGATGACAAAGAAGCACGCAAAGCCGAGGTTGATCGGATGGGTTCTCCTCCTTTAGGAATTTAATATTGAAATAATTATTGGAAGGGGACAGAGAATCAAGTTGTGGATCACTTGTCCAGATTGAAAATCCCGAGGTTGACCACAATGAATCTGAGGTGAGTGTTGTGTTTCCGGATGAGCAGTTATTCCACATAGAAGAATTGCCCTGGTATGCGGACATCGTTAATTACTTGGTTTGTGAAAAGTTCCCTGATGATTACACCTACCATCAACGGAAGAAGCTCAAGAATGAATGCAGACACTATTATTGGGATGAGCCGAATCTGTATAAAAGAGGTGCAGACTAAATCATTCGATTATGCATACCAGATGCTGCTCAACAACGCATATTGTCACAGTGCCACGATTCGCCATATAGAGGGCACTTTGGAGGGCAACGTACTGCAGTCAACGTTTTACAAAGTGGATTCTTTTAGCCTTCATTGTTTAAGGATGCTGCCGACTATGCAATGAAATGTGATCGGTGTCAACGCACAGTCAACATTTCATGGAAGAACGCAATGCCAATGAACACTATCTTAGAGCTGGAACTATTTGATGAATGGGGGATTGATTTTATGGGACCATTCCTTCATTCAAACGGTAAGCACTATATTTTATTAGCCATCGACTATGTCTCCAAGTGGGTAGAGGCAATTGCATGCGCTGCAAGTGATGCGACGGTAGTCTTCCAGTTCCTCAAGAAAAATATTTTCACTCATTTTGGCACTTCTCATGCCATCATAAGTGATAAAGGATCACACTTTGTCAACCATAATATAAAGGAGCCGCTGCGCAAGTACAATATCCTCCACAAGGTGACCACCGCATACCATCTGCAAATAAATGGCCAGGCTGAAGTGTCTAATCGTGAAATTAAATTGATACTTGAGAAGGTAGTGAAACCTTCATGGTAGGATGGGCAATGAAGCTTGATGATGCGTTGTGGGCATACCAGACCGCATTTAAAATGCCATAGTTATGTCCCCCTATGCATTGGTATTTGAAAGGCGTGTCATTTTCCTTTGGAGTTGGAGTATAAGGCACTGTGGGCGGTAAATAAGCTGAATTTTGATTTGAAGAAGGTAAGGGAAGCGCGAAAAATACAACTGGTCAAGCTAAAAGAATGGAAGAACAACACATATGAAAATGCGAAGATTTATAAAGAGCGCACCAAGCGCTGGCATGATCAACGCATATGTGGTAAGAACTTCCAAGTTGGGCAGAAAGACATGCTTTTCAATTCACATCTGCGACTCTTCCCGAGAAAGCTAAAGTCACATTGGTCCGGACTATTCATAATTCGACAAGTACTTCCGCATGGCGCGGTGGAATTATCAAATGACGACGGAACCAACATATTCAAAGTCAATGGGCAGTGAGTAAAGGTATACCATGGAGAAGACTGGCATCGCCAAATCGATTCTATGGAACTAAGAGACTTTGAATGAAGAAGAAAGTAGGTGGTCCTTGCGTGATCAAATGATCACAACTTATCAAGGACACAAGTTTTGGGAAACCTCAAGTCTTCAACTCATTTCTCCACTACTCGAAATTTTCACTATCTTTTCAATTCTGATTTATCCTTACTTTACTATCACTATCGTTTTTTTAAAAAAAAAATTTGCGATAATGATTTTTATTTTGTTTAAAATAATTTGACCCTCTCTTTGTTTTTCTTACAACGATCGAGGTGCTGGATTGTAGAAATATTACGCGAAGCAGCACTTATCTTATTCTATCATTGCAACCCAACGTAGAGTGATCGCCTCAAAGATGGATGCGTCAATACATTGCCCGCGACAACGCAAAATTTGGGGGTGTAATCTTCCTTATCTTTATTTCCAATTTTTGCGCTATCACATTGTATTTTAGTTTTCAAAGTTTTATCACTGCATCCTCTTTAATCACCGAAATCATTTGACATAGATAAGTTTAGTAAGTTACCGCATTTTATTTCTTATCCAAGTATGATTTCAATGATGATAAATATGCTTCTATTTTTTTTGTATACACTAGAGTCAACTTAGTCTTAAAATAGTCACCTCATGAAATATTTCTAGAAGTTAGGGGTTTGCTAGCTTTCTTTCAAATTCTCTTTATAAGCATTCTATGATCATCGTATGACCTATTTTAATTTCTTTTGGCAATGAGGACATTGCTACATTTTAAATTTGGGGGTGAGGTATTTATTTTCGACCTTGCTATGTTCTACAAAAAAAAAAAAAAAAACATTTTTGAGAAAAACAACTCCACTGTCAACGCAATGGAAAACCCATGTTGATAAGAGTTAAGTTGTGAAAGGCACTTACTCGTAGTTGGATGTCCGTATGACACATGTGAGGGCAAGCCAAAACGAAAGTAAGTCACAGGATTGACGCATAAACCAATGACCGCAACTCCACTGCCAAATCGGTATGAGTTTAGTCTGAGAAAAAGTACATTGCTCGTAGTTGGATGTCCGCATGACACACGTGGGGGCAAGCCAAAACGAAGGTAAGGCACTCGGATCAGCGTAAGGTCAGAAAAAAATAGCAATAAAGAAAATTTTTTGTGCAAGGATAAATTATTTGACACCCCGGAGGAAAATTTTCTTTTTGAAATAAATCATGCGATGTTTCAGAATTTAGTAAAGTTCTTTTGAAAGTTAAGCCTGCAATTCCGAAGTCTTAGAAATATTTTAAGAAGAGACTTGAATAAGAATTAAGAAAATTCTGGTATATAGGATTTGAATGAAGTATCCTTGAGAAATCTAGGGAAGAAAACTTTGCAGTTAACTTGTTAAAGGAATCTTTAGCTTATGCTTGAGAACAAGCATTGTTTAAATTTGGAGGTATGATAACGAGCAGAAATGCACGTTATCATAGCACTATGTTCTTAAACAATGATTGAATTGCGTTGATGAAATATGTTAAATTGCGTCCATTAAGCATAAATTCTATAATATTGCGGTCGCATGCGTCCAACGCATTAGAGCAGTTGATCTTTACATTTTTGTACAAAATATGCGTTAATGCAATGGAGAGATTATGATCATAGGAATACACTGGTCGAGCAAAATTTCACTGTAAGACTTTGCGTTGATCGTGCTCGCAAATATTTGCCAAGAAGAATCAACGCAACTTGGTCAGCACAACATGGGGGGCGCATCCGTGTGAAAGGAAAATTAAGAGCGATGGGACAGAAAGTTGACGGCAGTCGGGTCCAAATTAAGTTGACAGCCGATAACGTTCACAAAGTACATTCAGCTTTATCAGTGACAACTATCTGGCGCATCAGTCAAGAATTAAAGTTGTCCCATCTGTACAATCGGAAGAGAGAAGCTGCCTTTCACCTTTGATGCCCTATAAATACCAAGTGTAATCTTCAGAACAGAGGTTGATTAGTTAACGAATTCATCAGTGCTTCTGTTCATAGTTTTCTTTTCCATTTTACAGCGGAGCAGGAGAAGAGTGGTGATGCCGGAGATCGCGCAGGACAGCTCGAGAGAGAACCTTGGGGCATAAGAGCAGAGAGCGGACCGACTCTCACGAGAGCGAGAATATCTTTAGAGCACGAGTAGAAATAATGTAAACGCCTGGCGGTAAGAAATTGCTACCAGGCTCCTTACTGTACTTGGATTGTTATTTTGTATTTCATCTCATATCTATTCAATGGAAGTTCTATTTCTACATCTGCTCACTCTCTTAATTCACATGAGTAGCTAAACTAGTTGAATGAGTTGAGAAGAACTAAGCTAAAATGACCTAGGAAGTTCATCGCTTACGATTGTCTTGTTGTATACTGTGCAAAATACCCTTTAGAGTTACTCGAGAGAGAATCTAAAGAAAGAACCTAATGACTCGAGAGAGCTAGGTTAGAATCTGAACTCGAAAGAGCCAGATTAGGTTTGCACAAACAAGAGATAGGGACTTAGAGATAAGATCTGTTTGTCAACTTGCATTGCATGCATCCTAGGAATGGGAGTGATATTATGTGGTCGCATATTTGTGTGAATGTCATGTTGTCATCGCATAAATAGAGATAGAGGTTTATGTGTAAACCCTGTAGACTTATCACATATTTATCGCATGCATTCTAGCCTTAGAAGCCGTAACATTCACGCCGAGAGATGGTTTACTATTATATGCATGTTGCATGATCGCAAAGCATGGACGCATTCTAGGGAGTGTTAGCCGAAACTTTCCTCAATCCGTTCACCGCATATTCATCATATTTTCCGTTTACCAACTCTTTTCAAACTCTTCCGCATTCGTTATTTATTTTCATCAACGCAAACAACAAACCCAACGATTTATTCATTTAACTGGTTACCGCAAGCTTTCATAAAAATCGCCAATGCAACTATTTTCACAAGTCCCTGTGTTCGACCCTGGACTTACCAGGAAACTCAGAGGAATTTGCATTTGAATTCCGCTGGGGAAACTTGGGTGCACAATGCAATCCATCAATGCATATCATCCATATTTTCATTCATAAAAATAATGCATCACTGTACTTACGAGCGATTTGGGAAAGGTCGTCGTACTATTGATTGGTTATATCCGAATGACACACAAATATATTTGTAATGCGAAGAGTGCAACTATCGGTCTTTAGTGGAGTTCCCGACAGTTAACGGATGGTGGATCTCTTGATTAAAGAGTTTGGCCAGTTATTCACGTACCGTTGGAACTTCAAGCTATAGGTCCATAAAGTCCGCTTCGTAGCTCAATAAATTTATGTTGAGAATCAGTTTTTGGGTGAAGTGTTCAAATTAATAAGAGGGAATATGATTATATATGATATAATTAAATTAGTTTAATTATATATGATATAATTGATTTGATGTATTTGATACATTATTTGAATGGAGGAATTAATATAAATATGATTTATATTAAATACCATAAAGGAGAAAAAGAACTATGGTTTATATGTTGCATATGATGTGATATTAAAACTATAGGTTATAAATATAATATGATAAATTAGTTATTATATTTATTTATAATAAATTAATTATAAGATAATTGATTTTTGGTTTTTTCTCCTAATAACCGACTTAGTGGAAAGTTTTAATCAGTTTTTGGTAACTGATGGATAAAATAAAAATCGTTTTCATTTTTCAATTCATGACAAGCAAAGAAAGTTAATTAGATAACTTATCGAGAGAGAAAAGTAAACGATCGAACGAGTATCCTATACGATATACTCGCTGCTAAACGATCGAGTACCCAAGTCTAAATGATAGACTTCTTCCTTCTCCCACTTACTCGATCGTTTACTCGATCGTCTAGTTCCTCCTTCCCTCTTCCAAATCCATACAGAGCCCACACCTCTTGGATTCTCACATCGAGAATACCAAGGTAACCTCGTGGTAGTGTCGAGTTTCTATTCGAGGGTCGAGGATCGAGTTTCACTCGTTGCTGATCGAGGATATTCCAGAGGCGTGTTGCGTTCGTGTTATTGGACGCGTTATTCAGTTCGATTGAGGAAACACTAGAAGAAAAGGTTCTTCAAGGGTATGTTTACTCAATCCCTTTATGTTTATTCTTAGTAGCATGCTGTAATTTTATTCTTGATGCATATCTATTCTGTTAGATTGTAAATGTTCATGTTCTTTCACAATGAGATTTGGAACGATTTGCTTCTGCTCATTGGTTCTCTATATTCAAAGAGTTCCTTCAAAAGGAACACATAGAATTACATGGTTCGGCTAATAAGCCTACGTCCACGGGAAGATTCTCTTTATTTCTCACTTGAAGATTGCTTACAACATTTGTTGTTTACAGAAAAATAGAAAGTACGATAATTCTCTCATTTCTTTTTGTTCTAATTAGTGGTATTTATAACACATACCATCTGACTGTTACAAGATAAAGTTTGTTATTTAAACTAAACTAGTTGAAATGGTATTTGAACCACCGTTTTTACAAATTAATAAAGTATGAAAGTTGATTTATTTTTATATATGTTTATATATTTTTTTCGAATATATAGCATAGGACAAAACAAGTATTAAATCAATATTTGGCCTTTATATAGATTGATATTTGGCCTTTATATAGATTGATACAAGAGATTCGTACTCACAGTTTGAGTTGGATGAGGTGCGAGTTGAGCTAGCTAAATTTTTGGGTTCCTGCATGTGATGGTGATGACCTGAATTTTTTAGATCTGACAAAAAATTTGATCATTTTTTGAAGATGTCATTGAGATATGGGTGCTCATTTTTTGAAGATATGGGTTAGGCGTATATGTTGAAATTACTTTTTCATATGGGATTGACATATTTGTTAGTATATGTGAAACGTAGATTGTAATTTTGGAAATGTTTGTTGATCATATAGGGTACTTGATATAGATAGTTGTGTAATTTTTGGAATTGTTTAGATATGTGTTTGATAATTCTTTTGGGATTTTAGTTTATTTAGGATTGGGCATTCTTTTTGAAATTGTTCATATGGGGTTGATAGTCTTCTAACTTAGAAATTATTCATATATGAACTTTGTTAACATGGGGTTGTAAGTATATGGCAATATGTTGAAGATATATATATGAACTTCGTTAGGGTTGATGAAAAAATTTGAGTTGGTTGATGTTTAAATTGTTCATATATGTGTTTGTTTATTTTGTTAGTAAATGATTATCTTCTTTAATTAAATTATGTCATTGTTGGACTTTAAAACACAATTATAGATAATTTCTAATAATATAATTTTCTATTTAAAAAAAAAAAACACATATGAACTTGACAAGCAAAATGTATAAGTATTTCTTAAGTTGTCAGTTTTTTGGTGTCAAGAAGAAATTACATTTGACAAATAAAAACGGTCAAATTATAAAAAAAAAACTTTATCCATAATAAATGTCAAGATTTGGATACTTGACACTTAAAATAAGTCAACAAATCTCATATATTTGACAGTTATAACATATCAAGTAAATTACAGCTTAAAGCTTTTAGTTAGTAAAAAAATTTCTCTTATTCTTGATACGGGCACTAATACTTAACTGTAAAAAAAAGAAATGCCAAATAATACAGTTTTTGTAGTAATGACGTTAAATATTTATCGGAAATTTCATAAAAAAAACTATAAAACAAACAAAGTGTTAAGGGAGCCTGTGAATTTTGAAGCTTGTGTTTCGAGACCAAGAATCCTTTAGTTAATTACAATGTCTACTCGAGTTTTCTAGTGGAAGAAGTTGTGTGTAGACTTTGTCCTCAACATGAGGCTTCAGGTGGCATTGTCACAAGAGTTACGCTATACATGATTTTTTTCACATCTAATATATTTTTAATTTCTCAAATTGTTCTAACAATTTTCTTAGGATGCCCATGGGTTGGGTTAGGTTGGGTTGAGTTGGGTTGAAAGACTTTTTAGATCCAACCCAATTATTTGGATTATAAATTTTTTCAACCTAAATAACCATTATTGAAAAAGGAACCCAACCATGAAAGATTTGGGTTGGGTTGGTTCGGGTTAATTGGATGATTTATTTAAAAAAAATTTATAAAAAGAAGTAAAATGTAAATATGTAAAAATCTAATTTAATTGTTTTCATATATTGAATTAAGATTAACAACTCAATTTCAATTTTTTCTTTCTAAAGTGTAGAGAAACTACTTTTAAAAGTTGTTGAAGAATAAATTATTCGAAAAATATTGGAATTAAAAAGATTAAAATCAATATATGTATAAATAGTTGTATTATAAGTAATAAAAGAATATATTTTAAAGTTAATAATAAATTCGAGCTGGTTTGAGTTGGTTTGGGTTATATTAGGTGAACTCATGAACTAACCCAACAAATAAAATTTTCATTTATTTGAACCCAACCCAACCCAACCCGCACGGATTGGATTAGGTTAATCGATTTCTTCAGTTCATCGGATTTTTTGAAAACCCCTAATTTTTCTCTGTCTTCTTCAAAATAAATTTGTACATTATTTCAAAGAGATAAAACAAATCACTAAGCCACATGCATATTTTACTCTATTTTTTCCTTCCTCCCTTTCAATATCAAATACATTTTTATAGAATCGGAGATTATTACCTTTAAATGTCTACTTTCTGTTTACCTAATATAGACCTCGAGAGATTTTCTCTAACGGACGTTTGTTGTGCGATAAAAGTAGGGAGTTGAGTTCAATTCAGTTCAGTTGGTAATTATTATCTAGAGAGTTAAATTATCTGGAGAGTTACATTGTCTGTGTTTAGTATGTAAAGTTGAGTTGAGTTGGTAATTATTGTATGTGTTTGGAAGTTGAGTTGAGTTTGTAATTATTTTATGTGTTTGGATGCAGAGTTGAGTTGAGTTGGGGATCTGGTGCTATTTTTGTAAATGAAATTGATTTTGTCTTTTTTTTTTTTTTTTTTTTTTTGGCTATTGTTGATTTTAATTTTCAGCTATACACATATTTTGAATTCAATTTTTTAAACACTCAAATAGAAGTGATTATTCCATTAAAAAATCCAACTTAATCATTAATTACGGTAAAAATTAAAAAGAACTGAAAGGATTAGTGTCATCAAATGAAACTATTAACATTGTTTTAGATAGAAGGGATGACACTTAAATGTTAATCTTAAAGAAACCAAAATCTTACAATTTAAATCATAAAGCCAACTAAACTAATAGTCTTTTTTAACTAATTTGTGGAATATAGATTTGCCCTTTTCTAATACCGGTGAAATGATTTTAAGAAATATTGATGTCTATTTTTTCTACTATTATGTTGCATCAGTATACAAACTATTTTTTTTTTAAAAAAAAAAAAAAAAAAAAAAAAACTTGAGCCATAATTTTAAAATCCACTATTTCATTAAAATTATGTAATATTTAACAACATCAAGGGATAGGTTACTTAGAATATATCATTGAACTTTTGTTTAATGAAACAACAATAGGACGGCGTATGTAATATTTTTTAGATCTAAGAAAAAAAATGAAATAGAAGAAAAATAATTAGATCTAAAAGAATACCCATAGAAAGGAAAAAAAAAAAAAAAAAGAGAAATGAGGAGTTGAGAAAGAAAAGAAAAGTAAAGGTTATACGAGCCAGACAGAGAAAGAAGAGAGAAAATGAGAAATACGAACCAGACGACGAAAGAAGAGAGAAGATGAGAGAAGTGGAGTAAATATGAAGAGAGTATGAGAGAGAAAAACGACAAAGTAATCAAGAAAGTTGGGAGAGTAATAAAAATGCGTGGGATTCATAGACTTAATTTTTTTTAAAAAAAAGAAATTTAAAAGAGAAAATAGAATTCATAGACTTAATTTAAAAAAAAATAAACAAAATAATTATCAAACCCATCTAAATATTTTGGTGTTTAAACCTCTAAGGCCAAAGTGAAAGGGGACAAGTCAACCTCAATTCAGCCGATGTTCGCATTATGAGACACGTGTAATGAAATATAATTAAAGAATAAGCTCATTTAGTTATAAATGCTACTTATTTTAATAGTGAAGAGAGAAAACAGAGAAATAATAAATACATTCATACCATATATAATGTATATGGAGAGGAGATAAAGTTCTATCTCACAAATTTTTATTTATAAATATATACATAATGAATTTACATGATGGAAGCAATCACTAACTTTGCATTCAATACTCAACCTTCTTATAGTCAACAACACATGCAAAAGAATCCAAAAACATTAATTGATCGAATAAATAACTTTTTAAATCAATATTAATTTCATATGTGTACTGTAACAACTTTCTCGAAAGAAAAAAACCCGTAACAAATAAATTAACATAATTTCAATGTTTTGTTTCGTTTTACTTGTACATAATTTTATTATAAGAATATTTGCTAGTGATATAAGTGGTTTGATTATAGAGTTAAATGGACTTTTAGCTAAAAAAATTAAATATTTGACTTCGAAATTGATAGATATTAGTTGAATTATGCTCATTTTAACGAATTAAATGTTAATATGCATTGAATAATGAACCATGTTAGAGGTTGGAATCTTTATCGATAAGCTTTTACTGAATGTTAATATAAGTATTTTAAAACAAATCAAAATTATTGGATGTTATATATGAAAAAGATCTTAAAAAATTATTTGAATTAATATATTTTTTAAGTTAATACTTACTGAGATAGGAAAAGGAATGCTGTCAGTAAATGATTAGAGTATTAAAGGCATATTAGCAATTAGTTAAGGAATTTGTTAGAAAAATTAGGTTATAAATGTAGTGAGTGAGGAAGGAGGAAAAATTAGGGTTTGAAAAGTATCTCAAGATTGGGAGGGTCGTCCAAATACTTGAAACACACTGGCACAGATTAGTTACTAATTAAGCTACCAATTTATTTATGTACTAGCCTATCATCTCTTTTTTTGTAATTACTATGTCTTCTATTATATCATCACTTAATTAATTGGAAAGGTTTTTTTTTAATTATTTTCTAACTATGAGGTCTTCTCCAACTCTCCCGTATGTATCATTTATTTTGATTAATGCATCGTCATTTTGAATTTAGGATATGATGAAGGTAACGTAGGTGTGTGTCAGTTTAATTGAGATATTTCGATGCATAAAAAAAGAAAAATTAGTTAATATTTCTATTGCTTGTTTCACGTCTCAAAACCTAAAATTAATTGTAAAAAAAAAAGTATGATTTAAAAAATAAAAAACCAAATAGTTATCGAACTTAGTCTAATTTGATGATTTGTTTGTTGCAGGTGAAAATAATTATAATGCAATGAATAAAGAAGATGAGAGATAGAGAATGAAAGAAAGACGAGAAAAAAACATTAATAATAATCCATGATTCTTTGAATACTCAAGGTTCTAATAATGAATTATAACAAATCCAACAAATTACCTTTTAAAGCATTTTGTTCATGAATTAATAAATGTCAACACAAACTTCATCCGAACAAATTTAAGTAACAGCTCCTATAAAAACAACTTCAAAGAGAACTTCCTTTGCATCTCCTTAAAACAAGCTTCTATTACGTCTCAAAATCTGAATTTTCAAATTCAAGATTTCAAATATCATATTTTTCTTTGTTTCTTCTTAATTTTGCATATTTCTTACAAGTTGGTAATTTAGAATTACTTTCAAGTTAAATATGTTTCACTACACTACAAGAAATCGAATTTTTCTCGGTATCCCAAATCGTCGAAAAAGGGAGAAAATGCATCAGGAGATCCTCTCTCGATAACAGACAAAATCGTCGGAAAAAATTTGTTCGGAGAGCAACCCCTGACGAATAAAACAGACTATCGTATAAGAGGAAAAAACACTATAAATAGTTTTATGATTTATAAATATATAATTAAATGGCGTGAAACAAAATTTTAAATACCGATCAAAGTTTATACTTATTTTATTGAATCTATTGATTTCAATTTTCTGGTTTCTAATTGACTGCCAAACCAACAAACTCTTATATTCTTATTGATTTTAGTATTACTCCAATAAGATAGTTGTATTAGATAGCACTTTAAAAACTAATAATTAAGTGTATTGCAACATTTTTAAAAAATTGAGAATACAGAAAAATATATCAGCAATAGAATTTATCGCTGATTGTTTGTTATCAGCAATATAGTCTATCAATGATAGCCTCTGAGAGAGCTAGATCTAAATTTTGTTATATCTACAACTTCTTTTGTTGTGTTTTCTATATGCTATTATTTTTTATTTGATTGTTATATCTATCATTTTCCCTATAAATATCATAATAAAAAAAAAATACCTTATTCAAAAAAACATAAGTACAAAGGTTTAAAATGTCGATATTGACGAAAATATCAAAATTTTAATTTTGAGAAAATTTTGATGGAAATATTGAAAAAGTGTTGATTCAATGGATATTTCTGAAAAATTATAAATACAACATATTCAGAAAAATAAATTTAGATTAGTAAACAAACATTTTATGATTTTAAAACAAGTTCATGTGTCTATTATTTATACTATATTTATATTAGTGACATTTTGATGCTTATTCTTTTATATTTTGTGAATTTTTTTACGATATAATGAAAATATCAGTTCACTCTTCAAGTAGATGTTGAACCCATGAAATCCTAAAAATATCGATAGAAATATGATATAAATTTAAATGACGTCAAATATATTTGAAATGACTAAAAAGGGCATATATGAAACCATAACATATTAGTTTTTGAAAATACAATATTAATTACGTCAAATTATGCGTGTAAATGGTTGAGGGAAAAAAAAATGGTTTAAAGTTATTTTGTGCGGGTACCAAAGTAAAAGGAATAATTCAGATTTGTTAAAGTAAGAGCGTTCCCCTTAAACCATTCTCTCTCGTCCTTAGAATATTCTCTCTCTCCCTCTCTCACACTTCATATATTTCTTAGCTCTATAAATATCACTTCACCCATACCATAACTACTTCCATTCAATTTCCTCGATCCAGCTCCAAGAAGAAGAATAAAAAAGAAAAAGAAATGGTAGGTTTCCCTAAATTGCTTTATGAAAGTCATTGTAAGGTCAAATTTTCAAATAATTGTTGAATTACTTGGTAGGAAATTGTGAAGGAGGAGAGCGATGGGAGCATATGGGAAGGGTATGTGGACTGGCGGAAGAGGGCGGCGGTCCGAGGCCGACACGGTGGGATGATGGCAGCTGGATTCGTGTTAGGTTCGTGTTGTATAATGGAAAGTTTTGAGTAGGTGTTAATTACGGTTGAGTTATATCGTCAGTGGTTTTGTACAGGAGTTGAAGTGCTGGAGAATTTGGCGTTTCTGGCAAATGCTAGTAACTTGGTGATGTATTTGAGGAAGTATATGGAATTTTCACCGGCGAAATCGGCGAACCATGTTACAACTTTTATGGGCACTGCCTTTCTTCTTGCACTCCTTGGTGGCTTCTTATCCGATGCCTTTTTCACAACTTATTACGTCTTCCTTTTCTCCTCTCTCCTTGAGTTTCTGGTTCGTATTATAAACTCCCTTTCTTCTCTTCCTCTTTTTTTCATGTCTTTTTTCGATCTCTATTGTTTTTTTTTAAAACAAGCATCAATTTATTGTTTTCTAAAAATATATTATGTGATAAATATTTAAAAAAAATATTTTTAATTTTTTTTATGTGTATAGAAAAGGTGAGCATGAAATTAAGTCAAGTTGAACCTAATCTTGGTCTTTTGAAAAAATTTCCAAAAAGTTGATAAGAATATAAATAAATTCACTAGAGAAATTAGTAGAGTTTTATCAGCTAATTTTTCAAAAAAGTCAATTATCTTTTTGTATACAGAATCGAATGATGTTTAGAATGTTAATTTTTTCATTATCATTAAATTATTTGATTGAAATGTCGTTTTATTTTTATTTTCTTAAAATTGCATTCAAACTCAAATATATTTTTCATGGATGAGAAGACATGGTGAGGAACAAAAACAAGTCATGCATTTATTTATTTATTTATTTTTTGTCTATCTTTCTCTCTAAGTTACTTCCCTATATTTTTTAAATTTATTCTCTATCATGATTTATCAGAACCATGTGATCGCCCATGAAATTTTTTGAAATAATTATTATTAATTCGAAATTTTCGGTCTTTCAATGTAGGTTTTGTTGAAAATAGTTATTTCTGGATTTGAAATCACCGGACTTTTAGTTTTTGAAAATTAAATTTATTTTCTCTTTATTTTTTTTATCATGATTTATATATATTTTAAAGTATAATGGTTAAATTCTTAACCAAATTTCAAAAAGAAAAAATGGTTGAATTTTTAGCCAAATTCCAAAAACAAAAATAACTTTTTGAAAACAACATTTTTTAGTTCTCAAAATTTTGCTTGATTTTTTAAACCATTAGTGAAAAATAGATGAAAAATGAAGAAATTTAGAGATGAAAGTAGTATTCGAGTTCATAAACTTAATTTTAAAAAACAAAAACAAAAAATAAAATAATTACCAAACGGTGTCTTAGTTTTCAAAATTTTGGCTTGGTTTAAAAAATCATTGGTAAAAAATAGACAATAAATAAAAAAATTTAAAAGTGAAAATACTATCTACAGACTGAATTTTTAAAAACAAAAACTTAAAAACCAAATTATTACTAGACGGAGCTAAAATATTAATGGTTTTTTGTTTTTCTTTTTCCTGTTAATCAAATTTCTTTTTCTGAGTTTTCTTTTGTTTTATTGAGTTAAAAAATGAAACGAATAAAATGGGAATATGTCCCACACAACCAAAACAACGTAGGCATCCGTTTTTTTTTTCTTTCCAAGATAATGACACAAATCCCAACAATAAAAGACTTCGTAATTAAAAAGTATTAATATCATATAGGCTGTAAAGTTACCATCGACGCTAACGTCAAGGTATATATATACACACATATCATACGTCACACATGAAAAACCAATCTATATATTAATTAAAATTAGCTATATTTGGTCAAACATAAATATGCCTAAACGTTAAAATATTTCTACATTCTTTCAACGTTAAAAATTGATAGATAGAAAAAATATCAAACTATTTATATAAATAATAAAAAATAAAAAATATATATTTATAGATATCAATAGACCTCTAACATCCTCTATCAAAGAAAATTAAAATTGTACTATTTTGTGTAAATATATAATATTAAAAAATGCAAGGTAATTTTGAGAATTTGCAACTATATTATAATAATTATATAAAATTTTAAACTTTAAGGATTAAGACTAAAATTATAGTTTAACTTTGAAAAAAATTAATAACCTGAAAAAAAAAAACTGTAAATAAAATAAAATTAATAATAAAAGATACTAGTAAAATCTGAGAAATATAATAATAAAAAGAAATATTATAAGAAATGGGCCGAAATAAGAACCTAAGTTAGAATTCCATAAAAAGAAATGAACCATAATAGGAAACCTAAGTTGGAATTCCATTAAAAAAAAAAAAAGTACTAATAGACATATAAGAAAATGACAAACACAAAATTAAAAATAAATTATGTATATTGAAAAGATTCTAAAAATATTCGAGATCTCAACCTTGTTGTTCGACGTTAAATTTAAGTGTAAAATGGATATGTTTCAAAATATTTTAAAAATAATACTTAGATATTTAATACTTTAATGAATTAATGAATTACAATTTGGTATATTATTAATAGTATCCTCATATTATCATATTTTGTCGATTTTCAAATATAATAAAAGTGTAGATTCATCCTTTATATTGTAATGTCGAACTTGGACGTAAAAATTTAATACATTAAACACATTTAGAGGTTAAATTATGTTTATAAAGTTTGGTTGAGGTCTTATCAAAAACAAAAGTGTGGTTGATATTTAATGCTTTATTCTTAAAAATACTTTTCCTCAATTATTTAGATTAAAAAAACATTTAAAAATTACTTTCTCACAAAGTATATTGAGCGCTCGTCTCTTTTAAAAACAATTTTTTTAAATGTTATTGCCAAACGTTATGATTTTATTTAAGAGAAGTGCTTTTCAACATGATATAAGTGCTTCTAAAACCCATGTCAAAAGCCATCTCAAACGCAAATTCAAAAGTTTTAACTTTTTAAAGAATTCTCAACTAAATTTTTAATCGATAAGTTGATCGTACTGAATGAGAAAATAATACTATAAATCTTCGACATATGTTTAACATTTTTTTGAGAATAAGAATAAAGTCGTATTGTCATATATAAAAATAGAATGTTATTGGTATATAAGTAAAAAGATAAAATATACACTAGCAAGAAACGTATTTATTGAGTGATAAAAGGTAAAAGTAAATCTATGAAAACATAGATTTAAAGATATAAATTTTCTTCTTTAAAAACATAAAAAAAAACTATTAACATTTTATTTTATAGTTTAAATTGCAGATTCAATTTAATTACCGGAATTTTGAGGTTTATATGTTCTAATAGGGACAAGACCTATTTAATGGTATAATATTGTCCACTTTGAGTATAAAGTCTCATGATTTTGTTTTTGGTTTCACCCAAAAGGCCTCATACCATTGGAGATAGTCATCCTCACTTATATACTCATGATCCTCCTCTTATCTAACCAATGTGAGATTTTGGTCGCACTCCCAACATATTCATTGGATTCATAAGGTCCAGTCTGGTAACTATTTCATTTTTAGTTTTTGAAAATTAAGCCTACAAACACACTCCCACTTTTAAATTTCTTATTTTCTTATCTATGTTTTACCCATATCTACAAAAACCAAGCCAAAATTTGAAAATTAAAAATAGTAGTTTAAAAAAATTTGTTTTTATTTTTGGAATTTGACTAAAAATTGAACTCTTATAGTGAAGAAAGATGCAAACAATTGTAAGAAAATGTGAGGAACTAGGCTTATTTTATTAGATATATTATGAAATATAAAACTGAGTATATAACTCAACGTTAATTGACATGCACGACTTTTCTTAAGGTAAGAGGTTCAAATCTACCTATACTAAAAGAAAAAACGCGTTATTTGATAATTGAATAAAAATAAATAAATATAGTGTAGGAGGACAAGTTAAAAAATAGCATGATGAATATAATCATGGAAGAAAATGATTAAATATTTAGCTAAGAAAGAAAAAGAGAGAAAAAAAAAATGTTTGAAGTTGGTTTCTTTATGTAAAGTGTGAGAAAGAAAGGCCCCACAATGGAGTGAATGTAATGTCATCCATGAGTGTGTGTGTTACGACATTGAAACTCATCCGTTTGTGTCAAACCCTGATAAAGCTTTTTTCTTTTCTCCTTCTTTTTATCTCCTTTTCACCTCCACAAAAACCAACTTCTCTACTTGTCGTTTTCCATTTCTTTCATTATTATTATTATTATTATTATTATTATTTGCAACAATAACCCTACGTATCTTGTCTATTTTGCTTCCTCTCCATCAAGATCTTTTTTGTCCACACATACCAAATAAAGAAAAAATTAATAATAAATTTTTTGGTATCTAAGTTTTTGGTCTAATTTTCGTTTGTGTCTTAATTTTGGTTTCAATTTAGTAAGTTTCAAAATGTTATAGTTTTACTCGACATTTGAGTTTCTTTTTAATTTGGTTCCTATGTTTTAAGATTTATACTTTTAACCTCGAGTTTTTACTAAATACTAATTTTTTGTCTTTAGTGTTAATGTCTATTGACTAATTTAAAGGAATTAAAAGAATTATAATGAATTAAGTTTTACTATTTTTCATCGTTATTAAAGTTAAAGTTAAAATATCACATCATAGTTATTTTATGTTGCTTAATAGACATGAATATTAATAACGGAAGATGAGTATTTAATGAGAAATCGATGTTAAAAGTGTAAATCTTGAAACCTAAATACCAAATTGACACAAAACTCGATTTTCAAGTGTAAAATTGTAACGACATTTTGAAATTTAGGGAATAAATTGAAAATCAAATTCAAAACTTGAAAGACTTAAATGTGTAGCATTTTGAAATCAAGGGATGAAAAGAAAATGAAACCTAAAATCTAGGGACCAAAAAGATATATTTTTTTCTTTAAAAATAAGATATAATAATTGGAGAGAAGCTAGAATGATGTGAGGGGTACTCATATGAGATAACAAAATGCTAAAAAATGGTTAGACCGAAGCATATATTCAAATTACACATCTACATCTAAGAATTATTAGGAACAAATTTTACGCATCTTTTTTAAAACGAAATGTTGAAAGTGATGTTGTCACAATGTGATTACGTAATGAGTAGTTATTAGAGAAAGGGGTAGGTTTTAATAATTACTTTTTTGAAAAAACTTTAGTGCCTAAACTGCACTCGATCGTTGTCCTTGTTTTCTTTACTTATTGATTAGTTTCATACTTACATACACATATCACATGGAATAGGGGTTGGTGATGCTGACAGTGCAAGCGAAGGTGAGTTCATCATGCGAGGAGGGGAACTCGAAGGGGTGCAAGGAAGTTGGGGGGAGAGAGGCGGCGGTGCTGTTCATAGGGCTGTACTTGGTGGCGCTCGGGGTGGGCGGCATAAAGGGGTCGTTGCCAGCGCACGGGGCGGAGCAGTTCGACGAAGGCAGCCCACAAGGGAGGAAGAGGAGGTCAAGTTTCTTCAACTACTTTGTGTTCAGTCTCTCATGTGGAGCCCTTATTGCAGTCACTTTCGTGGTTTGGGTTGAAGACAACTTGGGGTGGCAATGGGGATTTGGAATCTCGACTATCAGCATTTTTCTATCCATTCCTTTGTTCCTTGCTGGTTCCCCTTTTTACCGTAACAAAATCCCCACTGGTAGCCCCCTCACCACAATTCTCAAGGTACTTTCTACCCCCACATCCAATTTTTAAAGTCTATCTGTCTATTCCAGAAAAATTCATATTAGCGATATAATCTATCACTAATAGATTTTGAGAGTTGAATCTAAATTTTACTATATTTGTAAATTATGTTATATTTCTTCTAATAAATAATTCACATCCTCCCTGCAATTAATTACTTATGGTACGTAAACCATGGTGATGATCAGGTATTAGTAGCAGCAGCATTGAACCGTGGGAGCAGCAACAAACCAGCAACAAACGCAGTGGCAAGCTTAGCAAGAAGCCCATCCACCTCAACCGCAAAGCAGCTGATTAACAAGGAGCTAACACAAAACAATACAACTAATCCAACCCAAAGCCTCAAATTCTTAAACAAAGCAGTACAAAACCCACCTTTCCACCCATCACTAAAATGCACAACTCAACAACTAGAAGACGTAAAAATAGTCTTAAAAGTCCTCCCCATCTTCGCTTGCACCATAATCCTCAACTCATGCTTAGCTCAACTCTCCACTTTCTCCATTGAACAAGCCTCCACAATGAACACCAAAATCTCCTCCCTCAAAGTCCCCCCAGCCTCTCTCCCAATCTTCCCTGTTCTCTTCATCATTCTCCTCGCCCCGCTCTACGACCACCTCATCATCCCCTTCGCTCGAACCCTCACCCGCACCGAGGCCGGAATCACCCACCTCCAACGCATCGGTGTTGGCCTCCTTCTCTCCGTTCTCGCCATGGCTGTTGCCGCCCTCGTCGAGACCAAGCGTAAGGCCGTGGCTGGTGCCCACCCAGATGCTCATCCGCTGCCCATAACGTTTCTTTGGATTGCATTTCAGTACTTGTTTTTGGGGTCTGCAGATTTGTTTACCTTGGCGGGTTTGTTGGAGTTTTTCTTCACGGAGGCTCCTGCTACAATGCGGTCTTTGGCTACGGCTCTATCTTGGGCTTCCTTGGCTGTTGGGTATTATCTAAGCTCCGTCATTGTATCGGTTGTGAACCGTGTGACTGCCAAAGCTTCCCACACGCCTTGGCTATCTGGCCATAATATCAATCACTATCGTCTTTCTAACTTCTATTGGCTCATGTGTGCGCTTAGTGGCTTCAATTTCTTGCACTACCTTTTTTGGGCTCTCAAGTATAAATATCGATCCACCCAAGGGAACAAATGATATCTAAATTTTACTGGTTTTATAAACATATGTTATTCTACCGTATCAATATACCTTAGTGTTCAAGTATATATAATATATCTATGCTTTCTTTCCCTATTTGCATCATAAAATTCATTCATCTTTATGTATCTCACTAATATCGTACAATAAATGTCGGAATGTATTGAATTTGTTATCTGACACTTCAAACGACCTAGCACGAGGTTCTCACAACACCCCTCAAGCCTAAGTTATATTTATATTTGACATTCTTTAATTATTTATGGTTATTTACAATTGACTCTAAGATTTAGAGAAGTGCACTTTGAAAACTCTTTAACTATAGAGATGCTATTTGTTCTATAATTTGTAACATTCTCTCTTATAAAATTGTTCTCCCTCTACCCGTGGACGTAGCTAATGCACTTTTAGTGAACCACGTAAATCTGTGTATCGATTCTCTATTTTTTTACGTTTTATGTGTTCCTGAATTGTCGATTTTGTAACAATAAAAATGGTTAAAAAACAATTTTGGTCCTTGGACTTTTATGAATATAACAATTTAGTCCATAAACTTTGATTTGTAGTGATTTAGTTTACATACTTTCAATTTTGTAACAATTTAGTCCATGAACTTTAGTATGTAACAATTTAGTCCTTATATTTTAAAATTTGTAAGAATTTAATCCCTAACGTACAAAAATTAATCAAAATTAGATGTTGGTTTTTTTTATTTTATGATATAGACTTAGTATTTTGTAAAAAAATTCGTTTTTTAGTTAGTTTATGCAAGAAATTCCATTAAATCTTAATACTTATTTGTAGAATAAGGACTAAATCATTACAAATTCTAAAGTATTAAAGTGTTATAAAGTAAAATTCAGAGATAAAATTGTTACAAAATTGAAATTAAGGAGACTAAATTATAACAAACCAAAATTTAGGATAACATGTACTTGTATTTAGTGGACACATGTTTTTTCTTTATTGGATAAAATTTGAATCCAACTACTCAGCTCTTCTTCTTGGCTTTGTTTTTTTTGTTGAAATCTCCATTAGAGAGGAGACAAATAGAGGGTAATTTTTCATTCATTTGAGAAACTATATTGAATGTATTTGATATGAGGAAAGAAGGTTACCTACATGTTCTCGTTCAGCTATGTGGCTTCACAACTTTCACTTGTTATAGTTGTTCACACGAGACTTCTAGGGAAACTTGTTTCGTGGAGTTGAAATTGAGTTGAGGTTGATTTGATGCGATGTGGTTCGATCTCTAGTACTTGGTCCTCTGATTCTCTCTCGGTTGGGTGGATGTGCTTGACTTGAAGAAGAAAAGTATAAAATGTTCTTGAAGTAGAAGTCTTGGAAGAGTGCAAGGGTCTTCTATCTTCTAGGAGTGCTCTTCTGCTTGTTGATGAATTATCTCTGGGCTCTCTGAATGTAGAATTGCTGACCCTTGAAAAGAGAAGAGTTCCTCTATTTATAGGACTCTTTGATGGACTTCATGGGCTTGGGCTGGCTAGCCCATGGGTTTAGTGGGCCCGTGGATTTGGGTCTAGCCCTTGGGCCCAATTATTTGGATCTGGGCCTACTTTGGTATTTAGGCCTCATTAAGCCCAATCTTGGGCTCAACTGTACTTTTACCCAAATAATTATATCAGATTGGGCTAAATTAATCTTACCCAATTCAATGGTCATGATGACATCACGTGACATCACTGAAATTTGTCTTCAACTTCAATTCGGGACATGTGTCAACTCCTCATTGGTCTAAATTTACTTATTTGGAATTTCATCATTTAATTTAGTAAATGATGTGGCAGCTTGTGATTGGTCTAAAATTTCTCATTCAATGAATCTTGACAGAAAATATAAAGTTGGAATCAAAATCCAAATATGTCTGTTCTTGAATTTAACATCAATTGACGTGTTAGTCAAACTATTAGTTCAATACATAAGTTTAACTTGATTTTGGGATAAAAATCGGAATATGGCCAAATTTGCAAGAAATTTTGAGCTTTGTCCCAATTTAATTTGATTTTAGGGATAAAACTCAGAAATTTTAAGTTTAAAATAAAATTCAAGTTTCACCCCAATTTAATTTGGAGATGAAAACTTAAGATTTTAGTTTTAAGAAAAAAATTTGGAATATGACCAAATTTACGAGAAAACTTTGAGCTTTATCCCAATTTAAAATTGATTTTAGGGATAAAACTCAGAAATTTTGAGTTCAAAAATAAAAATTCAACTTTCACCCCAATTTAATTTAATTTGGAGATGTAAACTTAATGTTTTGGTTTTAAGGAAGAAATTTGAAATATGGCCTAATTTCCGAAAAATTTTGAGCTTTGTCCCTATTTAATTTGATTTTGGGATAAACTAAAAAATATTGAATTTAAAAATAAAAAAATAAGTTTCATCCCCAATTTAATTTAATTTGGGGCTAAAACACGATTAATAAAAAAGTTTGGTGCATGGCCAAAAGTTTTAGAAAATGAGGGATGGAAAAAAAAAAATCAAAAGTAATATTTGGGGCTTGAAGATTTTTTTTAACCAATAAAATTTAGATTTAACAAAATCTAAGATTTCCTGATTGGATTTTGGATTCAGTGGAGTCCCTATAAATAAGGCTCAAAGTCTTCTGCATTTTCATCTCGTCAGTCAAAGGTGGAGGAAAAAAAATTTCCCTCTTTTCTCCCTTTTCTCCTTTTTTTTTTTTAATTTTTTTTTTTTTTTTTACATCGGGCCGCCATCTAGTCACTGACTAATCTGCAGTCCCTTCACACAGCCACCCAACCGAAGCCGAGTTGCACCCGAAGTCGCCTGCCGCCGCCCAGCCGAAGCCGAGCTGCTTCTGGAGCCGTCTCCAGCCGTTTCATGCCTCCGCCTAGACGAAGCCGAACCACCATTCGCGCGCCCTCCTAAAGCTGTCCCACTGTCGCTGCGAATTGCTGCCAGCTCCGGGGTCGTCGCTCGTCGTGCCAATGCTGCCAGCTCTGGGGCCATCGCATGTCGTGCCAGTGATGAGCACCGACATCGTCATTGGCAGTTGAAAAGTTAGGGAGGAAACCTAGGTTTCCTCTCGCTTTTTCGTTCTCGTTTCTCTTTTTTTTTTTTTTTAACTCCTTTTTTTCTTTTTTTCTTTTTTTTTAAAGAAAAATTTATTTTTTTTTTCCGTATCTTCTTTTATTTTCTTATTTTTCCTTTTTCCCCTTTTCTGTTTGTTTTTTTTCAACACTTTTTTTTTTGTTTTATATTACCTTGTTCTCTTACTATTCTTTTGTGTAGGTTTACTAACTTGCGCCCGCCCACTTTTTGTAGGAGTTAAAGCACAACTCAAGGGAGTACAACCATTTTTTTTAATATCACCGACCCATCAGTAATCTTAAAGGGTGGGTTTCTCCTCTCATAAGCTTTATTTCATAATAGATTTTTTTTCCTATTTTTTTTGTTGTAGAAATGCTCGGCCGAGTGACCGATTTTTTGGTGCACATAAGGACGACCCTGGCATGGTTTATCTATTGTATTCCTATTCGTGATCGTGTTCGTGCTTCCTGATCGTCATTAAGGAGGGGGGGGGGGGGGGAGGGGGGCACAAAGGCTTACAACCCCCTCATTCGATCATCCTACGGGTGATCCCAGAAAGGTCTACCTTGTAGCACCGTTCATGCATCTTGATCGTCATGGGAGGGGCCCCGCAAAGGTTTACAACTCTTCCATTCGATCACCCTAGGAAGGATCCTAGAAAAGTCTACCTTGTAGTACCGTTCGTGCATTCTGATCGTCAAGGGAGGAGCCCCACAAAGGCTTACAACTCTTCCATTCAATCACCCGAGGGAGGATCCTGGAAAGACGCCTTGTAGCACCGTTGTGCATCTTAATCGTCATGGGAAGGGCCCCACAAACGCTTACAACTCTTCCATTCGATCACCCTAGGGAGGATTCCGGAAAGGTTTGCTTTGTAGCGTTGTTTGTGCATCCTGATCGTCATTGGAGGGGCCCTACAAAGGCTTAGAACTCTTCCATTCGATCACCCTAGGGAAGATCATGGAAAGGTGTTCCTTGTAGCACCGTTCATGCATCCTGATCGTCATGGGAGGGGCCCCGCAAAGGCTTACAACTTCCCATTCAATCACTCTAGGGAGGATCCTGGAAAGGTTTGCCTTGTAGCGTCGTTGTGCATCCTGATCGTCATGGGAGGGGCCCTACAAAGGCTTACAACTCTTCCATTCGATCACCTTAGGAGGATCCTAGAAAGGTTTTCCTTGTAGCGTTGTTTGTGCATCCTGATCGTCATTAGAGAGGCTCCACAAAGGCTTACAACTCTCCCATTTGATCACCCTCGCGAGGATCCTGGAAAAGTCTGCCTTGTAGCACCATTCCTGCATCTTGATCGTCATGGGAGGGGCCCCGCAAAGGCTTACCACTCTCCCATTCGATCACCTAGAGAGGATTCTAGAAAGGTCTACCTTGTAATGCTATTCGTGCATCATGATCGTCATGAAAGGGGCCCTGCAAAGGCTTACAACTTTCCCATTCAATCACCCTAGAGAGGATCCTGGAAAGGTCTGTCTTGTAGCGCCGTTGTGCATCCTGTTCATCATGGGAGGTGCCCCACAAAGATTTACAACTCTTCCATTCGATCACCCAAGGGAGGATTGATAACGGGAAAAAACGCACGTTATCATAGTGCTATGTTCTTAAACAATGCTGGCTTGCATTGATAAAATGTGTTAAATTGCGTCCAAAAATCATTAAGTTTATTACATTGCGGTCGCATGCGTTCATCGCATAGGAACAGTTGATTTTTGTATTTTTATGCGGAATATTTGTTGACGCAAGGCGGAAATTGCGATCATAGGAAATCATTGGCCGAGCTCAGCATTACCGCAAAGCTTTGCGGTGATCGTGTTCGCAAACATTTGCTCAAGAAGGATTGTCGCAACTTGACCGACGCAACATGGTGGGCGCCTCTAGGTGAAAGGCATAATTAATCACGATGGGACAGAAAGCTGATGATAGTCGAATCCGAATTAAGTTGATAGCCGCTAACGATAACAAGTACGTTCAACTTTTCGGTGACAAATATTTGGTGCATCAGTCAGGAAATTAAAGCCGTCCCATCTGTGCAATCATGAGAAAGAAGCCGCCTTTTACCCTGGAAGTTCTATAAATACCAGAGGCATCCTTCAGAAAAGGGGTTAACCAGTTCACCAGTTTACAAATTTAAGAGCTCAGCTCATCTTTGTCCATAGTTTTTTCTTTTTATTTTAAGGCGGAGCAAGAGAAGAGAAAAGACGCCGGAAATCACTCAGGGCAACTCGAGAGAGAACCTTGAGGCGTAGAAGCAGAGAGTGGCCGACTCTCGCGAGAGCGAGATTATCTTTTGAACACGAGTAGAAAAACAGTGTAAAAGCCTAGGCAGCAAGAGATTGCTACCATGCTATTTATTCTATACTCGCATTGTCATTTTGTACTTCATCTTTATATTTATACAATGGAAGTTCTTATTCTACATCTGTTCACTCTCTTAGCACACATGAGTAGCTAAACTAGTCGAATGGGTTGAGAAGAACTAAGCTAACATGACCTAGGGAGTTCATTGCTTGCGATTGTTTTGTTTTATGTTGTGCCCAATAGCCCTTTAGAGTTACTCGAGAGAGAGTCTAAAGAAAGAACCTAATGACTCGAGAGAGCTAGATTAGAATTTGGACTCTAGAGAGCAAGATTAGAACTGCATAAACAAGAGATAGGGGCTTAGAGATAAGCTCTGTTAGTCTACTTGCATCGCATGCATCCTAGAGATGGGAATGATATTATGTGGTCGCCCTATTTGTGTGTGAGTCATTTCGTCATCGCATAAATAAGAATAGAGGCTTATGTGTAGGTCCTATAGACTTATCGCATATATCGCATGCGTTCTAGCTTAGAAGCCGTGGTATTCGCACTGAGAGCTAGTTTACTGTTGTATGCATGTTGCATGATCGCATAGCATGAACGCATCCTAGGAAGTGTTAGCCGAAACTTTTCTCAACCCGTTCACCCCATAATCATCGCATTTCCCGTTTATTCAACTCTTTTCAAACTCCGCCGCATTTATTTATTTTTCATCACCGCAAACAACAACCTCAACTACTATTGATTTATTTGGTTACCCCAAAGTTTTCTAAAAATTACCAACGCAACTTGTTTTGACAAGTCCCTGAGTTCGACCCTGGACTTACTAGGAAACTCAGTGGAGTTTACACTTGGATTCCATTGAGGAAACTTGAGTGCTCAACACAATTTCACCATCGCATTTCAGCCACATTTCCACATAAAAAAACCACGCATCAAGGATCCTGGAAAGGTTTGCCTTGTAGCACTGTTTGTGCATCCTGATCGTCATTGGAGGGGCCCCACAAAGGCTTCTCCCATTCGATCACTCTAGGGAGGATCCTGGAAAGGTCTGCATTGTAGCGCTGTTCGTGCATCTTGATCTTCATGGGAGGGGCCCTGCAAAGGCTTACAACTCTCCCATTCAATCACCCTAAAGAGGATCTCGGAAAGGTCACCTTGTAGTGCCGTTCGTGCATCCTGATCGTCATAGGAGAAGCCTCGCAAAGGCTTACAACTCTCCTATTTGATCACCCTAAGGAGGACCCTGGAAAGGCCTACCTTGTCTGGCCTGCTCGTGCATCTTGGTCGTCATGGGAGGGGTCCTGCAAAGGCTTACAACTCTCCCATTCGATCTCCCTAGGGATGATCCTGAAAGGGTTTACTACGGTTCCCCCATTCCCTTTTTGTTTTAGCAAATTATTACGGAGAGTAGGTTTTTTTTTTTTTTTAATATCTCTGAACCCTATAGTT
Organism: Benincasa hispida; assembly: GCF_027475165.1. Taxonomy (NCBI): domain Eukaryota; kingdom Viridiplantae; phylum Streptophyta; class Magnoliopsida; order Cucurbitales; family Cucurbitaceae; genus Benincasa; species Benincasa hispida. Next base: position 31,251,298 of record NC_143481.1, on the reverse strand, counting down.
GAGGCTCATCCCCTTATGATATTTCTTTTTTGCAGAATGATGGTTCACTTCACCGAGCATGTTTCATCTGATGAGAGGCACATCGTGATTCTTAAAGACCGGAGTCAGCCCATAAAGGAAGGACTCAACCTTCCTGTGGCAAAGTAATTAGCCGGTCCTTTCGCTGATCGCTAGCCAAGTCTAGACGACAACATGATCCTTTTCAAATTATCGATGAAAGTTCCCTTGACTGGGGAGAGTGTGCATGGATCCTGTGATCTTCTATTCATGAGGAGACCCCTAATCTAGATCAAGTGCTAACTCTCGACGTCGTATAACTGAGGGCCAAGTTCGTTGGACCATCATGACTAAAGTCCTTGAAGAATTTGGCTTCGTTGACTGTTATTGGGAGTGGCTTAAGGTTGTTGTAGGTTGAAACGAGCGATTCCTTCGTGACATAGTTTGTTTGGCGTAGTGACGGCCTCCCTGTACACATATGATCGTAATGGTAACATAGTTCGAGCTTTCTGTGAAGCTTGGTGCCCTTCAACCAACACTCTTCATACCGCGGTGGGCGAAGCATCAATTTCTTTATGGGACCTCTGGTTGCTTGAGGGCCTTCCGGTCAAAGGATTTTACGAGGAAGTGGTTCCTTCCCTTAAAGAGCTAACCGGTTACCACGACAAAGAGAAGTACTTGCCGAAAACATGTGAACACCTTTTTCAAGCGTATTTTTTGATAGTGTGCTCCAGAGAGAAAATCGCATGACTCCCTCGGAGCATGACTCCTCAGTGTCTATTAGCTCTTAGATCTCTTTTTGGTTCTTGGGGGTTCACAAATATGACAAACCCATTACACAGAATTAAAAGAAAGCCTCTCGGTCCCGATCCACGCAAAATCCTGACGGTACATAGATTGCTCTTCAAGATTGGTCGGGCAGGGAAAACATGTTATTCGAGGAGCTAGAGGTAGGAGACAAGTTGAAGGACAAAACCTATCTGGCCGCCTTTCTATCCTGTTGGTTTTGTCTTTTTGTATTTCCTCAGAAGGGAGGTTACCTACACCCTCGAGTCTTCAGAATGGCTACCTTGATGGCTCACGGGACTGTTTATAGTCTCATCGTTCCGGTCTTGGCCAACATCTATCATGGCCTAGAGCTGATAACAGAGGCTTCAAACCCAATCGGGCATATGGAATTTCACTTCCCCATGCATTATATCCATGGCTGGCTGGCCCATTATTTCAACACGCATTATCCTGTTCCTAGAGTTGTTCGGGTGAAGGTGGCTTGATTTACTTCACGAGTACGAGGCACAAGAGCTAATCCATAGCGGCGCCAGTATTCAGTGGCACGTGAGCATTCATAACAGGAGCAGGCATGACGCCTAATTGATGGTAGAGACCTATCTTTTCTGAAGTCCAGCTATTTCTCCAGCATGCGGTCAGGCTACTTATCATCCCAGTGTGAGAATGTACGAATTATAGACTCATATAGTGCCTTTCGCTTCGGGCGATAATTTGGCTTCCATCAGGACATTCCGAATGATATAGGGGGAATACCACCCGTCCCTACGTCGAAGAACATTTTACATTACTGGAGAGTATGCACGGGATGAAAGCACTTGTCTTGAGTATTTTTGTCGGCTCGTACATTGGATCCGCACACCCATGTTACTCCATAGTTCAAGGATTGGTGGTTAACAAAGCATGGGAACAACTTCGAAGAGAATCATCATCTGTTAGTGACCAGTGTTATTCCTCCCCCAGCACCACCCAAACTACCAAAGGTAAGGTATCAACCATGGTGGGAACAGCTTCGCTTGACTGAGGAGGCGGCAATAATTGCACAAAAAGACTTTTCCAAATCGATTGAAGAGGACAGTCATAGTAGTACCGGTGACTGTTATTGAAAGCGACCCTCCAAAAAGCATAGGGCATTAGATACCGATTTTCTTGAGAGGTTTAGAATGATTCGGTGGCTTTTAACGCTCTAAGCCTACTGGTACGTCATCTTTTTTTTTTTTATTAAGTCCTCTCATCTCGTCTTTTTGACTGTATGGTTTACATTTAGTCTCCCTCTTTTTTGTAGTCATCCTTGATCCTCTCTCTTCAAGGACTTGAGGCATCAAGAAGCGAAGAATCTTTGGTTGGCTCTTTTGTCATTGACTCGGTCGTTGAGAGAGTTGGTACCTCCTAAGCGCTACCAGTGGATCCCTCGCCAAGGTCCTGTCAAGTGCGTGCTATCCCCGGTGACATCCCTCGTGTCAAGGAGGTGATGGTTGTGGGGAACATTGAGGCTTCAGATCTCGTAGCCAATGAAACTAGTTGTCCCTTGATGCCTACGGTAGGAAGGATTCTCCAACCTGGAGAAGCATCGAGGGTCTTGGCAAGTCCAAGTGATCGTGAGCTCTCGAGGTGAGTAAATAGGGCAACACTCCTGGTTGTTCCCGAGGTTTGGAGTTCTATGCTGCTGATAATAGGTAGAAATGCACGTTATTACAGTGCTAAGTTATTGAATAATGCAGGATTGCGATGATAAAAATATACAAGATTGTGTCCAAAAAACATTAAGTTCAAAATATTGTGGTTGCATGCGTCCATCGCATTAAAACAGCTAACTTGTGTATTTTTGTGCAGAATATGCGTTAACGCAAGGCGGAAAAGGCGATCCAAAGAAATCAACGGCCGAGCGCATTAAGAGATTGCGTTAACGCAGGGCTATGCGGTCATTTGCACTTGCAAATATCTGCTCAAGAAGGTTGCCGCATAGAGCTGGCACAAGTTGGTGGGTGCATCTGGGTGAAAAGCATAATAAATCAAGATGGGACAGAAAGCTGATGACGGTCGATTTCGAATTAAGTTGACAAACCGTTAACGAACTACTGTAGCAAGTACACTCAACTTTTTGATGATAAATATTCGGCGCATTAGACAGAGAATTAATGCCATCCCATCAGTGCAATCATAAGAGAGAAGAAGCCTTTCACCCCAAAACTCTATAAATACCAAAGGTCACCTTCAATGAAGAAGTTCGAACAGTTAGAGAATTTCCCTTGAGATAGAAGTAGCTTTGTTCATAGTTTTCTTTTACTTAGAAGGCGGGAGCGAGGGAAGTGAGATTGTACTGAGAGACCGTTCCAGTGAACTTGGAAGAGTGCCGGAAGCATCGAGATTAGAGAGAAGGCCAACTCTTGCGGAAGCAGGAACATCTTTTGAGCAGAATAGAGTTAACAATGTAAAAGCATTGGGAAGCAAGGAATTGCTACCAGGCTTTCTACCCTTATCTTCCATTGTCATTTTGTACTTTGAGCTTATCTATAGAAATGGAATTTACATCTTTATATCTGTTCACTCTCTGTACATTACGCATGAGTAGCTAAATCTGTCGAATGGATTGAGAAGCACTTAGCTAGCATAACTGGGAATCTTCATTCTATGCGATTATCTTGTATTGTGTATGAGTCATCCATCCATTGGAGACACTTGGGAGGGTATTCTAAAGATAGAATCTAGGCTTGGAAAAGTCAGGTTAGAATCTAGGCTCGGGAGAGTCAGATTATAAACGCATGATCAAGAGATAGGAGCTTAGGAATAAGCGTTGTTTGCTATTAACACATTGCATGCATCCTAGATACAGGTTATGATTGTATGCGGTCACCTTGTCCTTGTGTGCATCTTGCATCATCGCATAGGAAAGAAGTAGAGACTTAGGAATAAGCTCGATAGACATTATTGCATTCATCGCATGCGTCCTAGAATTTGGAGCTACCGCATTTGCATTGGAAAATGATTTGTTGTCGCATGAGTGTAGCATGATCGGATAGTTTGAACGCATTCTCGGGAAATGCTAGCTAAAGACCTTCTCAACCCATTCCTCCACATACTTAGTGTATCTGTCGTATAATCAATCTTTTCTCAAATTCGCCGTATACTTTTTATACTTCAAACAACAAATCAACCAAACCATTAATTTATTTGTTACCGCAAAGTGATCTTAAAAATTATTACTGCATATTGTGTTCCTTAGTCCCTGAGTTCGACCCTGGACTTACCATGAAACTCAATAGGATTTATACTTGGGTTCTACTGAGAAAACTTATTGCACAACGCATTTTCCATCACCATAATTCCTTTCATTATTTCACCGCATAAAACAACGCATCAGCTGTCACTGTGGTTTTCGACGTTCGACGCCACGCAGCCTCAGCCATGTGGGAGACTATGCACATGAAGATTATGCATACTTCTTTAGAGAAGATACTCAGTCTGGAGAAGGAAACCCATGAGATATTCCGAGCCATTTCTGACATTTGTGGCGCCAACCTCCCTTCTATAAGAAAACTTGTAGATGTGTACATTTGAAACCTGGAGAAGTATAATCAGTTTCAGTTATCCTTTTCCTCTCAATTAACTCAGACAAGTAAGGAGCAACGTTTGAAGGAGGCTGAGTCTGATATGGAGAAAATACTGTACGATGAGAGTAGTGCTTTTGCTAAATGAAAGGCACTACTTGAACGCACTCTCGGGCTTTACAAGAAGAAGAGGAACTACTAGCATGGTTGGAGGCCACCAGGGCTGAACAGTCTGAAATATCGCAACTGATTTCTGAGAGCGAAGGTCTTTTGACTTGGCATAAGCTTGAGGCCTCGGAAATGCGGGGGGCGATAAACGGAATCAAGACCACCCCAATCCTTTCTGACAAAGATGTCAAAGCTTTGAATGTCCTGCGTCAGGTGTTGGAAGCCATGCAGCAGGAGCTTGGGAACTACCACTGGGTATTTTGACTTGACATCGCTTGTCTTATTGGATTAGGCGTACCTCAGTAGGCAGTGACCTAGGAGTTTTTTTTTTCTTGTATCTTTCTTTTAGCTACTAGATTTGACTATTGTAGTACTAAAATCTCTTATATGGAAGTTTTTTTGTTATTTCCTTGCTGATGTTCTCCGATGCCTTGTAGCCTTATTTAAATTTCTGCTTCTCTTATCTTTTTATTTATCTGTTGTTTACATTGGACTCATGTACATGCACATATATATTTTTTTTGATCACGTGACTGAACTTAAATCTCTTTAATCTTCCTACGTACCCCTTATAATGACGGGGATCAAGTCATAACGTAGTTCGTACAAATAGATATATAAATATTATTTTATGCGTGATTGAACTTAAATTGCTTTAAGTTGCCTACGTACCCTTTATAATGACAGGGATCATGTCATAACGTAGTTTGTACAAAGGTTTTATTTTTCTTTACATTTGTTAAGCGTAAAACTTCTTGAGAAACTTGCCATTGATTCGGGCGATTCTTAGCCCATCTTGATCAACTATCTTGTATGCTCCATTTGTGTAGACTTCTTTGACGACGTAGAGCCCATCCCATTTAGGTTTAAACTTATTCCTTGTATGTCTTGTTGTGATAATTGGCATTCTTATGGCAAGCACTAGATCATATACTTGAAAAGATCGAGGCTTTATATGTTTGTCGAACGCTTTAGACATTCGCGCCTGGTAACATTCCAACGCTTGTTGGGCTTCTAGTCATTTTTCAGCCAGTGCTTCCAACTCTTGGAGCCGCAGTTTGGCATTGTCTTCTATAGTCAGCCCTTCTTGCACTGCCATTCTTAGAGATGGAATTTCTCTTTCCAAAGGAAGGACAACTTCTACCCCATAAACGAGAGAGTAGGGGTGACTCCTATAGGGGTACAGTGAGTGGTGCGATAAGCCCACAACGCTTCACTGATCTTCTCCTGCCAATCTCTCTTTGACTTGGAAATAATTTTCTTCAGCAGGTTGCACAATGTCTTGTTAAATGCCTCTGCCAACCCATTTGCGGCAACGTTATACATGGATGACTTGTACTACTTGAATTTGAATTTTTCACACAACTTTTCCATCAAGTTGTTGGAGAATTATCTCTCGTTATTCGTCATGATCCGATGAGGAATACCGTAGTAATAAATGATATGAGTGTGGATAAAATCCACCACGTTTTCTTTCTTAGCTTCCCTTAGAGCGACAACCTCAGCCCATCTTGAAAAGTAGTCAGTGGCTGTAAGGATATAGGAGTGCCCTGTTGACGACTTAGTTGTTATAGGACCGACCAAATCAAGCCCCCATGCTTTGAAAGGCCATGAGGTTATGGTCGGATGCAGAGGCTCGGGCGGTTGATGAATGAAATTCGCATGATATTACCAGGCTTCGCACTTATTTGCATATTACATCGAGTCTTGGATCATTTTTGGCCAATAGTAACCCATTCTTTTCAGCTAGAATTGTAGTTGTAGTCCAGCTTGATGCACACTGCATATGCTTGAGTGTGCTTCGTCCAAAGCCTTTGCTGACTCCTCTTTACTGAGGTATCAAAGGAAAAGTCCTTCAAGGGATCGACGGTATAGTACCTCTTTGTAGTAAATGAAATGTGCGGCCCTCCTTCAAACCTCGGTCTTACCGCGGGGATCGTCTGGGAGCCTTTCATGCTCAAGATAATCTATGATGGGTTGCCACCGTCTTCCTTGTCGGTTAGGTGAACTGATATCTCACTTGTTTCCCCACATGCAGTCCCGACTAGAGGTACAACCCATCTCCGATAAAGTGATATATTAAGGGGAATATTATCCAAGACCATTAAGGTAATAGCTATGTTTGCCAAGGCATCCGCTTTCTTATTCTCCTTCCTCGGGACATGCTCCAACGTCATGCTTTCAAACTTTTCCATCAACTGGTGAGCATAAGTGAAGTAAGGTTTCAAGTCATCATGCCTCACTTCGTACTGGCATAAATGTTGATTTATTATCAACTTTGAGTCACCGAAGACCTCTATACAAGCTACCCAATCTCTAAGGCCATTTGGAGACCAATTATCAAGGCGACGTTGTTCGAGCATAATTCGACAAGTGCAGAACTATTAGGTAACATGTGCTTTTCTGGCAAAATGAGGACGATACCTACCCTCGCACTACTTCTTCGTGTTGCACTGTCAAAGAACATGACCCATAACCCTGATGTTTCTGGGAAGAGAACTTCATCGTCAGGCAAGTCTTCACTTAGCTTCCAATTCGATGGAATTGGGTGATCTGCAAAAAAGTTGGCAATGCCTGCCCTTTAACTGCCCTTTACGGTACATAAACGATGTAAACTGTTGAA